>NC_054609.1:15677810-15991382 GCF_004785595.1 Juglans microcarpa x Juglans regia
TTATAAATATAGACAATTTTTTTTTTTATAAGTAAAACTGAGCTTATATATATAGACAATTATTCTAGCTTAATGAAGCACCATTTATAAGTAATCTTTCTCACCTTTGTATCAATATAATAACAATTATATGTAATCAAGAAGCCAGCTAACCAGATTCTCATATCCTGACTGATTGGACTTCCCTTTTAGAGAGAGAAGTTCAAACTTCTCTCTAAAACCTTCCTCACCCCGAATCTAGCTTGAGGGGGGTGGGAGCTTTGGCTCCTCCCCGCTCACTTCCTTCCTGCCCTCATTTTCAGTCTGTGTTTTGTTTTGTTTTGTTTGTATTTATGTGTTTTTTTCAGGTCTAATAAAGAAGGAATACTCTTTGGTTGCTCTTTCCTCTCTGTTTTTTCCTTCTAGTCTCTGTTTTTCAACTTCTCCCTCGCGATTCCTTGAGAAATCTCGAGAGCCACTGGAGGTGATAAGCCTCTGTTTTGTTTCATTTTGAGGATTGCGATCCCTGAGCCGGTGATGAGCCACGATGGAGGAAGCTGGAGGTGGCCGGTGCTTGTGCGAGGGTGGAGGGGACACTCGAAACCCGGGTGGAGGTGGCCGATGGTGGGGGATGGGCGAGAGGGGCGGTGGTGGGAAGCTAGGCGATGCTCATGCGGCTAAAGCTAGGTGATGCTCATGTGAGAGGGACGGTGGTGGCAGATGGTGGGAGAAGCTGGGAGAGACGGTGGAGGACCGATGCTCATGCGGGAGGTGGGATGCGGTCGCAGAGGCCAATGTTCATGCGGAAGGAGCACGGGTGAAGGAAGGAGGGAAAAAAAAAAAAAAAAAAAAAAAAAGAACAGAAAAAGGGTGGGGGGGGCGGCGGCTAAAGTAAGAGATGAAACCCTAAGGGCTACCCTCCACTGTTTACAAACAAGCTGGACTTTTGTTTAGGCTGGGCCCATGTGTTTCTTCAGTCCATGTGCTGTTTATTTAGAGTTGGTGTGTTTTGTCTCCTCCTCCTCCTTTTGGAGGATGAGGGTTTTTGTAATTTTGTAATGTCGGTATGTTTATTTATTAATAAAAGAAATACGCTATTAGACTTATGTCCATAGTAGGGAAACCCCTCCTCTTTTGGAGGATGGGGTGGTTTGGATACCCCTCCTTTTGGATGGGGTGGTTGGATACCCCACGTCTTTTTGAGGTGGGGGATAGTTTTATCTCTGTTTATTACAGAAAGTGATACTCTCTTATGAAAGTCTCTAGAAGTTAAGACAATGCCCGTCGCAAAGAAATTTGTGTGCAAGTAAGTGTACAACAGATGTGTAGTTTGGCTTGTATTCGAAGTTTTTCTCTACATTGACTTGTCAGAGCTGTAACTTCCTTATGGATGAAATGAAGTCTATATCCTATAAAAAAAATAAAAAGAAAAAAAAAGAAAAAGAAAAAAGAAGCAAGCTAACCTGTGAAGAAACTGCATAACATTTGCAAGCAATCTCAAGGAAGAAATTTTCAATTCACCATTTGATTTCTTGCTGTGAAACTCTTTCAAGCTTGGAACTTTAGACTTGAGATAGTCTTCAAGATTTTCATGTTTCAATGATTGTCCTGAAGAAGTTTAATGAGGCAAAATGTACTGAAATCATACCATTGAATGTAGAAAAAAATGACAAAAAAGGACATGAGGCAATAGCAGCAATGATAATTATGACACATCAACAGCAAGAAGATAGAGAAGGTTTTGCTTAGGGGCAAGCAGCAAATTGACATACTTCCAAAAAGCTTCTCCGCGGATTTGATGACCACCTGAGCAACTCTGTCAACACTAATCTTTAAAAGTTGAAAGCAATCATCAGCAATGATAATTTGCCTGGGACTGCGTTGAACTGCATATGGAAGTTGCAGCAGCACATGGCCAACACGGCGTAGAATATTAGGATCCTTGGCAAACCATCCTGCCAAAGTTATTGCATAGGTTAAGTAAAATGAAGTTACATGAGAGCACTACAGAGTGTATTGATGGCTAACTGCAGAAATCTATTTTTCCAGCCAAGCAAAAGGCAGTTAACTACATATGATCGCCAAAAGGAAACCCAGAATAGAACTAAACTACCAAGTATGACACCTACCAAGCCATGGTGACTGCATGCTAAATCACATGTAATGACTAAGTAACTCAAGGCATACCTTCTTATAATCACTCTTAAACTGGGATTTCAAAGAGTATAAATGAGAAACCCACGGCCTATCTCAATTACAGAGAAGTTACATGCACTTGAACGAAAATGGCATTCACCTATTAATGGTGCAAAAATTATATGAATAGCTTTTAGTGTCCAAATTCAATTAACGGTCGCTTATTACAGAAGTAAAATTAACTACTCATGGCATTTTATAAGGCTTAAAACAGATGCATGGAATCTTAACTTGAAATTTTTTTTTTTTTATAAGTAGCATTAAAACTTAACTTCAAAAATATTTTTTTGATAATTTAACTTGACTTCAAAAATATAGGGAGTGAAAGGCATAAATTGTGTGTGAAACGAATCCATCTCCATTAATCCCAATGTACAATGACTTGAGCAAACTGAACCTAGATCCTCATACACGAAATCTTTTCCTCGCTGAACCAATATTTTGAACACAGAAGGCAAACCAGAATAGAACTACTACCTTTTATCCACATCTAAACTATCATATGCAAACAGTAAAGTCCATACATATGTTCCATTTCTCCAACTAAGGGGAAAAAAGGACAAAACAAATCACAAGTCATAGGAAAACTAAATATAGAAGTAAAAGGGCTCTCTCTCATCAACTTGACACAAATTAACAGAACCCAGACAATGAAAACATGATATGCATCTCCTTAAAATGGCCAGGATATAAAAACTATGATACATATCTACAGTAAGGTAGTATACAGGATTGTAGCCATGCATACCAATTGCATCAAGGCTTGTTGAAATAGGAATAACGCCCACATGAGAAACAGCCCCGTGTGAGGGTCGGAATCCTAAAATGCCACAAAATCCAGCAGGTATTCTCACGCCACCAACCGTATCAACACCTGCCATATACTGTTAGTACGAAAGGCATGACCATATGCTAAAGGAAAATTCTATACCCCACACTACCATTCCACTTTCAGCCCACTATGGTGATGTGGCATTGCCCATCAATCTTCATATTTATTCTTTAAAAAAAATAAAGGATCATCCAATGGTGATAAATGTGCCACATCTTACATAGTGGGGTGGGAATGTGGTGTATAACATTACTCTATACTAAAACAATTAGATTGCTCCAGAAGTTAAAATATGATCAAGCATCAGATAAGATCTATCAACCAATTTTAAATAGCTTTTGGCAGAAAAAATATAAGAGTGCCAGAGAGATTGAAAATTAAGTACTTGAGAAGTATACAAAAGAAACACCTAAAAAACAAGATGACAAAAACTAATGCCTAATATCCAATTTATTGACAGATTCCAAAATGATAACTGCATTCACACAGAATGATAAAAGTCAATAACCATGAAAAGGACCATGTTCCAAAAGCAAATTTGATCTTGCAGACATAGACTTCCAGACTAGGATACTCGATCAAAGCATAATTAAAATTGCTGGTGCAAGCATACTAATTAATACCCATTCAGCACGCACATCAATACTGGCCCAGAGATTAAACTAAAATTTCCATTATTAAGAGATAGTTCAAAGTTTAATCTGCTAAAGTCACCATAAGTATGGAGTAATTCAAAGTAAGCAGATAAATATTTCACAGCAAATATAAATAGCTTACCAGTAATTCGGTAACTTAGCATCAGTAATTCTATGATTTTAGTTGAAAGTGCAACACTTGCTTTTTAAGTTCCACTAGGCTCCACCATAATTACCCATATAAACGTATTTGCAGAAGCACATATCAAAATTGAATTTCAAGGGTTGAAATAACAAAGATAAAACTGAATATTACCTAGTATTCATATTCAAGCTACAAACCATGCGGCAAATGGAAATAATAATATCGTTAGCATCTGGTATTTCACACTTGGCCCAGTTTGAATTCACAACTCATCTCACTACTATTCACTACTATTCATCAACTTTAACTCACAAATCTCACTACTATTCACTACTATTCATCAACTTTAACTCACAAATCTCACTACTATTCACTACTATTCATCAACTTTAACTCACAAATCTCACTACTATTCACAACTCATCTCCGAATCCAAACGACTTCTTATTATTAATGTAAAGAAAGTTTTTCTTTTGTTTTTTTCCTAAGGAAACAAAACATATTTTAGTTCCTAAAATTCCCACGGGTGCAGAACACATCCTTTGACTGTTAAAAAATTGTTATAGGTATTTTGGTTGTTTTGAGCATAATTTAAATTGTGCCTGCCTAGATAGAATTTACAGTCAATTCAACCAGTTAAATACTATGATACCCCATTCTGATAAGTGATAAGGGTAGGCGGTATATGAGATCCCACATTGCTTGGGAATGAGAAGTTCTTGCTCTTTATAATGTCTCAATAGAGCTCCAATTGTATCATTGACTAGTCCTTTTGGAATATAGGTTATGTGGCCTAGGCCTTCTATTGGGGTATTATAAATGGTATCAGAGCCTATCTCAACCAGAAATGTAGGACTTAAGCCGTGCCACTTATGACAGACTAGCCCGACGAGGACATTGGGATTATAAGAGGGGAGATTGTGATACCCCATTCTGATAAGCGATAAGGGTGGGTGGTATATAAGATCTCACATTACTTGGAAATGAGAAGTTATTGCTCTTTATAATGTTTCAATAGGGCTCCAATTGTATCATTGACTAGTCATTTTGGAGTATCGGTCATATAGCTTAGGCCTTCTATTTGGATTTGGGCATCAACTAGAACAAAAGAAACTTTTGATGACGAGGAATCCTAGTGACCGTACAGATGGAACATGTCTTTTACATAGTTAAATCCCAGACTAATGTAATATGCCTACATCACACTGATCTGGTACATTATTGGCTTTTCAACAATGGGACATGGACCTTAGAACTGAAACAAAAGAAACTATATAAACCAAACCAGTGTAATAATTCTACCTGCCTTTCATCTTTGCAAAAAGAAAAATAAGAGGAAAAAACTAGGATGACAAGAAAAGAAATGGAAATCAAAACATAAGAAATCGAACCCATTAGCATTAAAGCAATCAAATAACCAAGTTTACCGCTAGAGGCTTCTAGTGAATTTTTTAAACATGGATAATGTATGTGCTAAGACTTAAGAAAAAATCAAGGGAAGGGCAGTCGGTTGTTGAGAGTTGATATTCTGCTCACCCAATGAGAAGTCAACAAGATTAGCAGCCACAGCGACAGCAGCCCCACTAGAGGATCCACCTGGTAATCTTGCGGGTGCTGCAGGATTGGTGGGTGTACCATAATGCTTATTTTCTCCACTAATACTGAAAATAAGACATGCCAAAAAGATGTCACTACTAAAATCCAAACAAAAGCTAGAGAGGGAGAGTTTGGAATGGCACTTTTCATATTTTTATTTTTGTTGCATTCACCATCCTCATATTTGATACTACTCCCAGAGTAGTCTCAAGGAGAGTGAGGGAGGGAGGGGGAGAGAGAGAGAGGTATGATTAAATAAAAATAAGTAGACAGATGAAGACAAACTGTACCCTAAGCAATATACATTTTTAGTAAGTTCAAATAGATGTTTATCATAGCAACAGGAAGGATCAACAGTACACAGCCCAATGTAGAATTGCAACAAATTGAGTACTAGGCAGATACCCATATGCTAGTTCATCCACAACAGTCTTTCCAATGCAAGTAGCACCTCCTTCAACAAGAGCAGTAACCGCAGGAGATGTCCAGGAAGCTTTTTCATGCGTCTTCACCCAGTCTGGATGGCCAAATCCAGTCACATGTCCATCAATGTCAAATCTGATAATTACGATAAAAGATTTAATAAGTTAGAAAGGCTTTTGCCACTTATGGTCAGTGTTCACAAGAGCACAAAAAATAAAATAAAACAGAAATCAGTAGTGCAAATACAATCAACGTTCATGACTATGGCCAAAACAGCAATGAACTTCTCTTTTACTTTCCTCAGCAACCAGAAAAGAGAGTTAAAACTAAAGAATGACAAACCCAATTAACAGCATCTTTGATCAGGACTGAAAATAACTTGCTTAACTGGTCGCAAAAAAAATTATTCTTTTATATGATGCTGTTTAAAAAAATTAAATTAAATTAAATTAATCCCCAACTCAACTCAGCTAAAAATCCAATTACATGGCGTAGTTGGAAATTGAAATAAAACCAAATAGCATAAAATGTATTAAAATTTATGTTCTCATAGTTTTTTTTTTTATTCAAGTGATAGATTTAACATCCCATAAGAAATCGATTCCAAAAGTTGACGTTGCATTATTTACTGCAGGAACCCGAAACAAAAACAAAACCTCAATTCAACTAAGTCTACTAGGACCTTAAAAAACAATCACGGAGGCTACTCCGTAAACTTTCCACTAATTCAAACGATAGTAACACAAAAGACCAGAACTTCACCACTTTTTTTCTCTTTTTTCCTTCCCTCCGAACTTTTCTCAGCAACCAAGCAGAACGGTGAAGTAAAAAGAGTCCCTGAATGGAGCTAACTCTTTACATACTTCAAGACCCACGAACAGCATAAACCACAAGCATAGCATACCTTCCTACTTTATATGTTCAGTCCCCCCCCCCCCCCCCAAAAAAAAAAAAAAAAGAGAAAAAAAAAAGACAAACAAAAACAATATCAATTAAAACAATAAAGATTTGAGTTTGAATAAAATGAGATTACACGTCGGAAACAGCAAAGGTGAGGCCAGTGAGAGGGTGGGGAGCTTTGGGTGGAAGCGGTGGAGGAGGAGGAAGCAGCTGAAGCTTCTCAATAAATGCGCCAAAGTCTTCCCTGACGGCTTTCTTGAGCTTTCTCGTTACAAGCAGAATTCCAGCCAAGCCCAATCCCAGCAGCACCCACAGGTTGGCAGATTGAGAGGCCATGTCTATTGAATTTCGGATGATTAATCTCTAAACCCTATAATAGAATGGCGGACGCAGGAGGGTTTTAGTAACAGAGACAGGGAGACGGAGAGAGGGAGGGACTGGGAGAGGATAACACAGTAGTACTTTGTTGTGTAGCAAACTTAATAATAAAGCAATTCGCCTAAAAAAGGAAAAAAAAAGGAAAAAAAAAATTAATGTTTACATCAGTCTGTAGCCGTAGCATCTCATATCCTGTGAAAAAAAATAAAAATAAAAAAAAAAAATTATGTGAGGTTTTAAATAATTTTTATTTTAAAATTTAAAAAAATTATAATAATTATATAAGATGAGATAGTTTAATTTTATGTAATTAAATCAGTCTTAAATTTAATAAGTTTTAATTAAATCTTCTCAATTTTATTTTTTAATTTTGTCGATCTTTATTAGATTTTATATGTCCGTACACAAATTAAGTCTGAATGAAAAGCATAAAATTAAGATAAAAATAATAATATTAAGTAATATAATATAATAGCAAGAGGGTTGCATAAAGAGTATTAATAATTTAATTCCAAGATTAGTTATATATATTTTATATATTATTGGCTTATTATCATTATATCCATTATTTATGTTATCTCAAGTTTTTGTGTTAATTATTTAATTGGACGAATACGGTTAAAAAAGAAGAATTATGTTGTAATATATTTTTTTATTAATTTAATTATATTTTTATGTGGAGGATAATTGATATTGAAATTTTAAAATCTAGTTCAAGTTGCATTGAATCAAATTATATGTAGGTAGGTAAGAATAAAACTATAGTTTATCGTTGAAAACGTAATTAATCCATGATTGTTATTTTTGCTTTTCAATTTTAAGCACATATTCTTGTGTGTGAGGATGATAAAATAGAATTATTTTTTTAATTTTGATAAAATAAAAAAATAAAATAAAGTTTTGGCTCCTCTTATTGTTGGTAGAAAACTATGAAACTTGTAATTTGGTTCAGTAGCCTAGCAACAACGTGTCTACAATCAATTGATGTGGCTTTTTTTTTTTACTGAAAGGAATTAAGAATTTCATTAAGGAAAATGCTAGGGAGCCCGATTTGGGTTCCCGTTTGCTTTTCCCGTCTGATGTGGGTTGGCCTTCCCGTCCTTTTTTTTTTTTTTTTTTGTCTTTTTCCCTCCCTCACCCAGATCTCTCTCGCAAAGACTCCCTCTTGCCCAGTGAAACTCATTCGCCGTCTCCCATCTCCCTTGCGTCTCCATCTCCCTACCCTCACGTCTCCATCTCCCCTGCCCAGTAAACCCGTCTTCCCTGCCCGCCGATCACTGCCCAGTTCTTCTCCAAGGTAAGATGTTGATGCACATTTCTTTTTTTAGTTTTGTTTTCTGGCTATGGTTGTTTTGGAATTTTTTTTTTTTTTTTTTTACTTTGTTTTGAGTTTGGTTATACCAATTTGAGACTCATTGTTGTTTTTTTTTTTTTTTGGATTCAGTTTTGAATTTTGTTGAGTTTTGAAATTTTTTTGGACTCAGTTTCTAGCTATTTTGGGTAGTTAAAGGACTAAATGAAGTGAATTAGGGAAGTTGGTCTTTTTAGTGTTGGTGGGTTCGGCTATGACAGTTGGTCACAATAGTTGGTGATTTTTTGAGCACTAAGTGCTCGACAAAATACCACAAAAAAAAGAATGGAATGATTTTCTGAAATGTAGTTGGTCATTGTAGTGATTTTCTGGGCACCAAGTGCTCGACAAAATTCCACAAAAAATTTGGTCTTTCCATATTAAAGACAAAAAATGATCCGATTAAGAAGTACAAAATGTAATGTAGTTCTTCATTACAATATGAGTTTTTTTTTTTAAGCACCATTGCTTCATGTTTGACTACTAATATATTACAACATAAAAATTTTTATTTTAATATCTTTTCACATGTTGTATTTTTGTAGACAATTAGAATGTTGTAATGAATGCCAACATAGAATATTCAAATAATGAGTACGATGATGTAGAAATTGATAAGGAGATTGGAGGTGATGAAACTATTGGAGAACCAACTGTTGGAATGCACTTTTCATCCGTAGAATAAGTACATGCTTACTATATGAAGTATAGTAAAAAGAAGGGGTTTACAGTATCCAAAAGAAATTCTAGTAAGGATGACGATGAAATAGTAAAATGGTTTTGCTTGGCATGTGCGCGAGGACGCACATCAAAGAGTAGGCTGCCAATGTTATGAAACTAAGACAAACATTAAAGATGGAGTGTAAGGCTAAGATTAATGCGGTATTCGATGATAAAGGTAGATATATTATATCTATGGTGATATTGGATCACACACACGAATGTAGTCCGAGAAAGTCAAGATATTTCAGATGACTTAAGAAGGTTGATACTCATGTTGCTAAGAGACTTAAAATAAATGACGAGGTATGAATAAGGTTGTCCAAAAATTTCAGGTCTGTGGTTGTTGAGGCTGGTGGTTATGAGAATGTAACATTCGGGGATGAGTGTTGAAACTACATTGACAATGCACGACGACTTCGTCTCAGGGTTGGAGGAAGTGTAGCTCTATGTAACTATTTCAAAGATATGCAAAAATGAAATCCGGAGTTTTATTATAAGATAAACGTTGATAATGAGATGCAGTTAAAGAATTTTTTTTGGGCAAACGCCCGAAGTAGAGTTGTGTATGAATCATTCGGGGATGTGATTACATTTGATACAACATATCTAACTAATGCGTATAAAATATCTTTTGCACCATTTGTGGGTGTGAACCACCATGGGTAGTCAATCCTATTCGGATGCAGATTGATATCCAGTGAAGACGCAGATAAATTCGAGTAGTTATTTCAGTCATGATTGCAATATATGAATAACCATCCGTCAAATGCAATCATCACAAACTAAAACAAGGCCATGAAATTTGCAATCTCGAGGGTGTTTCCAACTTCTAGGCATCGATTATGCTTGTGGCATATAATGAAAAATCTTCCTAAGAAGTTTGGATCACATTATCAATATGGGGATATCAAGAGTACTATACATAGGTGTGTTTATGACTCTTTCAGTTAGCATGAGTTTGAGGAACATTGGTGATGTATGCTTGATACATATGATTTGCATGAGAATGTATGGTTGGTATTACTGTATAGTGATCGTCATTTTTGGGTCCCGGCCTATGTTAAAGACACATTATGGGCATGAATGTCAACTGCACAGTGAAGTGAAGGAATGAATGCATTTTTCGACGATTACGTTCACTCCAGAACTACTCTGAAGCAATTTGTTGACCAATATGATTCGGCACTTAGGAGGAAGGTAGAGAATGAGGCAATTGCTAACTTCAAATCCTTTAACACAGACATTCCTTATATTAGTCGCTATCCTCTTGAGAAGTAATCTCAAAGTGCATATACTCTTGCCAAGTTCAAAAAAGTACAAGAGGAATTGTAAGGATTTCTATATTTGACTAATAAGGAGATGGGGTGTGAGGATGGTATATATACATTTGATGTTGTGGATGAGGTTCAAGTTGGTGATGACTTTTTAAAACATGTAATCTTTAATGTCAAAATTGTTCAAGATCCCCTTGATGTGAAATGCAATTGTAAGTTATTTGAGTTTAGGGGTATTTTGTGCGGGCACGCTTTCCGTATCTTAGCTCAGATGGGCCAACATACAATACCATCAAAATATATTTTACATCGGTGGAGGAAAGATGTTAAGCGAAAATACACATTCGTGAAAAGTAGTTATGACACTAGTAGCATCGACGATGCGTGAAGGTACGCTAGGATCCAAAATTGCTTCTATGAATTATGTTCCAATGCTTCAAAGGCCAAGAGCAATTGTGTTAAATTGATTAGCTAGATAGAACAGTTGAAGACACAATACCCTGGTATTGCTGATCATGATACTAACAACACAGTTGATACAACTACTTCTATGGAGGGCACGACATGTAGAGTTCTTAGTCTATTGGTAATTCAAAGTAAGGGAAGACCACCGTCTAAGAGAAAAGTGCACCCCGCTGAGAAGAGCTATAAGAAATCTAGTACGAAAAGACGATTACACCACAACAAAACTAAGGTTCCTTTTTATTAATTCATTTATGATTCAACATATTTTTCATTTATTGTTTTGCAGTTTTTTATTTCAGTTATTTTAAAATTATATTTTTAACACTAGGATCAACAAAGTCAAGTTTGAACACATGCGCCAGATTTTTTTTCAACTCCTTCGACTATTCATCACTCACATGTAATGTAAACTAACTTATTTTGGTAATCTTTTTAGTGAATTGTGTTGCTACTATTAACATTTTTTATGCCCCTATAGGAGTCAACTTCAGAGGCTTTTCATCAAGACTTCAATGCGTTCTGATTGGTAGAGGCCATGAGACAAATTTGTGTCAATTATTACTTGTTTTGTAATTTTGAAATCTTGGGTTTTTATTGAACCTGTTTTTGTAACTCCTTGTTAATGTAAGCACTCGTGGTTTTCCTCAATTGATGTAAGTACTCGTGGTTTTTGTAACTATTTGTTGATGCAATATCATAATCACAATTATGCAATTTGGATTAGAATAAAAATACTGAATTGCGAAATGTTATTAAGGTACCCAGTACTACACGAAATAACAAGATTATATTAAATTTACTTCATAGATTACATATTGTCTTATAATTTTCCAAAAAAAAAAAATGCCTAAACAAAATACCTATGACATTGAAATTACTAAAACTACAATGACTCTCTCAATATTTCTCTTGCGCTTTTTAATCTCTATTTCTAGTCAATGTCGAGTTGTTTGTACATCTATTGCTAGTTGTATATTTTGAATCTCGGTTTTTAAATGGTTGATTTTCTTCTCACCATATGATGATATTTCCTGGTCATACCAACAAAAATATCCGCAAGAATGACCAGACTGCAAAACCAACCAACACATTAGCAACCAATAATTACTATTCACTTATTAGCAAACAAGAGGGAAATAACATACCTCAAAACTTTGGCAACAGAAAAATCGACGTTCGTCATTATCCTTCGTATGCGCAGTTCATCGACATGCTTTAATACCACAAAAGCATATTGGGTACTCATTTTGCCAAGAGTTCTTTGAGCGTTAGATATTGCTAGTGTTATTAAGTGCTTCGGACATTGTGTCAATATTTACATTTATTATGTCACTACCTTTAAAATGGATAATCTAAAATGTCATTTTCTCTCATTAATAAAATAGATGGATCATATAACAGTTTTGTGTATTGACATTTTCATTGCCCTCATACGAATGTACATTATATCCAACTGCTTAATTTTCTCAAAAAGCCTGTGATGAAATTTAGCACATTTTCTTCAACTAGTTTGAGACATTAAAACAAAGAGGTGATAGATATAATGTATGCCCTTACAATCGTAAAAACTATTCTGTCCCAAGTAATACCATAAAAGAGAAAAAAAAAATCTAGAAAACTACAGGTAGTAACAATGATGTATGCAAGGGAAACAATAAACTAGTAGAAAATGTTACACTAAACAGGAAGACAAAGTCCAGTACTCCAAAAGGAAATAACAACTTTATATTCTAGCTGTTGTTGCAACCTAAAACTCAGTACCAAGAAACAACTACATTTCATTTTGTAGTTCTTTGTGACATTTTGTAGAGCACTTGGTGCTCAGAAAATCACCAACCATTGTGACCAACTGTCATAGCCAAACCCACCAACACTCAGAAGACCAATTTTCTGAATTCATCTCATTTAATCCTTCAACTACCGAAAAGAGCCAGAAATTGAGTAAAAAAAAAATTCCAAAATTCTAAAACTCAAAACTGAGTCAAAAAAAAAAAAAAACTCCCAAAAATGAGTCTCAAATTGGTACAACAAAACTCAAAACTGAGTAACAAAAAAAAAAATCCAAAATAACTAAAGCCAAAAAACAAAACAAAAAAAAATGGGCATCGGCATCTTACCTTGGAGAAGAATTGGGCAGTGATCGGCAAGCAGGGGAGACATGTTCATTGGGTAGGGGAGATGGAGACACGGGGGAGATGGCGAATGAGTTTTAGTGGCTAGGGGGAGTCTTCATGAGAGAGATCTGGGGGAGGGAGGGAAAAAGACCAAAAAAAAAAACAAAAGAAAGAAAAAAGAAGAAAAAAAAAAAAGAAAAAAAGACGGGAAGGCCTTTCCACGTCAAACGGGAAAAGCAAACGAGAGCCCAAATCGGGCTCCTAAACATTTTCCTTTCATTAATGCAATGAAATAATACATGACTTGTCAAGTTGAATCACATACATAACTTCCTGGGACCATCCTCAATCCACACATACTCATTTTCTAAACACGTGCCTAGTTTTGCAGTAATATGAGCAGTCTGGTTGCCACCTCTTCTTACAAAGCATAGTTTCCAACCAACATGAGTAGGAATTAGATGTTGTATGTCATCAATCAGTTGACCCTTGCAAGAGAAATCATCATTGCTCCCATTAACAGCATCAACAACTAGTTTTGCATCACACTCGAAAAGCACCTGATGCAAATTCATCTCTTGGCATAGTTGAATGCCTTTGATGAGAGCATAACACTCTGCTGAGAATGTAGAACAGACATGCAACTTTGGAGTAGGCACCACAGTCTCAACCTCCCCTTGTTATTCCTTACCACAATGCCAATGCCCATTAATTGTTTTTCAAAATCATAAGCAACATCAAAATTGAGTTTACAAAAGGGGTTAGTTGGTGGATTCCACCTCATCTCAGTTACCTGTCAAGGAATACTATCAGCATTAGACATTGAGCACTTATGTTTTTTCATGAAATATCTCAATATCATTTAATGCAAATCTAAGTAGAGCAGATGGGCTATTAAACTTGTTATTAAAAACAAAGCAGTTCCTTCTAGTCCACAATTTGTGAAATATAGCAGCAACCTGAAAGGGTGGCAAGTTCAAGCAATAAAATACAAGAAAGAGTTTACACAATATATACAAGTGTTATCAAGAGAGTAAGTTGAAAGTTTATTTACAAAAGTCCAATGAACAACTAGCAAGAATCTGAAAAGTGTAGTGTGACGTATTAGAAGACATCAAATAAAACCCTAATCTTGAAATATTAGTGGGTGTGAGTGTCTAAGAATTTTAAAATCTTTTTCTTATGCCAAAAAAGCTAGAGTCGAAACCCTTTGGAGGTTCAAAACCTAGTTTTCTTTTTAAGCCAAAACCGAACCTTGCACTACCCTAGATCACGTCTTCAAAGCATCAAGAACATTTCGGGTTCCATCTTCCATGAAGAAAAACCAAAGTTTCTAGAGTGAAAATGTGTGTTTGTGTGAAAAAAAAATCCTAAAACCGAAAATGACTAGATGAGTTCTTCACTTCGCCTTGTTATGTGCATGATCATCATGAAAGACTGAAAAGATCCTTACCTCTAAGTGTTATTCTCCTACTCGGAATATTGAGAATGATATGCGAAAATGGTGATAAATTTAATGGTGTTTAACTAGTGAGAAAATGTGAGAAAATGGAGACTTGATAGAGAAAAGGTGTTGGCCGAAATACTCTGGAGAGACAAGAAAACTTTTTGGGCAAAAGGACCTCTTCCTTTTTGGCTTCCTCTATATATAGTACATCTCCTTGCTTTTTCACCAACCAACGCATATAGGAAAAGTGGCAAAACTTTCTTCCATCTCCCTCATGATGGGATGGCATGGGGAAGACCAAAGGGTGGCTTGTGCATGTGCTCTTCTTCCCTCAAATCCAAAACTCATCTTGCCTCCATTTCCCATCTTGTCATTCTTCATTTGTCTTAGTTCAATGTACTTAGTGGTCAAAAGGGTCATTTCCTTAAAACCTTAATCTTCCTAGGATTTTCTTCCAATGCATGGATGACATGTGGCGTGAGGAGTGTGTGTGGGTCTTGGGTGTTGAAACTGACATGCCTCCTTAGGTGATTTTTGTGTCATTCCATAGGTAGCTTTTTGGGTCTCTTTCTCTCCCTCTTTTTCCGTCGGCTACATGCCTCTCTTTTTCCTAATAAAGTCTTCTCGAAGCTCACTTTTTGTCTTCCCTAGTATGACGCATCTTGAAACTCACAAAAGCCCCTTCATCCTAGCTTGACATGTGTCCATGAGAAGCTCATGTCTTACAAAAAGTGGCACCTAAGTCCATCATCCGAAAATCCCTATACCCTTTTTACCTCTTCCACTTTTTCATCTAAGGGTCCAACACATAGATGACAAGTGTCACCTTAGTCCTTTTTTCCAGAAAGACCAAAAACTCATTTCCAAATGCCAAGTGGCACCTCCTCATCCAATGGGTTAACTTGGGCCTTCCAAGGCCAAAATTCTTAATGGGTTGAATTCATATGAGTCTATTTCTTCTATTTCCCTCTTGTGGACATTTCTAACTTAAATCTCCAAGATCTAATCCAACAAAATAGAAAGTGACATAAAGGGTCCTTCTAATACTTAGCCAATAACCCAAATAAATAAATAAAAAGATAAATAATATCTACAAAAATTACGAATGAAATCTTAGCAAAAATTCGGGGTGTCACAATTCAAAGGTTTAGTATATTGTTGCGCAGTGATGATTAGGTGCGAAAGCTCAATTTTTATATATCACTTGGCTGATCAGGTCAAAGTTATGGAATGATTCATTAAAATGACAAACTATATTGTGCACTTTAATGATGAAGAGTGTGAAATAAGCTGCACATGTCATTTGTTTGACTTCAAAGACATTTTGTATAGACATGCCCTCCATGTGTTAACATTTAATAACAAGGATGAGTTATCTTCGAAATAAATCCTTGATAGGTGAAGAAAATATATGAAACGAGATTACATGCTCGTCTGAAGTAGATACAATAATTTTCGTTGTAATCTAAATGTACACTGAATGAATAAATTGAACAAGAATTTTTATAAAATATCTTCAATTGCATCAAATATTGAAGAAGATTGCTTGAAGTTAATGACTCAATTAAGTAAATTGAAACTGGAATGAGTTGATCAATCAGCCAATGTGTGATAGTAGTATACCAATTTATAATCGTTTGGCCGAGGCATTAGGGTGACAAAAGACAACGAAAAATTGTGAAATCCTATCGCGGCTTAGGAAAAGGGAGGCGACTTTCTAAGTAAAAATAGTCATTGGTTGAGAAAGCAATAAATCTGTATTAAAATAAAGGAAGACTCAATAGTCTCGTCAAAGTCAATTTGTTTGTATTTGGTATTTATAATCGAATTTAACTATTTGTGCAGGAATTTTGAATAGAAAAATAGGCCGCTTCTAAATTCAACTATATGACCCAAGTTTGGATCACCTAACTTGGCCATGCTTAATTTCGCTCTAGATTCTATTGTTCAATCAACTGTGGTATTGCTTGTAAATATTTTTATATAATATGGTTCTTTGATATATATTAATTGTGGAATGTTTTAATGGGCTGAATTCCTATGGGCATATTTCTTCTATTTCCCTCTTGTGGGCATTTTTAACTTAAATCTCAAAGATCCAATACAACAAAATAGAAAGTGGCATAGAGGGTCATTCTAATACTTAGCCAATAATCCAAATAAATAAATAAAAAGATAAATAATATCTATAAGAATTACGAATGGAATCTTAGCATAAATCCATGGTGTCACATCCTCCCTCTTTAAAAATAGTTTTCATTCTCGAAATTGGCACGTGATAAAACTCAAAATAATATTAACCACTTGAACTCCATACCTCTAACACTTTCTGTTGTGGAATCTTTTGATGACGATAGGGGTGGCACGCCATCCTCTTATGTCACTGAATCTTGTGAAAAATAGAATATTGCATCTAGGTCATAATCAAAATACATGTTCAACTGCATCTCATTCAACTTATGCTCTATTTCAAGTTCCGTATCCTCAATAGGTTGGCCTTTTTCACGGAAACGAATACGATCCATAGATATATCTGAGGTCTCAAAAGGCTTGTACCTCATCGCGCGTTAATTTTATAGAAATACACGCTTGTTACATTTTACACTTTGAGCCTCCAAGTAAGCGTCAAAGCCATCCCTCACTCTTCATAATACTCTTATGAGCCCCAACTATTAAAAATGTCCATAGGTTGATTTGACACACCCATTGGCTAAGCCTCCCACCATCAAGAACAATTCCCACTAATCAAGATCAAACCAGAATACTTAACCCAAAATAAAAGTCAATGGACCCAAACAAAGACCCACAAGTCTCTAGTTTGTGAAAACACTCCATTGTGCTAATATAGAGCCAAATGTGAAACTTTATTCCCATGATAGTTGCTTACTAGATATCCGACAGAGTAACTACCTGACTAGAGACCCATGTTATGGTCTTTGTTTTTTTCAATAAAAGTAAATCCATAAAATGATATGTTTTTATAGAACACGTTAAATTTTATAATAAAATTTATTTTACAATCTGACGTATTAAATCAAATCACGTCAATTTATGAATTTACTTTTGTAAAATTTTCTTATAACAAAAGCATTTATTACTTTATGCGTGGTTTGGATTCGAAGATAACTTCAGAACATCTCAACTCATCTCGTATGGTAAACTCTTCTCCAATTCAAATGGTGTATTGACGTTATTGGTTGTTTTTTTTATTTGTTTTCATATACGACAAATAGCTTACTTACTATTACTTTTTACTTTTCTAAGGGACTGGTGTAATGAATGCTCCGAAGACAGAAGGACCTCACGCCTTCACCCAGCCCCTTCACAGGGTGTAAAATAAAAAATTATTTTATATATAATAGTCAAAATTATTATTTAACAATTTTGGAAACAATTTAAAAATCATTTTTAAAACAATTTCTATTAATAAATTTTTATTTGATATTTTACAAAAAAGTTCCGTTAGAAAAAAATATTGTACCCCGAAAAATATTATTATAAAATATATTATAAAAAATAAAAAGTGGGTAGGTAATTTATAAATTATTATTACTTAAGGAATAAATATATTTATAAATAAAACAAATTTATTAAAAATACTATGTAATAATTTGTGGGACCTACATCTATCTCATCTCCAAAAAGTTAAAACTATCTCAACTCACTCTTAATCCAAACACACAAATTTTCAAAAATCATCTCAACTCAACTCATTTCAACAATCTCACTACTATTCACAACTCATCTTAACTTATCTTCGAATCCAAATGATTCCTAAAATATTTTTTTATTACTTCACCTGCCCTCTTTGTTAGATGGTTATTGCCCATCTCCAAATGTGATAGAAAATTTGTTGTTGCATTATAAGCCCCATTTAGATAGTGACATGAAAAGAGATGATTTTAGATGAAAATTGAGAGTTAAATAAAATATTGTTAGGATATTATTTTTTAATATTATTATTATTTTGAGATTTGTAAAAGTTGAATTATATATTACATTTTGTGTGGAAATTTGAAAAAGTTGTAATGATGAGATGAGATGAGATGAAACACTTTCACTATCCAAACGGACCAGTATAGTATATATGAGTTAATAGGTCTTAGATATAAATTGAATTATAAATAGTTTCTTTTTCATTTTAAAATTTGTAACTTAATTATTCTGAAGAATAGAACATATTTAAGTAATTTTATATATTAATAATTTAAAATATAGGGTTTAAATATATTCATTATAAAAATAATGAAAATAATAAAATATAATAGGAAGAGTAATATATAAGATGAAAAAATAGTTTTGCTAAAATAAAAAGTTGGGAAGGTAAACCTTAGATTTTTGGCCCGGAACAGTCGCAAAACCCTATCCTTATCAGAGCCTTCATTGACGTATTGCAAATACTTCACACACACGCATTTCTCTTTCGCTACTCTCCCGAGTCCCGAACTCTACACACAAAAAACCACTGAAAATGTCAGCCTCCAAATTCTTACACTTCGGCACGGCCTTCTTCCTCCGTACCCCTACACCTCCCTCCCCACTTGTCTCCCTCAAATCCCTACGTTTCCTCCGCTTCAGTTCCTCCGCCGCCGTCGACCCTCTCACAAACGGTACCACAGTGACAACATCTTCCCCTCACCATCAACCCCACCCGTGGCCTGAATGGGTCACCTTCGTCGACCGCTTGAAGACCAAGGGTTACTTTGTCGAGCTCCCTCCCGAGGCCAAACAAGAGGCCGGGGCTGACGTTGGTCCGGGTGATGCGAAGAGCCTTTACATCGACATGAATCTCGTCAAGGACGCTTGCCTCAGCTTTGCGCGTGACCGTTACGATGTCTTCAAGTAGCTTTATCCGCTTTCTTTATATTACTCTGTTTGTTTCCTGTGAAAGTTCTGCTAAGAAAACTTGAATCTTTATTTCTATTTTTTTAAATTCTGTATCTTGGTTGAGTTTTTGTATCTTCTGAATGGCATCTTAGCTAGACAAAAATAACCTTAAACTCAAATTTTCATTTTTCTTATATATTGTGCTTATTTCTCGGGCGTATCATTATTGCTCTGTTTCGATCTTAAGGCAATTTGGATTGAGAAATTAAATTCATACTGTTAAGATTAGAAATTTCATGATGTGGACTTGGACAAGCTGCAATATTTGGTTTAGATTAGTGAAAACGCATATTTCTTTCAAATTTTTTTTCTCAAAGTATTAGAAAGTTTTCTTTTCCTTTATATTTAAGTAGCGAAATTAGAATATCTCTTTTTTATTATTTTATTTTATTTTATTGAATTCTCGACAGTTATATCCCTGTTGGTGATAAGATTAGGTGAATAGTGCAGATTACTTGAGGGTTCATTCAACGACGTAAACAGAGACTACATAGTGCATTGGATAGATATCAACTCTTAATCTTTAGTTAACCTTTGCTGGACGGACTTGGTGAGTGAATGGTCTGGCTAGGTATGGAAAGATGGTTAGAATATAAATTGTAGATGTAGGAGTATGGTTTTTAATGGTTACTACACAGCAATGTTAGCAACGCTAGCCATATATTGGTCCCGACATTTAATGTCTCAGTAGTATAAAGGTTGTCCTCAATCCCCATGTCAACTTGCATTGTTTGGCAGTGGCTTTTTCATTTCTTCCAATCTCTATGAAGTTGTTGTTTAAGCATTAAGGTATGCTGTTATTTCTTTAGTTTAACATTCCTTTTCTGCCTCTCATGCAGATCATTATCAACCAAGGATATTCAAATGGTTGTTGAGGGTGGTTGTCCTAATCTCTTTCGGAAATCTGTTAATTCAGCAAAAAGATTGAGAGCCTTTGTGCGTTTGGATGAAGGCGAAGTATGTTATTTCTTTATTAATGACATCTATCTATCAAATTTGTTGATTCTTGGCTTGTTTTCTATTTTAATAATTTCAAAATCACTCCTCAGAAAAAGAAATGACTATACTCTGTCAGAGTGGTTTATTTTTCTTTCTGTTATGTTTTGGAAGCCATTTTGTTGCCTAAGCATCTGACAGGTTCACTTATTTTCAGGTATGTAGTACTTGCATTCTACGAGGATCCTGTGATAGGGCTTATGTGATTTTAAAGGAAGATGAGGCAGCTGCCCGTACTGTGGATATAGTGCGTATACTGTTGTTCTATGCACTAGATCCCCTTGTTATTTCAGGAGGAGAGAAACCGCCTGGTAGAGATATAATTGAATCATCTGCAAGGAAACTGTTCTCTGAGTTGATTGATCTGAGTGAAGCATCCCCTGATCCAGTACTTCCAAGGCCTGCTGTCAAGGGAATGAAACAAAAGGAAGAGAGTGTAAAGTTCATGGATGATAAACTGTCTCAAGATGTTGAGATGATGAGAGGGGATTGGATGTGTCCTAAGTGAGTTTCCTTCAAACTTCAAAGGTTCTTAGTTTTGTGTGGGAGTGAAGTAGAACTGGCTCATATATCGAATACTTCCATTTGATGGAATTGAAGGGATAGAGGGGCATCTTCTCCATATCTGTCATGTTTGACGTTACTTGTCCATGAACTTATGCTTGCTATGTTGTCGCAGATGCAATTTTTTGAACTTCTCTAGAAATATTCGATGCCTAAAATGCCAGGAAGATGGCCCTAAAGGAGCTGCAGGTGATGTTGAAATGAAAAAGGGGGACTGGACTTGTCCTGAGTAAGTTCGATTTTGTGATATTAGTTTTATATGATAATAATTAATCCCCTCAATATATATATTGTGGAATTTATTGAGAGCATAACACATGTTGGATTTAGGGCTTAGTGTGGTGGTTTTATTTCATTTAATTTCCCTTTTGTTTATCTAATATGGTTTCATAATTCATGTAACGTTATTATCCATATTTGATATGCTACTGCCAGTGGTAGACTATGGACGAGTCCTGCACCTCTCTTATTTTTCTTCTCAACTTTGCTGTCGTGAAATGCTTGTGTTCCATGTGTTGCATATGTTCAATGATTCTGACTGGTGCACTTCGTGTTTGTTTCAGATGCAATTTCATGAATTTTTCTAGAAATATACGTTGCCTGAAGTGCAAAGCAGAGGGGCCAAAGAGGGTTAATGCAGCGGAGGTGGAAATGAAAAAAGGAGATTGGAACTGCCCGCAGTATGTTTCCTATTCGCGACTTGCTAATCAAAATAAATTTTAACTGCTGTTCATTTAAACTCATGCACTTCATTCCCTATGAACACTTGGGTCCTCATGAATTAGCCTCTTTCTGCAGGTGCGAGTTCATGAACTTTGCTAGTAATAGGAAGTGTTTGCGCTGCCGAGAGCCACGGCCTAAAAGACAGCTAAATCCTGGAGAATGGGAATGCCCTCGTGAGTCTCTCTCTCTCTCTCTCTCTCTCTCACACGCGTGCGCTTGTGGGTGATGTTTATCTTTAAAATAACTGAAGAATGTATTGACACATGGTTGCGTTTTGTAGATGTGACTTTTTGAATTATAGAAAGAACACAGTATGCCTGAAGTGTAACTGCGAACGTCCCAGAGAACGAGCAACTTCTGAGTATGAAGAGCATTTATGGAAGCGGCCTTATTAGTAGTAGTATCAGAAGCGGCTTCATTGTACTTACCCAACTCATGGATCATGATGCTTGGACGCAAGTAATCTCAGGTTGGTGTTCAAAAAGGGAGCAACATCAAGTTCATTCCGATGTTTCTCTCTGCTCTCACTGCAACCTGATATTGCACTCTATTTTGTCAATTTTGATTCTCCCCAGGATTTTTACAAAATCAATGATAGAAAGAGGAATCTGTACTTTGCAATTATAGAATTGAGCACGGAATCTATAGTTCATTGTTTCAATACCGCGGCTACAATATTCTATTCAAGGTTTTCTGCTCTGCTAAACATGGCTGGCCAATATTAATGATTTGATAAAGAAGCATGATTGACTGGATGGAAATGTGCCTGTAGAGGTGTTAACAAAAAAGAAATACTTTCTAGTAATGAGGAATGCATAAATAAAGTTCACTGGTTAATATTGCACCATGATATGATCATTAGGATCGTCGCACAGCCACCTGAGCAGTGGCAGCAACAGCATGCCTACGATGCCTCTCACGAAGATAAAGGACAGCAAGTAAACAAGCAAAAAGAGTCAGAATTGTTGCATTTTCTTCCTCCAAGAGCACATTCTCCACCCATGCTTTTATTTTAGGATAGACTCCAGGCAACGAATCAATCAAATGGACCTAGATTTCATCAAAACAAAACCCATAATTAGCTCAGCAAAAATTTAATGGCAGAACTTATTTTTAAAAATTTAATTTTTGTAATCCTCAAGACCAAGCAGAAAGAAGAAAACAACCAAAAATTAATGGAACAGAGAGAGTTTAAACATTAGAAACAGCTTAAGATCGGGCAAACATATGAAAAGACAAATTTCCAACAAACCCCCCTCTCTTGTCACGGCCTGATATTATTCTCTTCCCCTACCCTTATTATTTCTCAGGTTTTCTTCTCAATGCAGCTATGCATCCCTATACATCCTACAAACAAGACATTTAGAACTATTAGAATTACATGACGAAACTATAACAAACTGCATCAAGACTTCATGTATTTTCTTCTCTCTCTATCTCAGTTTTTTCAGCTTAAATGGCTAATAGACTATCCTTTTACAATGAGAACTGCCTCTGTTCATAGAAGGCGCAAGTGTCTACTGTTCATCTTTGGTTTTAAAATATATAAGACAAGAAAACAGCAAACAAAAAGATAAAGGGGCCCAGTTGCTATGTGCATGCTTGTGGACAATCTACAATCTATAATCTAATGGAAACAAGACCATAATAATTTTATTGCTATGAGCAAATCCAAAAGCTCAGTATCACAGTAAGTGCTGATCAAGGGCCAACGATTCCTATTAAGTGTGGGATAGCCAGAATCTTATGCATGGCTAATAAAGCAGTAAAAACGTTGTGTTGTTGAATTAAAGAAGGAGATGAGATGATACTAAGTTAAATAGAAGCCTAATAATGTATTCTAAGGACATTCCTTTCTTCTTCTTTTTTGTTTTTCTGGAAATTCTAAGGATACTAGGTTGGCTCTTTCAGCAGGCCCAAGAGTCCTCCACTTCCCCTCAAGTCTTCTATTCCCTTTGTCTCTGCCACTGACCTCCTTTTGGTGCTCACCCCTATCAGAAGAGCTAAGCCAATTTGGTGCCTGTGGAGTATGTATTGAGATGTCTCACACGACTTGGGAACAAATTTATCTTGAGATTTATAAGGAGTTATCCCACTCCTCCTATTAGGCCTTTTATGGGGAGAAATGAGTGTTTCTATAGTATGGAGTCCAACACTCCTTTGACTCATAAAAAATGTACATGAAGCAAGCAATAAGGGCAAAACTTCTGAAACTTGGCACTTGCTTAAATTAGTGGCTTACAGTTATTTTTTCCTTCCTCTTTTATTCAGAGAGGCCCTACTCCCTCCACCCAAAAATTATGTCAATTTACTATGGTCCTTCAGAGAGGCCTTAATAACAACAAATAAATAACACTCTGCATCAGAAAATGCTGAGATTTTCTCCATGACTCTCGATATCGGGACTAATTCTATGTTATAAAGTGTCAAATTAGTCCATAACCCGAACTCCTGTGGCCCAGAGAGAAAAAAAAGACCATATATCTCGTACTGAGAGCCAGGGCCTAACATATTTTTGTCACCATTCAAAGGAAGATATCGCTGCTCCATGAGCCATTTGTAACCTTGACTGAGCATGTCAGGGTTATCATACATGTCAATTTCTGTCAAGCTGCTCTTACCAATAATTAGATAGAAAAGCAAAGTCCAGCATTTGGGCATGGTAGGCATTTTGCTGCACTTAATAGAACATAACATTCTATATTTGCTTCTGCAATTACAGCTCAAGAACATGAGCTGGTAAACAGACAAGAGACTCACCAAGAAACTATTTGCATAGTTCTTTCGAATCCACAAGCTTGAAAGGGCAAGTGTTACAGGCAACTTTGCGTTGGGATCACTCTCTAGTGCTTGATCATAGTAACGCTTGGCAAGATGGATCAATTGGAAGTCCTTCGCCACGCTCATACATGTACCCAAGGTTGAACATGGCTTGTGCATTAGATTTTTCTTTGGCAAGCATGTAAGCTGTTGCTGCACGTTGATAATTTCTCTCAATACCCTAAGAAAAAAAAAGGGGAAAAGATGAAAGGTTAAGCAAATCATGGAGAAGGAGATCCAAGAGCATGATCTAAATTAAATCATCTTCCCGAACCTTGAACATGAACAATATGCATATTTCATCCGAGATACATACCCGACCATAGTAATATGCATCCCCAATCAACATCGCAGCATGTTCATTTCCCTGCTCGAAAGCTTGCCACCACAAAGAATTTTCAAGTCGATGCCTTTCTGCATCTGTGCAGAACTTAGATTCTCCCATGCACATGCTACGTTTCCCATATTTGTTAAGTATCCATGCAGGATTACTTTGTGCTACCTCATACCCCAGCTCAGCCATCCTTGCATACAAGAGGAATGCCTTACCCACATCACCTTTTAAGTATGACTCAAGTGCCCATCTAGACAAGGAAGTCCATGGTCCAAGTTCAGCAACTACTTTGTATAATCTAGTTGCCTGAAATCCAATAACTAAGATTGATTATTTTATGGTTCATGTTTGGATTATTTGGTTTTTTTTTTTTTAATATATATATATTATCTAAGAATCATGTTAGACTTTCATAATTTACATTGAACACTGAACATATTAAATTTTTTTACTAAAGAGGAAAAATACTTATCTTTTATTACCATAAACGTGCTATATATATATATCCCTAAATTGATAATTAATAGTATATTGACATATATTATGTATATAGCAAAATATGCATTATGAAAAAATATTAAAAAAGAAAATTAACTATTGTTATACCACTTCAGTCCCTCTCAAGATGAATTTCTAGATCAGCCATTGAACTCAAAACTTAACTTTATGTCTCTGTCTCTAAGTTCCAAAAGACTCTAAAAGCTTTTGAGATAAAAAAAAAAAACTCTTTGTGCCTTACTATCCTATTTCCACGATAGGATAGTAAACACTCTCTTGCCTGTAATCGTTCTTATTAGCAGCCTTCTTAAAGCACTCTCTTGCCTGTAATGGAAAGCAACAGTTTGTGGCTCATGCTCTGAAATTAGACTACAAACAGATCTGAAACAACTTCATGAGTATACAAAACTGAGGACAAACAAACGAAACATTGATCATGAGAGGAAACCCAAGAAAGTTTTATTGAAGTAGAAGTAGAAGTAAACAAACGAAACATTGATCATGGGAGGACAAACAAACGAAACATTGTTCTTAAAAAGCTCACCTCCTTCATAATCTAAAGTTGCCAAGTTTCAACTGAAATGTTCAGTAAGAACAAATCAACTCAACATCGTTTTTCTTTTCAAAAGATTCCATGATATAATGTAAGGTGTACAATTTGCTTGTTTTTCTGGGTAGGAGCTTAGATATAAAAGGAAAAAAATGAGATTAGTTGGAGTAAATAATGTTCTTTCCAAGCATCAAGTATAGTATTGCAAAATCGGTTTCCTGTTATCAGAATGTAAGGCTAGTTTTACACTTTAGTGAGGTGTCTCACAACAAGGACTTTGGGGGTGTGGGGAAATATCAAACATTTCTTCTGTTCTCTCATTCACTGCCCATTGTTGAGCAGTTTGGCCAAGAGTTGTTCAAATTTTAAAAAAAAATCGAAAAAAAAAGTAATCAAACTTTAAATTAATTTTGTCAAATTTGGAATTTTTTTCACATCTCTATCTATTCCATTTGTGAATGCAAATAAAGAACGATAATTTAAAAACAATGACTATGTGCTGCATGATTGGTGGAATCTATATGAGTATATAATCTGTTCATAGGAATTTGTCTATGTACAAAATAACTCTACTCTCAAATTTCTTGTTCTGGGCAGATCTCATCTTTTAGATACAAGCTAGAATACACAGAAATAGAGCATTTGAAAATCACAATTAGAGAAGACTAGCATAGTGTTATGAGCAATAATGCAGAAGAAAGTATTCTAAGGAGGATGATAGCAGATGAAGAGTTCGAGGAAAGCTTCTGTTAGTCTATTAGTTAGATAGTAAGCAAAACACTGTAATTACAATACTAGCCTTACTTAACTGTCATAATATATCAAAATGCCCTTATCTTCATAATAGAATAAGTGATAGGATGTATATAAAAGGGAGGGATCTGCAAGATGTAATTCATTGAAAAAAGCTTAGTAAAGTGCATTTGGAGGAACTGATCCCTCGAAGATCATATTTGTGAGTCATTCTTGAGTTTTATCCTTACAATTGGTACCAGAATAGTTCGATTTTTCCTGGAAATTTTTTTTCTTTTTTTTTTTTTTTGGGAAAATGGCGGAAGGAACTCGTTATAAGGAGTTAGAGAAGATGGTGAGTGGGTTGCGGCAGAGCTAAGAACAACAAGGGAAGCATTTGGAAGATCATCAAGGAGCACTGGAACAATTGAGTTCGAAGATGGATGTCTTGATTGAAGCTGTTAATGGTGGAAGAGGAGGTTATCAAAATGGCGATAATAGACAAGAAGATTCTGAGCGAGGGTTTGATCATAGAGGTATGCAATTTTGTACCATTAAACTCGATTTTCCAAAGTTTGATGGGGAGAATCCGACAGGGTAGGTTTATAAAGCAAACCATTATTTTGCTTTGTACCCCATGCCAGATGGGCAAAAGCTTCTAATGTCATCTTTTTATATGGAGGGGACTGCTTTGATTTGGTTTCAAGATGCTGAATCTACTGGTATCTTTGATTCTTGGAGTGGGTTTGTGCATGTTTTGCAATTGAGGTTTGGGAATTCATCTTATGATGATCCCATGGAAGTTCTTACTCGACTTAAACAGAATTCCACTGTGGCTGCCTATAAAACACAATTTGAAGTGATATCTAATAGATTGAAGGGGTTGTCTGAAAATTACAAATTGACTGTGTTTTTGAGTGGTCTAAAAGATAAAATAAGGCTGCCTGTGAGGATGCTACACCCTCAGAGTCTCAATTTTGCATTTGGCCTTGCCAAGATTCAAGAAGAGTACATCCTTAGTACTTGTGGTAGTAGTAGAGGAGGGAATTATCAAAATTCCTGGGTACCATTTTCTATTGGTGGAAATGGCTTTAATAATAGTACTATAAGGAAGGAGAGTACTGGGGTAGGAAGAGCTAACAGTTTTACGCGTTCTTTGCCTATACAAAAAGTTAGTCCAGATGAAATGAAGGAGAGAAGGGAAAAGGGTTTGTGCTATTTCTGTGATGAGAAATGGAATCCTAATCATAAATGTGAAAGAAGAAAAGCAAGAATTTTTCTGATGGGAGGATAGAGTGGTTTAAAGAAGATGAAGTTCAAGATTGTGAGTTGACAGAAGAAGAAACTGTTGTTCACAGTTTGAAATCTCAGAGTGAAGTTCCTGAGATATCCTTACATGCAGGATTCTTGAGTTCAAGAACCATGAGAATCCATGGTAAGGTTCAAAACTATTTTGTGACCATTCTTGTGGATACAGGCTGATATGAACCCGTGGCATAATTTTCTTGATCTCATGGTTGCTAAGAAGGTCGGATTGATAGTTAATGATGTACAACAAGTGGAGGTACGAGTGGCAAATGGAGATAGGACGAGGAGTGAAGGTATGATAGAAGGGTTGCAGTTTCACATGCAAGGGCATCAGTTTAACATTGATTTCTTTTTATTACCACTAGGAGGCTGTGATGTGGTGGTGGGAATGCAGTGGCTAAGGACTTTAGGTCTTGTGTTGTGGGATTTTAATGGTCTTACAATGTCTTTTCAGCACAATAGCAAACCAATAATCATTCGAGGAATTAATTCTGCCAAATCTGAGATAGTTGGAGACATTCAGATTTGCCAGTTAACAACAGTTGAGAGGAAGGGAATGTTCTTTCAGTTAATTTAGCAGTAGCAAAGTGATGTTAAGGAAGAAATTGATGGGGAGATACAAGAAGTTTTAAAGAGTTTTTCTGCAGTCTTTGAAGAACCAAAAGAATTACCTCCAAGAAGAAGCCATGATCACAAGATTAATTTGAAGAAGGGTACAATGCTTGTTTCTGTTAGGTTCTATAGGTATGCCTTTGTACAAAAAGCTGAGATTGAAAAAATAGTTAAAGAATTACTTGAAACTGGGGTAATAAGGTGTAGTCAGTCTTCTTTCTCTTCTCTAGTCATTCTTGTAAGAAATGCTGATGGGTCAAGGACGCTTGCCTCAGCTTTGCGTGTGACCGCTACGATGTCTTCAAGTAGGTTTATTCGCTTTCTTTATATTGCTCTGTTTGTTTCCTGTGAAAGTTCTGCTAAGAAAACTTGAATCTTTATTTCTATTTTTTTAAATTCTGTATCTTGGTTGAGTTTTTGTATCTTCTGAATGGCATCTTAGCTAGACAAAAATAACCTTAAACTCAAATTTTCATTTTTCCTATATATTGTGCTTATTTCTCGGGCGTATCATTATTGCTCTGTTTCGATCATAAGGCAATTTGGATTGAGAAATTAAATTCATACTGTTAAGATTAGAAATTTCATGATGTGGACTTGGAGAAGCTGAAATATTTGGTTTAGATTAGTGAAAATGCATATTTCTTTCAAATTTTTTTTCTCAAAGTATTAGAAAGTTTTCTTTTCCTTTATATTTAAGTAGCGAAATTAGAATATCTCTTTTTTATTATTTTATTTTATTTTATTGCATTCTCGACAGTTATATCCCTGTTGGTGATAAGCATTGGTAAATAGTGCATATTACTCGAGGGTTCATTCAACGACGTAAACAAAGACTACATAGTGCATTAGATAGATATCAACGCTTAATCTTTAGTTAACCTTTGCTGGACGGACTTGGTGAGTGAATGGTCTGGCTAGGTATGGAAAGATGGTTAGAATATAAATTGTAGATGTAGGATTATGGTTTTTAATGGCTACTACACAGCAATGTTAGCAACGCTAGCCATATATTGGTCCCTACATTTAATGTCTCAGTAGTATAAAGGTTGTCCTCGATCCCCATGTCAACTTGCATTTTTTGGCAGTGGCTTTTTCATTTCTTCCAATCTCTATGAAGTAGTTGTTTAAGCATTAAGGTATGCCGTTATTTCTTTAATTTGACATTCCTTTTCTGCCTCTCATGCAGATCATTATCAACCAAGGATATTCAAATGGTTGTTGAGGGTGGTTGTCCTAATCTTTTTCAGAAATCTGTTAATTCAGCAAAAAGATTGAGAGCCTTTGTGCGTTTGGATGAAGGTGAAGTATGTTATTTCTTTATTAATGACATCTATCTATCAAATTTGTTGATTCTTGGCTTGTTTTCTATTTTAATAATTTCAAAATCACTCCTCAGAAAAAGAAATGACTATACTCTGTCAGAGTGGTTTATTTTTCTTTCTGTTATGTTTTGGAAGCCATTTTGTTGCCTAAGCATCTGACAGGTTCACTTATTTTCAGGTATGTAGTACTTGCACTCTACGAGGATCCTGTGATAGGGCTTATGTGATTTTAAAGGAAGATGAAGCAGCTGCCTGTACTGTGGATATAGTGCGTATACTGATGTTCTATGCACTAGATCCCCTTGTTATTTCAGGAGGAGAGAAACCGCCTGGTAGAGATATAATTGAATCATCTGCAAGGAAACTGTTCTCTGAGTTGATTGATCTGAGTGAAGCATCCCCTGATCCAGTACTTCCAAGGCCTGCTGTCAAGGGCATGAAACGAAGAGAGTGTAAAGTTCATGGATGATAAACTGTCTCAAGATGTTGAGATGATGAGTGGGGATTGGATGTGTTCTAAGTGAGTTTCCTTCAAACTTCAAAGCTTCTTAGTTTTGTGTGGGAGTGAAGTAGAACTGCCTCATATATCGAATACTTCCATTTGATGGAATTGAAGGGATACTGGGGGCATCTTCTCCATATCTGTTATGTTTGACGTTACTTGTCCATGAACTTATGCTTGCTATGTTGTCGCAGATGCAATTTTTTGAACTTCTCCAGAAATATCGAGTGCCTAAAATGCCAGGAAGATGGCTCTAAAGGAGTTGCTGCAGGTGATGTTGAAATGAAAAAGGGGGACTGGACTTGTCCTGAGTAAGTTCGATTTTATGATATTAGTTTTATATGATAATAATAAATCCCCTGAATATATATATTGTGGAATATATTGAGAGCATAACACATGTTGGATTTAGGGCTTAGTGTGGTGGTTTTATTTCATTTCATTTCTCTTTTGTTTATCTAATATGGTTTCGTAATTCATGTAACGTTATTATCCATATTTGATATGCTACTGCCAGTGGTAGACTATGGACGAGTCCTGCACCTCTCTTGTTTTTCTTCTCAACTTTGCTGTCATGAAATGCTTGTGTTCCATGCGTTGCATATGTTCAATGATTCTGACTGGTGCACTTCGTGTTTGTTACAGATGCAATTTCATGAATTTTTCTAGAAACATACGTTGCCTGAAGTGCAAAGCAGAGGGGCCAATGAGGGTTAGTACAGCGGAGGTGGAAATGAAAGAAGGAGATTGGAACTGCTTGCAGTATGTTTCCTATTCGCGTCTTGCTAATCAAAATAAATTTTAACTGCTGTTCATATAAACTCATGCACTTCATTCCCTATGAACACTTGGGTCCTCATGAATTAGCCTCTTTCTGCAGGTGCGAGTTCATGAACTTTGCTAGTAATAGGAAGTGTTTGCGCTGCCAAGAGCCACGGCCCAAAATTCCTGGAAAATGGGAATGCCCCTCGTGAGTTCATGAACTTTGCTGTCATGAAATGCTTGTGTTCCATGCGTTGCATATGTTCAATGATTCTGACTGGTGCACTTCGTGTTTGTTACAGATGCAATTTCATGAATTTTTCTAGAAATATACGTTGCCTGAAGTGCGAAGCAGAGGGACCAAAGAGGGTTAGTGCAGCGGAGGTGGAAATGAAAATAGGAGATTGGAACTGCCCGCAGTATGTTTCCTATACGCGTCTTGCTAATCAAAATAAATTTTAACTGCTGTTCATTTAAACTCATGCACTTCATTCCCTATGAACGCTTGGGTCCTCATGAATTAGCCTCGTGAGTCTATCTCTCCGTCTCTCTCTCACGCGCGTGCGCTCGCTGGTGATGTTTATCTTTAAAATAACTGAAGAACGTATTGACACATGGTTGCGTTTTGTAGATGTGACTTTTTGAATTATAGAAAGAACATAGCATGCCTGAAGTGTAACTGCGAAGTGCGAACGCCCCAGAGAATGAGCAACTTCTGAAAATGAAGAGCAGTTATGGAGGCGGCCTTAGTAGTAGTAGTATCAGAAGCGACTTCATTGTACTTTCCCAACTCATGGATCATGATGCTTGGACGCAAGTAATCTCGTGCAAAATCTCCTGGGTCGCCAATTGCAACAATAATGATAGAGGTTGTACCGTGAAACAATACAACCAGATGCACTCCTCCTTCATCTGATGGGAGAGGCGAGCCAACCTTGGCGGAGGATTGAGTTCAAGATATTGAGGAGATACTGCGGGTCCTGACCTGCACAGATGAACAAAAGGTGGCATACAGCACAACACATTCAAGCTGATTGGAGAGGTGAAAAGATGGTGGATTTCTGAAAAAAACTATCAGAGAAGCTGAAGGGACGAAAATAGTCAGTCGGTTGCATTTCAAGCAGATTTTTCTGGAGCGCTTCTTCCCAAACTCGGTCAAAGACGACAACGCTATTAAATTTGCCACTTTGTTCCAGGGTGCTATGACGGTACACCAGTATGCAATCAGATTTACCGAGTTGTCACGTTGTTGCATACCTGATCCCTGATGAGGAGAAGGCGGCTCGTAAGTTCGAACATGGGCTGAACGAAAAACTTTATGAACGAGTGGTTGGCTTTCATAGTCCTTGGTCCATGCCAGAATAATACCTAGATGGAGTAGTCATCTTCCTCTGATCATATAGTGCAACGCTTCTTTGAAGGCTTTGTTAAAAAACGGTGGCCTTATTCACTAACTCGTTCATAAAGTTTTTCGTTTAGCCCTTGTTTAAATTTACGCGCCATCTTCTCCTCATCAGGGATCAGGTATGCAGCAAAATGTGACAACTCGATAAATCTGGCTGTATACTAGTGTACCGTCATAACACCTTGCACCAAAGTGGCAAATTTCATAGCCTTGTCATCTCTGACCAAGCTTGGGAAGAAGCGCTCCAAAAAAATTTGATTGAAATGCAACCAACTGACTATTTCCGTTGCTTCAGCTTCTCTGATAGTTTTTTCAGAAATCTACCATCTTTTCACTTTCCCGGTCAGCTTGAATGTGGTGTACGCCACCTTTTGTTCATCTGTGCAGGTCAGGACCCGTAGTATCTCTTTAATATCTTGAACCTAATCTTCCGCCAGGGTTGGCTCACCTCTCCCATCAAATGAAGGGGGTACATCCGGTTGAATTGTTCCATGATACAGCCTCCTTCATTATTGTTGTGTTGGAGACCCGGGAGATTCTGCGGTAGATCATATATTAATTGATACGCCGCTGCTTGAAATACTTCGGAAGCACTTGGATTTGCTTCCCTTTCATTATCGGTTGTGTTCAGATCCGATATACTACATTCTTGACGATGAGGTGGCATCTTGAAAAACTTAGATCTTTAATAATCGTTTCAAAAATATAGAGTTCATATAAATATAAATAAATAGTGGTACCTGTAAAGCAAACATATATATATATATATATATATAATACTTTAGAGTTATAAGGGTACCTATAATAAAGAGAAAAATGTATGCACAACAGTAGTAATGATCTATCTCCAAAGTTTGTAAATTCTAAAACCTCCAATACCAACAATATTATTCCTTATAGTCTGCTCCACTAAGACATCAAATCTGAAAATGATTTCTTGAAGTTGATCTATAATTCGAAATCTCACATACTGTAGTCTATAGAACTTCAAACCTGGCTCTGATATTAACTTTTAGGCCCGGGTCCTGGATGAATTGGAGAGTTACTTCTTATCACTTAAAATCATAGCTTCACAATACAAGTGATATTTCTAAATACTCCATAAACATAAAATTCCATCCATCTTTTATAATGTAAATCACATTTGCACCTGTTTCCACACAAAATATAAATTTATCCATTGAGTTCAATCACATAAATTCTTCTACAAGGTCTTCCTTAATTAATCATAAAATAAAAACCAGAAATTCGTAAGTCTTCAGATATTAAATTTTACACACTAAAATCCAACTATTTCTTAAGATAACTCTCTAATAATAAAAGTACCCTTAGTTAAGATAACTCTCTAATAATAAAAGTACCCTTAGGTACTCAACTTCCCACAACCAGCTAATCTTGCCCAAACTTCTATTCCTGATCACCAAGCATATCGTCTAAATCATCTGAAAAATATTATAAAAATAAAGAGTGAGTTATTAACAACTCAGTAAACAGAGGATATATACCAGTATGCAAACATAAGCATTTGTAGAGTATAATATCCAGAACAAAAATATCTTTCAAAATTAGCATACAAAACAAGACATGTTTTCAAACGTAACAGAACGATGATTTTAGGACATATAAAACTCAGAGTACTTTGGCATAACGAAACTAGGCATTATCATCACATCAAAACAAAGCATCTCACAAAGTAGAAACCATGTTTAACCCCTGTCGTAGGATTGTGCTATCCTTGGTGGCCAAACCAGGTAGAGACAGAGGTGAGTCTTCCCCTTATTATTCTCGGAACCCCGAGTGTGCACACATGAAAGATCACATAAAACTACTTTGTTTCTAAAGTGGGTGCATTCAGAGACAGAAAAGTTGGTACCAACCCAAGCAGAACAGAGTCAAAGTTAGATACCAAATCAATACACCATGCCAAAGGTTGTAAGATGTCATATCAAAACAAAACAGAGTATCGAAACATATTCAGATCATTCTCACATACTGAAAACAAAAGTTAGAGCATCTTTCTAATTAATGCACAAATTTTCAGATTTTCAATATCGCTCTTTCTTTTTACATTTTAGAGACAGCAAGATAGAATAAAGCTCATGTCTACATAATGCATGTTAGAAAACATCTTCCCTCTTACATATAGGTTTCAAGAGAAATGCAAATAAACGACCGATGTATTTTTCTTAAGTTCTCATTTCATAAGAAAACATGCAAAATTTTTAGAAAGTCAATCTCAGTCTAAACAATTCGTATAAAGCCTAACATATAAATTCCGCTTACCTGACTCTCGTAGTGCATTGTCAAATTCTTGAGTTCGACCTACATTAGTCTATTCATAAAATATACACTAAGCATTAATGGCCAACAACACACCAAATCTTTAAAAAAAAAAAAAAAAAGCATAATTCCAAACCATATTTCAGCAAATTAACGCAACTCAAACAGCCACTTATTAACCCGGGCAGCCCATAACATACTTAAAACCACTCCTCTAGTCCACCCAAACAACTCAAAAGTACATTGAAATAATCTCCATATTCATTTTTAACAAACAACCAGCTCAAAACAACCAATCATAATAACTCCATACACTCCGCCACAAAAATTCCAACCAGACAACGATTCCAAACCACCAAACATCATCATCACATTTCATATAATTCAACAATTCTTCCATGAATATCATAACAACACAAGAATTCTCATCGACGTAGATAAAATAATCTCTAATATAAATCATAGCTTCAAGACTGGGGTTCTTGATTACCTTTCACAATACCGAAGTGATGATCTGCTGGTTTTGTGAGGGATATAACGCTGCCTAGGACTAGATCACTACCCTACGATTAGTATTCAAACAACCCAAATAATAATTAATTCCAAAATAATTTGGAGGCTTACTAAAAAAAAGAGTGCGTGAGGGAGATCTGAAAGGACCATTGTTGTGAGGGATTTGCACAACAATCTAGGATGTGCAAAACTGAGATAAAATTAGGAGAAAAATAACATTGAGCGAAATAGAAGCAACAGAGGTTTACCTATGCAGTGGGGGCTGGTAGTCGATCGTTCGACCAACGGTGATGCACGACAAAGAGTGATGGGGCATTTCCGGTATGGAGGCTCTACGATTGCAAAGATTCTGAGGAGAACAATGAGATCTCAGTACCAATACAACACAAAATCGTAGGGAAAATCCACCAAAAACCCACGGACTGCACCTTCAAAATCGCAGCACAAAAGCCACACTAAAATCGCAAGAGAGTGAGAGAGTGAACGTGAGAGGGAGAAAATTTAGAGTTTGTGTGCAGGTGAGTGCGAAACAGAAAGTGAAAAGGGGATCTTACCTTCGTTCGGCAAGGCTCGGCGACACCAAATCAAACACCCACACCGGGATTACACCACTTCGCAGACGTGAGAGAACAAGAGAGCTGGGAGAGAGTGAGCGTCTATTGGGGGAGATCGGCGTGGGAAGTTCTCGGCGGCACCACCTGAAATTTCACAGCAAAATTGTCGGAGAGAGAGAGAGAGAGAGAGAGAGAGAGAGAGAGAGAGAGAGAGAGAGAAGACGTGAGAGGGAGCGTCGGCTTGAGAGGAATCTGAATGTGAGAAGAAACACCAAATTGAAACTATCAAGAAGTGTTAGATGGAATTTGGAAGAGGTAAATGGGGGAGAAAAATCTGGGCGTGGGGAGAAGGAATCGGGAGTGAGGGGAGGAAGAAGAAACCGAAAGGAACAAAAAAAAAAAACTTCTCGAACCACGCTGTTTGGCTCCTTGGCTGGGAACTGGTCTGGGCCTGGGCAGCAGGCCTAGAGCCGTGGTCAAGCTCATCCTCGGATTTGTGGGGTGAGTCGGAGTCGCCGAACTCGTCCTAGTCGGGGAAGTCGTCGGAAGAGAAGGACTGCTTGTTGTCTTCCCCAGTGAGAATGAGGGTGTATGGTTGGACGGTGAAAGAGAGAGGAAAGTGAGAGAGAGAACGATGAGAGGGACTAAGAGCTTCAGGATTGCACTACGCATCATTTTGATGTTGAACGAGTAGAGTAGCAGAAGAAGAAGAAGAAGAAGAATGCAAACAAGAGATGGACGTGATCTTTGGTTAAGGTTTGAATTTATATTTATTTGGACTTGGATTATAGACTTCTTGTCAAAGTCAGGGCTGTAATAGAGCCAGTGCCGGTTTTTGGCCTATCGAGTTTGTCTCCATTCAAAATATTCAAGTACGAGCTTGGACTTAATATTTTTTTTATTCTTTGTTTAAACTCGACTCGAAGCTAGTTCGAGCTTATCTCACAAACGAGTTCGACTCAAGTCAAGTTTGAACTCAAGTTTGAATTATTTATTTTTTTATTTTTTAAATAAAATTTAATAATTAATAAATTAAATAAATAAAAAAAATAAAAGATCTAATATTGAATTTATATAACTAACAAGTAGAACCTCTATTGAATTATAAAATTTTTTAAAAATTATAAATAATTAATATCTAACTAGTTGATATTTACTCAAAATAACAATATATTATATGTGTACATATATTATTAATACATACATTTAATATGATAGCATATGTCTATTTCATATATGGTTTCCACAATTATTAAATTTTATCGATTAATTATTATACAAATTATAAAATATACCTATGAAGTATATTTACTATATAGACATAAGTAATTAGATTACATATTATATATTTAATTATAAAAGTAGTATGCTTATATTATTAGCTAATACATATATATGTATATATTTATCAATATATGAATGAGTTTTAATCTAATTAAGCTAACGAGTCTTAGTCGAGTTGAGTTTTGTCGAGTATGTATCATTTACAAATCGAGCAGGTATCTGTTTTCATGAACGAACTTTTTTTTCACGAATCGAGTTCGATTCGAGTTTAACTGAATGAATATTAAATAGGCTATCGAATAGACTGGTTCAATTAGAAACCTAATCAAAATCTATTGACTTATGAGTGATGGAGAGAGAAATCCTTTTTATTTTTAGTATTATCTAAGAAATTGATTTGAGGAAACAAATCGATATACACACACTAGTAAGGCACCACGTGCATGTGGGGCCAGTTGATGATTTTTGTTGTCTTAAATGTTTAACTACAAGGAAAATACTATTTTGACATCTAAATTTAACACCTTATTTTGGCACCTCCTTTATTTTATTTTTTTTAATTTTTTAATTTTTTTACTTTATAGTTAATGAAGTAACTATTAATGTATTAATATTTTTTTTTATATTTTTTAAAAATGTTTTAAAATGATAAAAAAGTATAAATAAAAAAATAATAAAAAAAGTCAATTTGATTTAGCGGTCAATTAGAGCGGTGCTACTCAGACGGCAGAGTAGCACTGCTCTTAATTGTAAATAGACATATTTCATCTATATTTTAAGAATTTGTTTCTTGCTTACAACACATATCACATATATTATTTGCAAAATATTCATAACTGTAATACAGACTTTCACAACCATATTTATAACTACAAGCAAATACTTTGTACTTATATATTACAAGCATCAAAAGTAAAAAAAAAAAAAAAAAAAAGATTTTAAACAGTTATGTTATTGTTTCGGGGATGTTTTAAAGTTTTAAAGTTTTAACGTTATTAAAATTTATCATAATTTTGGAGTTAAGATTTTCAAAAATTTTTGTAATAACATTTTACATGAATTGGTTTTGTCTGATATCCTTCATTCTTTGCTTCTCTCTCCCTCTTTCTCATACTCTCTTATCTCGAAAATCCCTTTCAACTTCCTCATTCTCTCTCTATCTTCCCTCTCTCTCATCAGATATTACTGATTCAAGTGGGGATCTACGTTACATTTAGACCCCACTCAAATATTACTCATCATATCCCCACACACCATATCTTTTTTAACTTTTAATTTTTTTAATTTTATTCTTTTTAAACTAATTGAATTCTTCTATTCATAATTTATATATTACATATTTGGTTAGAGAAAAAAATAAAAAAAAAATGATAAATAGTGTATAGAGATGATGAATAGAATTTTTTATTGGTGAGTGAGCACCTAAACGACAGCAATAAAAAGCGCAACTGCCAGAAAAAAAGGCTCCTAAACCTAGTGCTCACGTGCAAGTTATCATCAGGAGAGCACAAATTACATAGAAAAATCCATCACACTCAATGGAGGATCAGATTAGATGCTTGAATCTTCCAACATTGCCATGGTGTTTCATATATCCGTACATCATATTGCCAAAAGAATAAAAACGTTTACTAGAGAGCAAAAAGACCTTGCAAGTCTTTTTAAGACCAGTGAAATGAATTCAATGGGTATAGGTGCACCATGATATGATCATTAGGATCGTCGCACAGCCACCTGAGCAGTGGCAGAAACAGCACGCCTACGATGCCTCTCACGAAGATAAAGGACAGCAAGTAAACAAGCAAAAAGAGTCAGAATGGTTGCATTTTCTTTCTCCAAAAGCACATTCTCCACCCATGCTTTTATTTTAGGATAGACTCCAGGCAACGAATCAATCAAATGGACCTAGATTTCATCAAAACAAAACCCATAATTAGCTCATCAAAAATTTAATGGCAGAACTTATTTATAAAAATTTAATTTTTGTAATCCTCAAGACCAAGCACAACGAAGAAAACAACCAAAAATTAATGGAACAGAGAGAGTTTAAACATTAGAAACAGCTTAATATGAAAAGACAAACTTCCGACACACCCCCCATCTCCCTTGTCACGGCCTGATATTATTCTCTTCCCCTACCCTTATTATTTCTCAGGTTTTCTTCTCAATGTAGTCACTAAAAGGCTGACAAGACGCTGTATAGGTTCCAGCCATGCATCCCTATTCATCATACAAACAAGACATTACAACTAGTAGAATTACATGACAAAACTATAACAAACTGCATCAAGACTTCATGTATTTTCTTCTCTCTCTATTTCAGTTTTTGCAGCTTAAATTGGCTGATAGACTATCCTTTTACAATGAGAACTGCCTCTGTTTATGTAATTTTCTGATAGCATGTGTTCATAGAGGGTGCAAGTGTCTACTGTTCATCTTTGGTTTTAAAAAATATAAGACAAGAAAACACCAAACAGAAAGATAAAGTCCCAATTGCCATGTGCATGATTGTGGACAATCTACAATCTACAATCTAATTGAAATAAGACCGTAATAATTTTATTGTGATGAGCAAATCCAAAAGCTCAGTATCACAGTATGTGCTCAAGGGCCAATGATTCCTTTTCAGTGTGGGATAGCTAAAATCTTATGCATGGCTAATAAAGCAATTAGAAATGTTGTGTTGTTGAATAAAGGAGATGAGATGATACTAAGTTAAATGGAAGCCTAATAATGTATTCATATCTGCATTTTGCTTTGTTTTGTGGGGAAAGGACAGTCCTTTCTTTTCTTTTAGGCCCAATAGCCCTCCTCCACTCCCCCCAAGCCTTCAAGTCCCGTTATCTCTGCCACTGACCTCCTTTTGGTGCTCACCCTATCAGGGGAGCTAACCCAATTTGGTGCCTATGGAGTCCAACACTCCTTTGATTCATCGTTTATGTACATAAAACAAGCAACAAGGGCAAAACTTATGAAACTCGGCACTTGCATAAAATTAGTGGCTTACAGTCATTTTACCCTTCCTCTTTTATTCAGAGAGCCCCTAATCCCTCCACCCAAAAATTATGTCAATTTACTATGATCCTTCAGAGAGGCCCTAATACCAATCAAAAAGATATTAACTTATAGGATTTTAAAATCCCACAAAAAAATAACTCTCCTCATCAGAAAATGCTGAAAATTTTCTCCATGACTCTCGATATCGGGACTAATTCTGTGTTATAAAGTGTCAAATTAGTCCCATAACCCGAACTCCTGTTGCCCAGAAAGAAAAAAAGGTCCATATATCTCGTACTGAGCCAGGGCTAACACATTTTTGTCACCATTAAAAGGAAGATATGGCTTCTCCACGAGCCATTTGTAACCTTGACTGAGCATGTCAGAATGCATGTCAGGTTTATCATACATGACAATTTCTGTCAAGTTGCTCCTCCCAATTATTTAATAGGTTTGTAGGTATTGGATAGAAAATCAAAGTCCAGCATTTGGGCATGGTAGGCATTTTGCTGCACTTAATAGAACATAACATTCTATGACATCGAAATTTGTTTCTGCAATTACAGCTCAAGAACATGAGCTGGTAAACAGACAAGAGACTCACCAAGAAACTATTTCCATAGTTCATTCGAATCCACAAGCTTGCAAGGGCAAGTGTTACAGGAAACTTTGCGTTGGGATCCCTCTCTATTGCTTGATCATAGTAACGCTTGGCAAGATGGAGATCAATTGGAAGTCCTTGGCCACGCTCATACATGTACCCAAGGTTGAACATGGCTTGTGCATTAAATTTTTCTTTGGCAAGCATGTAAGCTGTTGCTGCACGATGATAATCTCTCTCAATACCCTAAGAGAAAAAGAGGGAAAAGATGAAGGGTTAAGCAAATCATGGAGTAGGAGATCCAAGAGCATGATCTAAATCATCTTCCCGAACCTTGAACATGAGCAATATGCATATTTCATCCGAGATACATACCCGACCATAGTAATATGCATCCCCAATCAACATCGCAGCATGTTCATTACCCTGCTCGAAAGCTTGCCACCACAAAGAATTTTCAAGTCGATGCCTTTCTGCATCTGTGCAGATCTTGGATTCTCCCATGCACATGCTACGTTTCCCATATTTGTAAAGTATCCATGCAGCATTACTTTGTGCTACCTCATACCCTAGCTCAGCCATCCTTGCATACAAGAGGAATGCCTTACCCACATCACCTTTTAAGTATGACTGAAGTGCCCATCTAGACAAGGAAGTCCATGGTCCAAGTTCAGCAACTACTTTGTATAATCTAGTTGCCTGAAATCCAATAAGTAAGATTGATTATTTTTTGGTTCATGTTTGGATTTTTTTTTTATATATATATATATATATTATCTAAGAATCATGTTAGACTTTCATAATTTACATTGAACACTGAACATATTAAATTTTTTTACTAAAGAGGAAAAACACTTCTTTTATTACCATAAACGTGCTATATATATCCCTAAATTGATAATTAATAGTATATTGACATATATTATGTATATAGCAAAATACGCATTATGAAAAAATATTAAAAAAAATTAACTATTGTTATACCACTTCCGTCCCTCTCAAGATGAATTTCTAGATCAGCCATTAAACTCAAAAATTAACTTTATGTCTCGGTCTCTAAGTTCCAAAAGACTCTAAAAGCTTTTGAGATAAAAAAAAAAAAAAAAAAAAAAAAAAACTCTTTGTGCTTTACTATCCTATTTCCATTAATAACTTCAAAAAAAAAAAAAAAACTGAATTTACCTCTTGAAGGTTCTTCTTAAGCCCCACACCAGTTTGTAACATCTTTGCCAGCTGGTAGAATGCCTTCGGTTCAGCTGCATTAGCAGCCTGCTTAAAATACTCATATGCTGTCCACAAATTCTTCTCTACCCCAATCCCTTTTAGATACATTACTCCTAGGTTATATTGGGCGCTGGAATCGTTCTTATTAGCAGCCTTCTTAAAGCACTCTCTTGCCTGTAATAGAAAGGAACAGTTTGTGGCACATGCTCTGAAATTAGACTACAAACAAATCTAAAACAACTTTGAGTATACAAAACTGTGGACAAACAAACGAAACGTTGGTCATGGGAGGAAACCCAAGAAAGTTTTATTGAACTAGAAGTAATATATCACAAAGCCAAGTGCAGGTCAGTATAGTGTGAAAATCTGATAGATGATTCTTTTACATTTGCTGTTGTGTATAAAGAGGAAAGGCAATGCTAGGAATTTACTATTGCGAGGTGATTGTGGTTGAGCTAAGATCCATAATACTAAAATTCCTTTATGTTTGGATGTCAGCTAAGAATACCTTTGGCATATCCAATATTTAGATTGTATGTCTTCCAGTTTCTTCCTTCTTTTTAGTTTGGTGCTCTACATCCTGTTTTTTCATTAAACACATTAATCAATGAAACCGATGTTTTTTCATTAATTCTGCTTTTCACTTTCAAGGAGCACTACTGATTACCGCAAATGCAAAGAATAAAGCATCAACATATAAGTATGCAGCAAACCAAAATAATCTTACCTTGGTATAATTCTTGCTGTCAACACCATAGCCTTTGACATACAAATACCCTATCCCATTATAGGCCGAATGAATTTGCTTTCTGGAAGCAAGGGTAAGCAATTCAAGCGCTTTCGTGTAGTTCCTCTCAACCCCAACTCCCCGAGCATATATCTCTCCAAGAACTTCCATTGACCTTGGCTCCCTCTTCTCCACAGCCTTCAAAAACCACGACACTGCCTTGGCATGATCAGGCCTCAATCCTCTAAGCCCCAAGTAGTAAAACATGCCAATTGTGTACATGGCTTCAGCGTTCCCTTTCTGTGCCAGAAGTTTCAGAATCTGGACTTTCTCAGCATCCTCTCCTCTGAAGCTCATCAGGACCTTCTCATTCTCCTCCGCCCCAATGTGGATTCTGACTGGTTCATTCACAGGTGGATATTTTGAAACCAAGAAACTTTTTACAGCTACGTCTGCTAACTTGGCGTAAATTTCAACTGCTCTCTCATACCTCTGCAAATAATCAAGATAAACAATAATAGTCGTACTAGTTACTATAGAATTTAAAGAAAGAGAACATGACAAAATGAACAAACCTCTTGATGCGCGTAGGAATTGGCGAGGGCCATCTTGGACTGCATATTGCCCCCCTCGGCAGCAAAGTGATGGTACATAAAAGACTTGGCCTTGTTCCTCTGCTTCATCAATCCCATCCCGTGCAGGAATCCGAGCACGGACCTTGCGTGAGCGTGGCCCTCACTCGCCGCGTTTTCGATCTCCGCTGCCGCCTCTTCCATTAACCGAGCGTCTCCGGAGCTCGCTGCGGAGACCATCTTGGACACACCGGAGAAGTACAGAGCCTCTAGAGCCGTACTCGTATTGGATGAGCCAGTGGCATGAGAAGGGGAGGCCGGCTCGAAGAGTGGTTGCCAGGAGCCGGGGTCAAGCTCGTCCTCGGACTTGTGGGTTGAGCCGGAGTCGCCGAACTCGTCCCAGTCGGGGAAGTCGTCGGAAGAGAAGGACTGCTTGAAGTCTTCCCCAGTGAGAACGATGATGTATGGTTGGATGGTGAAAGAGAGAGGAAAGAGAGAGAGAACGATGAGAGGGACTAAGAGCTTCAGGATTGCGCTACGCATCATTTTGACGTTGAACGAGTAGAGCAGTAGCAGAAGAAGAAGAAGAAGAGAAGAACGTAAACAAGAGATGGACGTGATCTTCGGTTAAGGTTTGTATTCATATTTATCGATTTGGGTTATAGACTTCAAGTCAAAGTCTATTGATTCTGGAAGAAAAAAAAAAGTCTATTGACTTATGAGTAATGGAGAGAGAAATCCTTTTTATTTTTAGCATTATCTAAGAAATTGATTTGAAGAAACAAATCGAAAATATATATATATATATATAATGTGTGTTAGTTGCCACATCATTTCCGGCCACTTTTCCAATATGATGTTGCCACATCATCATTCATTATTTTTAAACCTGATCAGTTTGAAATGAAGGATTATAGATCCAATATTTTCTCCTCATTTTAAAAAAATGGTTTGATGCAATTTTATGATGATTTATCCCCAAAACTTCAAACGGTTAAAATTAATGAGTGGCACTATTCAATTTTAAATTTATATTGTTCGATTTTAAGTAGCACTCTTCATAATTTATAGATATTTATAAATTAGTTTTTATAAAGAAATTAATTTATAAACCTACAATGATACATCAAGTATTTTTTTATATCATGAGATAAATCTAAATATTATACAAAAAGTCATATCAATTTATAAAGTTTTTTAAGAAAAACACTACAATAGAACCTTAAAAAAAATACAAAACCGTAATTATTTGATGCGGTCCAGGTAAGAATATGGTGAGAAATGTAGTTGACAATTCTAATAAGCCCTGTTTAGAGAAATGATATCAATTCATATAATCTCATCATTACAATTTTTTCAAATTTTTACAGAAAATATAAAAAACAATTCAATATTTTTAAATTTTAAAGTAATAATATTATAATAATATTTTATTCAACTTTCATCTCAACTAATTTTTTCTCAACTCTCAATCCAAACGGAACTTAAATCTTCATAATTTCTTAAGAAGTAGTTCCATACATGTGGCTTTGAATTGAGCTAAGTTCACTTAAATAATTATTGTTCTTTCAATGTCGATAGTGCTCAGAATTTCCTATGCAACTCGTATTTATCGCCCTTAATTTGTAAGTAATTAATGTCTCTTGCATGGTTTAGATCAATACAATGCATGTTAACTTTATATATAAAGAGTGGACCACAGGAATTTCAGGAACCTCTGCAGATCAGCAAGATCATAGTAAAATCTCCTTCTTCGATTTCTCACTATGGAATTTGTCAACTTGCAAGTTTGAATCGACCCTATGTTTGGTTTCTACGAAAATGACAGATAAGATCAAATTAATTTTTTGAGACTTCTTCTTCCCTCCAATTTGTAAGTAAGATTATGCATAACATAAAGTGCAAAATGGCTAGAAAAGAAGGGTGTATTGCGTTAAAACTTAATATGAGTAAGGCATACGACATGATTGAATGAAGGTTTCTCGGATCAGTGATGAACATAATGGGCTTTGATCCCAGATGGGTTAATTTAGTGATGAAATGTATAGAATCAGTGTCATATTCTATATTGGTTAATGGGGTCCCTCAAAGATCTTTCAAGCCAAGCCATCAAGGGGTATTAGGCAAGGTGAGCCCATATCGCCTTACCTTTTTATTCTGTGTGCAGAGGCATTGAGCACAATGATAAGAAAAACATAAGAAGAAGGTTTAATTATTGGGAGTCCTTTTGCAAGAGGCAAATTTAGACTCACTCACCTTTTTTTATTTATTTATTTTTATTTATTGCAGATGATAGCCTTTTGTTTTGCATGGCTAATTCGATTGAGTGGAGCAGGTTTTTTAACCTATTAAAAGTTTATGAAGAAGCCTCAGGACAAAGACTGAACTTAGAAAAGACCTCGATCCAGTTTAGTAAAAACACAGCTCAAGAAACTCAAGATTTCATTCTAAGTATTGCTGGTGTGAGATCAACAATGCTATATGAGAAATACCTCAAATTGCCAACAATAGAGAGTAGAGCTCGAGAACAGTCTTTTAGAAGTATTTTGGATAAAGTGAAAATGAGGATCAATAGTCATAAGGTGAAAACACTATCTCAAGCTGAAAATGAAATTTTTATTAAAGCAATAGTGCAAACCCTCCCAACATATAACATGAGTGTTTTTAAGCTGCTAAGTAGATTGCTCAGAAGTATAAACAGTGTAATGCGGAATTTTTGATGGGGCCAACAAGAGATTGAGAAGAAAATCCACTGGGTTTCATGGAGTACCATGGGGAAGACTAAATCAATAGGAGGTATGAGGTTTAAAGATTTGGAGAGTTCCAATCTTGCTATGCTTGCTAAAAAGGTTGGAGACTGATTCAACACCCTCAATCTCTAGCCTCTCAAGTTTTAAAAGCAAAGTACTTTCAAGGACCTTCTTTTCTGAATGCTAGACTAGGACAAAAGCCTTTTTATATATGGATGAGTATTTTGGCAGCCATACATTTAATTGAAGCATGAACTTACTGGAGAATAGGCACTAGTGATAAGGTCAATATATAGGATGACAAATGGCTTTCAAAGCTCGCACCATCCAAGGTTCAAAGTCATGTTTTGATACTAAATAGTAAGGCCAAAGTCCAGGAGTTGATTGATGCAAGTGAAAAGAAATGGAGAATTGATTTGGTGGACAAGATTTTTGCAATGGAAGAAGCAGAGGTGATAGCGTAGATTCCTATTAACTCCTCCAATAGCTCTAATAAACTAATTTGGAAAGGCACCTCTAATGGCCTTTTCACTGCAAAGAGTGCCTACCACATGCAAAAGGAATTGCTATTGGTAGCAAAGGGTCAAACTTTGAGCATCAATAGTTTTCAAAGTGTGTGACAGCTTATTTGGAAATTGAAGATAACCCCAAGGAATAAAGTCTACCTTTGGAGAGCTTGCCTTGAAGCATTACTAAAACAAGCTAATTTGTTTACGAGGAAAATAGTGGAGCATTCAAAGTGTCCTATACGTTCCAATGTAGAAGTGACTGTTGTTCATGCAATATGGGAGTGTGAATCTGCTAAGGATGTATGGAGTCAATGCTTAAAAAGGCTCCAAAAGAGTCGCTTCTCTCACAGGAATTTGCTGGAACTATTAGAGACAATGTCGAGCTCTATGGATATTGAACTGATGCATGAATTTGCAGTGGTAGCCAGGAAGATTTGGTTGAGAATGAATGAACTTATTTTCAATAAAGAATTTAACCATCCCAACAAAGTGGTGAGGGATGCTCAACAAACCTGGCAGCTGCTACATGAAGTGGAGGAGCAGAAGACTGATACCTCAGGGCTAGGAAGCAGTGCATTGGATAAGTGGGAACCCCTTCCTTTGAATACCTACAAACTAAACTGAAATGCTGCAGTAGATAAGGCTTACACTAGAATTGGCATAGGGATTGTTGTTCGAGATTATGAAGGAAAGTTTATTACTACCATGAGAAAGAACAAGAGCCTTTTCCCAAATCCATTACTGGCTGAAGCTTATGGGGCTCTTCAAGCAACAATTTTTGGTTTAGAATTGGGACTAGGAAATGTTATAATTAAAGGTGACTCCCATTAGATCATTAAGGCTTTGAAGAGTGAAGATAGTGCTTGGACTAGTGCAGAGATGTTTGCGACTAAAGCAAAGGAAAATCTAAGGAATTTTGCCAAGTGGGAGGTTCTTCATATTAGAAGACATATCAATGTAATATCATATATCTTGGCAAAAGAAACATTAACCATTTCTGATGTAATTGTTACCATGGAGAAATCTCCTCCATGTATTTCAGATTTGTTATAATGAAAATGATCATTAAAGTTTCATTTAAAAGAAAAATTGCAAGTAAGATTTAGTTCCATTGCTGAAGTATTGTTTTTTTATTTTTTTATTTATATATCCTGGAATGTACCATGGATAGGCTTGCCATTTGAATGGAAACCAATGCCTCATTTGTTTTTACAGATGAGATGAGATGAGATAAAAGTAGAAAGTTGAGACAAAATGTTGTTAAAATATATTTTTTTAATATTATTTTTATTTTAAAATTTGAAAAAATTAAATTGTTTATTTTATTTTGTGTGAAAATTTGAAAAATTTGTAATAATTAAATGAGAGGAGATGAAAAGTTTCGTGAAAGTGAACAAGGCCTAAGATAACTAGTATAAATGTATAGTATATTTGAGCTGCTAGAGGGTTTGTTGTTTTGCTACAAACCCACAAATCTGTAGTTCCAGAACTAAATCTTTTCTTTTCATTAGGTTCTTTTAAGATAACTGTTTTTGATAATTAAGTTGTTTAAGTTTCTTAATCTTATAATGATGGCTATGCTAACATTTCCAGTGAACATTTGAATATTTCTGCTCAAACGTTCATTTGCATAATTTTCAATCTCTTCTCCTATCTGGTTTACAGAATCTTGATTCACCGTTCACGTTTCATCTTTTCCAGGATATATAATCATAGTGGATTTTTTTCTTGGTACCCATTATACAGACCTTGTCCAAGAACTCTAATTGAACAAGACCTTTACACCATATTATAATACGAAGACTTAAATTGATGAAGTAACTGGGCATATGAGAATTGAGAATCAGAATCTGCCTTTGATCCTTTCCTTCTTATTTATGGGAAGCTGTACTCTTTGCATTGCCAAGTAGAACAAGTTTCTGGGCATTGACAAGAGGTTGAGTTGTCTGCTTGCTCAGCTGCATGCTCATAACCCTGCTTGGAAGCTTGCCACCACAAAGAATGTGCAAGCAGATGCCTTTCTGCATCTGTGCAGAACCCAGATTCTCCCATGCACATGCTACGTTCCCCATAGTTGTCGAGTATCCATGCAGCATTGGTCTGTGCCACCTCATACCCCAGCTCAGCCATCCTTGCCTATAAGAGGAATGCCTTACCCACATCACCTTTTAAGTATGATTCGAATGCCCATCTGGATAAAGAACTCCATGGTCCCTGTTCTGCAACTAATTTGTATAAAGCAGTTGCCTGAAATCAAAGAAGCTCGGTTATTGATTGGTAGATGTATAAGTTTTGGGCATCTTAACAACTTACAACAAACCGAGCCTGACATAAGCATGCATGAAGTCAGCTTATCATATGGGTTTTCTAAGGGGACTGAGCAAGCAAATCACCAAACTGAAAGAGACAAGCTGTTAACAGAATTAAAAATGAAAAAAAAAAAAAAAAGGTACAGAAAAAGGGCTTAGTTGCAATGTACATATATTATGTCGTCTGTGAAATATAAACACAAACCAAATGAAGAAAACATAAATAAAAGGCAGGACTTTACCGTTGGAAGGTTCTTCTTAAACCCCACACCGGTATGAAACATCTTTGCGAGCTGGTAGAATGCCTTTTGGTGACCCGCATTAGCAGCCTGAATAAAAGAGGAACATGCCCTCCTCAAATCCTTCTTTACTGCAATCCCTTTTAGATACATTACTCCTAGGTTATACAAGCCACCAGCATCCTCATCATTAGCAGCCTTCTCAAAGTACTCTTTTGCCTGTAATGAAAATGATTAGTTTGTGACACATACTCTGAAATTACCAACCAATAGAACTAAAACAACTTGAGTATACACCATACAGAGGTGAAGAAAAAGAAATAAAATATTCGTCAAGAGTGAGGAAAAGTAAGACAATGCTTAAAGTAGAAGTAATCCAACAGTACTGATGGGCTGCATGTTTTGAAAAATTTGATAAATGCCCATACTAATTAATCGAAACCCTTCAATTCTCTTAGATGGAGCAACCGATTGGGCAAAAGACATCTCAGGGTCATGCCCAGGTATGGGTGCAATGGTGGTTACGAAAAGAGGCCGCAATGCCTCCCATCCCTGACTTACCACTACATCGATGATGACATGACGCCAGAGATGGATGTTTTTTTTGAGAATTTTATCAATAAGCCTCATTTATGATGGAGGAATGCCGTGGCTACATTCCACCTTGGGGTTACATCATAAACACGCAAAACCAAGGTGCAAAAAACCATTATAAAAACCTTATTCCTATACAATAAGAAATTCATTTGCATCGAATGTACGGAAGTCCAGCTCTATCTAGTACCAAAGCACCTCGCATATTTTGTGGTAGAGTTTCTCCTAGTGCTACTAATTTGGGCAAGTGATCCGCAACTTGGTTAACTTTCCAAAAGACATGGTGAGCTGAGAAGTTGCATACGCTCTGATATCGGGGATCTGATCCCACAACTCTCTAAAAAACCAGAGACAGCAGTCTTGTTCTAGCACCCATCTAACCACCACCAGTTAGTCTGATTCCAAATCAACCTTCAAGTTGTTTAGCCGAATGCAGATCTGAATACCATCCAGAATGGTTCTCATCTCAGCCCGTGTTTGTAACTTCCCCATAGAAAGCTGAAAAAGCCACCAAGAACGGCCCTCTTGCATTCCTCAGCACACCTCCACCACCACAAGGACCCGGGCTTCCAAAACAACAACCATCGACATTAAATTTAATCCTGCTACCAGTTGGTCTCTTCCAGATTAGGATTCTAATCTTCGGCCTTTGGACCTCTACTGTCGGTATCACAATCTGCTCAAGGATCTTCTACCTATCAAAACCAGAAATCTGTTTCACCCTAGTTATTTTGGATTTCACAACCGGATTGGAGGAGGCCAAAAAGTTGATTCGATGAATATTTTTTTTTAAATTACGTACGAGAGGGAGGGTCGAAATTTTCTCAATGCTATATTTTTTGCTCTCATACCCAATAAAAGGGGCCGTGGGATCAAGGATTTTAACCCTACTAGGCTAGCCAATATGAAGAAATCGACATTGGAAAAGATCATCTTTAAAACTAAAAGTGCTTTCATCAGGGGGAGACAGATTCCAGATCTAGTCCTTATGGCCAACAAATGCTTCCATAATCTGATTCAAGATGGGCAATGGGTCTAAGATCAATTTTGGCATGATATATGGTGCGACGATCATAATTTCGTTAGGTTGCTTCAATGGGAGATTATTATTGGGAGTTTTTCAATGATTCTAGACAATGCAAACATCACTTTTACTAGACTAGTGCAGGATTGGGAAGTGGAGTTGATCTCTTCTTTCTAAAACCTTTTAAACACCTTGAGGTCGGGAAGCAGTAGTGAGTATAAGATCTGGTGACAGTCCCCTTCAGAAAAGGAAAGTTTTTGAGGTTCAAACTTGTTATCATGCATGCTGCATCCCATAGGTGCTCCTTTTTCTTGGAAATGCTTTTGGCAGAGCAAAGCTCCATTTAGGGTGGCGTTCTTTGCAGGAACAACTAACCTATGAAGATTTTGACAATGGATAATTGAGAAAAAGAAGTTTCATAGTGATGGATTGGTGCTATATGTGTATGAAGAGCGGGAAATCATTGACCTCTTTTGCTACATCAATGGGGGCCTCGACTTTCCATCTATTTGGTGTAGCTAGGGTGATGTCCCAATGAGAAGTAGAATAGTTAGCTTGCAAAGTAAAAATGTAGCTCAATGCAAAGTGAAAGTTCGGTGCATGGTTCCTTTATGTTTAATGTGGTATATTTGGAAGGAAAACAATGCTAAGAATTTTAACGATCGCGAGACGGTGGTTGAGCTAAGAAACACAATGTTAAAAGCACTCTACGTATGGATGTTGGCTAAGAATAGTATGGGCTACTCCAATTATATAAAGTCTTCTAGTTTTCTACCTTCTTTACTAATTCCTTTCTCTTATATACATCGTGTACCAAGGTTGTAGAAAAATTGACTTACTTATCAGAAAAATGTTAGCATTAACAATACGGTAATTTAAATTCTTGAACAGATGTACAGAGTAAACACATCAACAGTTTAAAACAATATCGTTCCAAAAATTCTGCTTTTCACTTTCAAGCATCACTAATTGATGATACTGAAGGTAACTGATTACCACAAACAAGAAGAATTGAGGGAAGTAGTGCCAAGGGAATAATCTTATTCATATCATAATAAAGTAGAGAAACAGATCAGCACAGAGAAAGACATAACAGAAGTAGAGAAAAAAGGGATAGCTGAGGCCAGGTTAAGCTAGTCAGTCCATAATCCACAGTCTATCCAAACACAAAAAGCTTCAGCATATAAGTTTGCAGAAAACAGATATAATCTTACTTTGGTGTAATTCTTGTTGGCAACTCCATAGCCTTTGATATACATATACCCCATTCCATTATAAGCCGAATAAAGTGGATGTCTGGATGCAAGGGTAAGCAATTCAAGTGCTTTCCTGTAGTTCCTTTCAACCCCAACTCCCCGAGCATATATCTCTCCAAGAAGCTCCATTGACCTTGGTTCCCCCTTTTCCACAGCCTTCAGAAACCAGGGTATTGCCTTGGCATGGTCATGCTTCAACCCTTTCAGCCCAACATAGTAAAAAAGACCAATTTTGTACATGGCTCCAGAGTGCCCTCCTTGCAGTGCCTGATATTCCAATGTCTCTATAACCTCATTATCCTCTCCTCTGGACTTCCTCAGGACCTCCATATTCTCCTCGGCCCCATGGTGGATCCTGACTGGTGCAATGACAGGAAAATATTTCAAAACCCATAAACTATTTACAGCTACTTCTGCTAACTCAGCATACAGTTTAGTTGCGTTTTCATACATCTGCAAATAATCAGAAAACAAGAACAGTCATACCATATGAACTTATAAAACCATTTCAAGAGCTAAATTCACATATATTAGAGGATATAGCTAAATTCGTTATTGGAACCAATTATAGAGCTAACAATGAAGTTTCCTTTACCATTTTCTTATTGGGTAAAGATACGCCTACAACTGTCGTACAACTCTTTTACAATCAAGTAGTCACTACAACAAATATGGGCTTTTCCCACAAATTCTTTTTCCATGATATACAATCATAGCAAATAGTGTGTTGACGACACAAAAACTGTTTGTGGAAAAAAAGATAAGCTTTTTGCCATGAGATCACGTCGGGAAGTAAAACTTTTTCGGAAAACAACTTTTTGCGATGAAATAAATGCTTTTTGCGGCGATAAAAAGTCACCGCAAATAAACTTACAAAATTATTTTTCTTTCACGGGTTAATAGTTTTTTTCGACAAGGTCATTAGTTTTATGCGGCGAAGTTTTCTAGCCACAAATAGTCTTACCAAAATTATTTTTCTCTTGTGGGTTAATAGTTTTTGCAACTAGATTGTTATCTTTTTGTGGCAACTATTTATCACCGCAAATAGACTTACTTGCCAAAACGTTTTTTTTAATTTAATTGGTTATGAGTATTGGCAGTGAGGTTATCAGATTTTGCGGCGATAAGGACCCGTCGGAAATTCTAATGTTTTTAAACAACCATATTCCTTTCTTCTCCCCCCCCCCCCCCCCCCCCGGGCGAGCGATACTCGTCTCTATCTCTCTCCATGTGACTGTTGAGCCTCTCCTCCCCACTGCGCCACCGTGGGTCTTCCCCCTTGCCCTCTCGCCGACCCCCTCTCTCTCTCTCTCTCTCTCTGATCCCAACAGATCCGTGCACTTTTGCGGTCTCCAGCCATGGCCATCGCCACCCTTAGCCGCCTACGACTCCCCCAGTCACCAACCGTCGCTCCACCCTAACTCCCGCATCTCTCATCCTTCAAGTTGTGCGACCATAGCAAGGAAAGAAAATGGTTTCTTCCTCCCAAGCCGTGTGAAGCCCTCATCTTTCGGTTTCTTTCCAAGTTTGATGTATGGTCTTGTGGTGAGGGAGAGAATGAGGATAGAGAGTAAGAGCTTCATGGATGCGATATGCATCGTTTTGATGTCGAACAATTAAGGAGTAGAAGAAGAAGAAGAGATTGCATTTGGAAGTTTCGGTGATGTCAGCGTATATGTGTGTATGTTAAGTTGTCCCGTCAGTTCTGTTGACTTTATAGTTAGCAGAACTACTGTTCTTGGTGTGAATTATTTGAAAGTAGGAAAATTCCACGTAGAATCCTCAAAGTTCTCATATCCTAGCGGCCTATGTGAGCTCTCGGATGACAGACAAAGCTAGCTATATGACACTCAAGCTTAACATGAGTAAGAGCATTCATATTGGCTTATGCATGTGAATATGCAAAGTCATATTTGTATAATATGAGCTTAAATTCCTCCACATTAGATTATGCATATTTATATTTTTGCATAGCTATGAATAGTATCTATACAAATTTAGAGATCAACCATTCACTCTTCAAATGTTATTTTATTAATTATTTCCTTCTCCTCCCACTCTCTTTCTCACAATCATTTCCTCTTCTCATTCCCTCAACAACATAACAAACTTTCACCTGCACCTTCATTTTATTATTATAATATATTATATATTTTTTTTCATTTTATTATATTTTAAATATAATATATAAAAAAGTTATATTTTTTTATTATTGCATTTGTATTATTAATGTCAAATGTATGTAATAGATGCTAATTGCAAAAACAAAATATATATATATATATATATATATATATATATATATATAAAATTGATTTTAGAAAAAAACTAATTTTGTCTCAAATATGCATTAGCCAATGTGGAAGTTTTGCTTGAATGGCAAAATAGATATGCAAAAGAGGTGATTTTGTATATGCATATGCATAGACCAATGCTAATGCTCTAAAGCCTACAATCGAGTAGAGTGGGCATTCCTCAAATCAATAATGGTTAAGATGGGCTTCAATGACAGATGGATAAGTCTCATCATGAATTGTATTACCTTAGTTTCTTATTCTCTATTGATAAATAGAGAGCCAAACTCTACATTTATCCCCACACGAGGCCTTAGGCAAGGGGACCCTTTGTCCCCTTATTTGTTTATAATGCGTGTTGAAGCATTGTCCAACCTTCTCAACAAAGCTGAAGCTCGAGGTAGCCTGTCCAGTATCCCCATTAGTTCAGGTCCAATTCGAGTCAATCATCTATTTTTTGCAAATAATAGCCTTCTCTTTTGCAAAGCCAATTCACTGGACTAGTCCAAAATTCTCTACATCTTGGAGATATATGAAAAAGCCTCAGGATAGATGCTTAACAAAGACAAGACCTCTATATTTTTCAGCAGGAATACACCTCAAGATGTGCAAGGGAACATTCTGGATATTTCAGGTATCAAATCTTCAGGCTCCTTTGAGAAGTATTTGGGCCTACTTGCTATTCTTGGAAGATCCAAAGTTGCAGCTTTTCACTCTCTTGTTGATAAAATCTGGGCTAGAATCACCAATTGGAAAACCAAGAGCCTCTCTACAAAGCTTAATAGGCTAATGAAGAAGTTCTGGTGGGGGTTTAATGAGAATCATCAAAAAATCCATTGGATGAAATGGGATACTCTGAGTAAAGGGAAATGTAAGGGGGGGTTTGGGGTTTAGAGATCAAAAGTTTCAACCTAGTCATGCTGCTAAACAATGTTGGCGTATTTTCCAGACCCCATGCTCTCCTCCTGCCTAAATCCTTAAATAGAAATACTTTCCTAATGGTCAGTTCTTGGAGGCCAAATTGGGTTACAACCCATCTTACACCTGGAGGAGCATTCTTAGTGGCCTTAACTTACTCAATGAGGGACTTATATGGAGGATTGACAATGGTAAGAGAGTCAATATTTGGGAAGACAAGTGGATCCCTTCTCGTCACACCTTCAGAATTCATTCTAATAGAGAAGAGAATGCATAACAGGTTTTCGTCTCGGATCTCATTGATTCAAAGACTGCGTTTAGATGTTGAGCTGAATTGAGTTCATTTCTTTATGAATAGTAGTGAGTTGAGTAGTGGAATGAGTTATGTGGGGCCCATTTAAACTGAGTTTAAAGTGTGTTTAGATGTTAAGATGTGTTTAATACCTTTATGAGAAGTTGAAAAAGGTTGTGGGTCCCACGTATAAAGATATGTTAAGTTGAAAAAGGTTATGGGTCTCAAATGTAAAGAGGTTTTGAGTTGAGATTAGTTTAGTAATTTTAGAGTTTGTTGTTTAGATGTTAGACTCAGCTTAAAATTAGACTAAACTCAGCTGATTCTTGCAACCAAATGCAGCCTAAATCTAGGAAATGGAAGGAACCAATATTGATCAATATGTTCTCAGCTCATGAAGTTGAGCTGATCATGTCAATTCCTATCAGCCTAAATGATAGAGATGATCAACTGGTGTGGAACTACACAAAGAACAACCTATTCTCAGTAAAAAGTGCCTACCACTTACATAGAGACCTACAATCCAGATCAGAAGGTGAACCATCCCATACCAGCTTGTAATTGAATTTTTGGCAAGGCATCTGGACTCTTCCACTCCCTAATGCAGTAAGAATGTTTATATGGAGGGCCTACAATGAAAGCTTGCCTACTATGGATAACTTGCTGAAAAGGAAAGTGGTGCAAGACTTAGGAAGGGTCTTGCACCAAAACGACCTAGGAATGCCACACACTACTGTTCATGCTACTGTCGATTGGACACGACCTCTTGCAGACATATATAAAATGAACTGGGATGCTATCCTCAATGAAGCAGATGGCTTACTTGGTATTGGTGGCATCTTACGGGACTGTCATGGGCAGGTCATTGGGACCATCCAGGCTAAGAGGAGACTCAAACTGAGTGCTTATCAAGGAGAGGCCTATGCAATGCTGATAAGCTCTATCTTCTGCAAAGAGGTGGGTGTGACAAAATTCATCATTGAGGTCGACGCCATGCAGGCTGTCAACTTATTGAATACATCTCAAACCGATTGGGACATAGTAGGAGAAGATGTCACTCAAGCTGTGCTAGAAATTCTTAATTCTACTGGTGACATGTCCTGCATAAATGAGACTTACTGATTTCAGACCTATTTCCTTATGTAATGTTATTTACAAGCTAATATCTAAAGTTTTAGCCAACAGACTTAAGTTCATCTTGCCTTAAATCATATCTCCTACTCAAAGTGCTTTTGTACTAGGAAGATTAATTCTTGATAATGTGATTGTGGCTTTTGAGGCTATTCACTCCATGAACTCTAAAGTAAAGAGGTAGCAAGGCTATATGTCTTTAAAGCTTGACATGAGCAAAGCTTAGATAGGGTGGAATGGAGTTTCTTGAGAGCAGCAATGGAAAAGATGGGATTCAGTTGACGATGGATTGGCTTGGTGATGGGGTGTATTACAACTGTTTCTTACTCCATTATCATCAATGGTGTTCCTTAGTCTTGGTTTCAACCTACAAGGGGACTAAAGCAGGGAGACCCCTTGTCCCCCTATCTTTTTATCCTTGTATAAGAAGTATTGAGTTCACTCTTGCATCAAGCATAAGCTTCTAAGCACATTCATGGATTCCAATTTGGGAGAAGTAATTTAAGTATTAACCATTTATTTTTTGCAGATGATAGTTTTCTATTTTGTCATGCTATTTGCTAAAAGGGCTCTGCTAATGTCTTTGCTCAACTTGCAAAAGCTGCTCTATCACTACCTGAGGATGTAGTTGATCTGGTTGTTAGTCCAGAAATCTTGAATTCTGTAACTCTTGATTAAGTTTAATGAAGTTTATCATTTCTAAAAGAAAAAAAAAAAAAAGAAGAAGAAGAAGACGAGCAGCACCCTTCAAAACATCTCACGTCCATCACTAAGATAAAATTATAATATCTTTTTATGGATCTGATAGGTATTAAAATAAAGGAGAAACCTAATTAATACTCTAAACAAGTTGATTACCGATGAAAAATCAAAACTAAAGAAACGAGTAATGCCTCTAACAAGTCCGTCACATATATTTTGGCTTGAAACCATGAATTTATTACCACCCTATTGATTTTTAGCGCAATCTAATCGTGTGGTGTGTGATGTGCAGCAAGAACTCACTTTTTTTTTGATAAATTTGGATAGATTGGAGAACGATATGGCGGTGGTGCTTGTGAATGGTTTGAAGGTGTGGAAGAGGATCGATGGCGATTTGGACAGTCATACCCTTCCAACTAGTTAATAACTAATTTACAACTAAGATAATAAAATTATTTGTAAAATTATAAAATATATTTTACATCACTTTTTTTATTATTTATTTTAACTTTTTTATCAAAAAGTTATTCATATTTTTAAATCATACTCCAATCTGACCCTCTTCTTTGTATTTTCTATTGGACAGTCCTAGTGGCGTACAACTAGTGCAAATTCTTTTTTTATTTTTTAAAATATTTCTTAACATATTTAATTATTAAAAAAATAATAAAAAATATACAATTTTAATAATAGTCACTTTTTTAACCATTAAAAAAGAAAAATTCTATTTATCATCCATTACATCACACACTAATATGTGATTTATCATTTTTATTCTTTTATTTTAAATATACATATATTGATGTATAAATATGTGTGTTTAAATATAATAATAAAAATGATAAATTACATGTGAAAATGATAAATAATATTTATCTTAAAAAAATAAAATATTCAAACGTAATTTTAAGCTGTAATTCAAAAGGTGAACGATCAATTTCTTTTAAAAAAAAATATCTATAATCGTGTATTGTACAATCGTCATATAATTATTTTGAAATAAATAAATAAAATATAGAACTTATATAATAAAAATTAATTTTTTAATAATAAATTTTATTATTTTTTAAAACGATTACGATACGTTTACGTAATTTAAATAATTATACTTTTCTTTTTGCTTGGTAAGCTTAAATTAAAATGTATTCCAATATCATCGTGACGTCGTTTTCACCCAACGTCCACCCATTTATTTTGCTCGCTGGAACATCACGAGTCACAACGTCGTAAATAAAAAAAAAAAGCCTTTATATCTATCTGCTGCAAAAGACCAGAGTCAAAATGAAGTAAAAAACATCAGGCGCCTTCATGTTGTGTCAGTGAGCAGAGACCGCGTTCTCACGCTGCAGATGGGCAGATGGCCCATTGCAATGAATCACAGTCACAGAGCACCACATTTCTGCATATTTGATCCCCATGAAAACGGTGCTGATAATCCATTAATTATTATACATTCTCTTTCACACCAAAGCCCTCTTCTCTCTTTCCATCTCTCTCAAGGTTTTAACTTTGTCCTGTCTAAGTTCCAAATCCTGCGTCTTTTTGCAAGCTCCTAGTAGGTAAGTACCAACAGTTACTCTAAACTTGGTCATTCTTTTACCAGTTTCTCTTATCGGTGGTGCCTTGCTCTTCGTCTTGCTCCATTGTTTCTTTACACCATGAATACCTTCCACCTTGTGTTGAACTATTTCTTGCTGTTTTTATGTTTCTCTATGTCGGTTTGTACTGTCCGTGGTTTGAGCTCTGATGGGATGACTTTATTGTCAATTCTGCGGCACTGGACGTACGTGCCTCCTCTTATAAACTCAAGCTGGAATGCCTCTGATTTCACTCCATGCTCATGGGTAGGAGTGGACTGTGACAACGCCCTTAATGTGGTCTCCCTAAACCTATCTAGTCAAGGAATTTCGGGTAAGTTGGGACCTGAAATTGGGCACCTGAGCCAATTGCAGACCATTTATTTGACTGGTAACAGTTTCTTTGGTGTCATACCTCAAGAGTTAGGCAACTGTAGTCTTCTTGAGGAATTAGACCTATCCGTAAACGACTTGTCAGGAGAAATACCTGATAACTTGAAGAACTTGCAAAATTTGCGATCTTTGAGCCTTTATTCTAATATGTTGAGGGGTCACATACCTGAATCCCTGTTTAAGATTCCTCATTTGGAAAATGTGTATGTAAACAATAACAATTTGACTGGATCAATCCCTACAAGTGTTGGGAACATGAGTGAGGCTTTGTCTCTGTACTTCTATGGAAACCAGTTATCAGGGACGATTCCTTCATCCATTGGAAATTGTAGCAAACTGAACGAACTTTATTTGAATCAGAATTACCTGGTGGGTGTTTTGCCGGAGAGACTGAACGATCTTCGAAACCTTGCTTATTTAGATGTTAGCCGTAATAGTCTTGAGGGTAGAATTCCTTTGGGTTCGGGCAATTGCAAAAATTTATGTTTTTTGGATTTGTCATTCAATGGTTTTAGTGGAGGTATTGCTCCAGGCTTGGGAAATTGTAGTGACTTAACAGACTTTGCAGCTGTTGGTAGCAACTTAGTGGGCACTATCCCGTCTTCCTTTGGTCTGCTAGATAAGCTTTCATATCTTGACCTTTCTGAAAACCATTTGTTTGGGAAAATACCTCGTGAACTTGGTAAGTGTAAGTCCTTGAAAACCCTACACTTGTATACAAACCAACTCGATGGGAATATTCCCAGTGAATTGGGGATGCTGAGTGAATTGGAGGATCTCGAATTGTTTAACAACCTTTTAACAGGTCAGATTCCCATTAGCATTTGGAAGATTCCTAGTCTCAAGCATCTTCTTGTCTATAATAACAGCCTTTCTGGGGAACTACCTCTTGAGATGACTGAGCTCAAGCAACTGAAAAACATTTCATTATTTAACAACCAGTTCTTTGGAGCCATACCTGAAAGTTTGGGAATCAATAGCAGCTTATTGCAGTTGGACTTTACCAACAATAAGTTCAGTGGTAAAATCCCATCGAATCTTTGCTTTGGAAGGCAATTAAATGTGCTGAATATGGCTCAGAATCAACTTCAAGGTAGCATACCTTCTGATATTGGAGGCTGTTCAACTCTGAGAAGATTAATCCTTAAACAAAATAACCTCACAGGAGTTCTTCCAGAATTTGGCAAAAATACAGACCTTTTGTTCATGGACATCAGCGAAAATAACATTGCCGGAGCTATTCCATTAAGCTTAGGAAACTGCACCAATCTCACTTCCATTAATCTGTCGAGAAACATGTTTTCAGGGGTTATACCCTCAGAGCTAGGAAACCTTTTGAATCTTCAGACTTTGAATTTTGCTCACAACAACCTGGAAGGTCCTTTGCCATCCAAGTTATCAACTTGTACCAAATTAGAGAGCTTTGATGTGGGTTTCAATTTATTGAATGGTTCAATACCCTTGAGGTTAAGGAGCTGGACAGGTTTAGCCACGTTGATTTTGAGGGAAAATCTTTTCTCTGGGGGCATCCCATCTTTCTTTTCAGAGTTGGGAAAAATCTCAGAGCTACAACTGGGTGGAAATTTGTTTGGAGGAGAGATTCCTCCAACCATTGGAGCGATGTCGAATCTATTCTATGCATTAAATCTCAGCAGTAATGGGTTGACAGGTCACATTCCTTTAGAGCTTCGAAAATTGAACATGCTACTAAGGCTGGATATATCAAATAACAATTTGACAGGAAATTTAATGGCACTAGATGAAATGCAGTCATTAGTTCAGGTGAATATTTCATACAATCACTTTACAGGTCCTGTACCACAAGCATTGATGAAGTTTCTGGACTCATCTCCATCATCATTCATTGGAAATCATGAGCTATGTGTCAATTGTCTTGCATCGGGTGGCTTAGTTTGCAGCGGAAACAGAGATTTTGTGCCTTGTGACAGTAAATCAAGCAATAAAAAGTACAACAGCAAATTGGAAATTGCAATGATAGCCCTTGGATCCTCAATAGTTCTTGTCTTGCTGCTCCTTGGACTGGTTCTTATGTTCCTTTCATGCATAAGACCAAAGCAGGAAGTTGAGACCTTCACTCAAGACAGATCATCTTCCCTTCTCATCAAACTCATGGAGGCTACAGAAAATTTAAATGACCGCTATATCATTGGGAGAGGAGCCCATGGAACTGTTTATAAGGCCTCACTGGATCCAGACAAAGTTTTTGCTGTAAAGAAGCTTGCATTTGCAGGGAATAGTAGAGGAAGCCTAAGCATGACTAGAGAAATTCAAACGGTAGGGAAGATCAGGCACCGAAATCTGATTAGACTGGAAGAGTTTTGGTTAAGAAAAGATTATGGTTTAATCTTGTACGATTACATGCAAAATGGGAGCCTTCATGATGTTTTACATGAACTCAACCCACTACCAACTCTAGAGTGGGGTGTCCGCTATAAGATAGCAATTGGAACAGCACATGGATTGGCGTATCTCCATTACGACTGTGATCCTCCGATAGTGCACCGAGACATCAAACCACAGAACATACTTTTAGACTCAGAGATGGAGCCTCATATCACTGATTTCGGTATTGCCAAGCTTCTGGATCAGTCCTCTACTTCGGTCCCATCTAGCTCACTTGCGGGTACAATTGGATACATTGCGCCAGGTAATTCTCCTACATTTATTGTTGATTGGTGCCTATTTCTTTTTTTTTTCTTTTTTTTTTTTTTTTTTTTCAGTTAAAGAACTTCTATACAATGGCTTTGCAGAAAATGCATTTACAACAATGCCTCGAAAGGAGTCTGATGTGTATAGCTATGGAGTCGTTTTGCTCGAGTTGATAACCAGAAAGAAGGCAATGGATGCGTCAGTTATGGAGGAAGCGGATATTGTGGGTTGGGTCAGGTCAGTATGGAGCAAGACTGGAGAAATCGAAAGGATTGTTGATTTGAGCCTTGTGGAGGAATTCTTAGATTCAGATATCATGGAACAAGCCATTAATACTCTTCTGGTGGCTTTGAGATGCACCGAAAAGGAGCCAAGCAAGAGACCCACAATGAGAGATGTTGTCAAACAGTTGTTATATGCGGAAACCGCTATGAGAAGTAACAAAATCCAAGCTTTTTAACTTTCTGACCTAATCATCTTGCTCTAGGTTTAGTCCCCCTTGCAACTTGTACTAAGATTAATCCAAGTCGTGACTCATCATTATTATAAGCTTGATCTTGAAATGTTGATTATCCTATGAGGGTGTTGATCTTATGAGGTATCACAACTTGTTGAGAGACAGTGAAAGAACGTGAATTTAACCCATCACCATTGTATCATTTTGTAGATGCAATGGTTCATACAAACCTTGAAAGAGTTGTGTCGATTCACATCTTACGTGGAGAGCTATCACCAATTTCTCAAGAAAAGCTCAATGCTGAAGCTCGCATTCAACAACATCATTTTGATAAAATCATTGGATTCAATTGGAATAGTCGCTGCATAGCATTGGCGAGCTCTAAATCTATTTTAACTTCTTTTATTTCTTGAATTTATTAAATAATTCTAAATCTAAAACATATTTTTATGCTTGCTTATGATTTCTTAAAATATATTATGATTTTTAAAATATATTGTAAAAAACTTGTTGATATATCACTATATATAAATCACTTCCATTAAATCCAAAGTCTAAATATAAAATAAATAAGATCGATGTAGTGTTCATACATATCAAATGTAGTTGCAATAGTGGCCAGGTTTGGAGAGACAATCAAATTAGTGTAATACATATAGCTCAATACAAAACTCTAGAATAGAATTTAAAGATTTCAATGCAAAACTCTTAAGAAAATCACATGAAATTCTACGAAATGCTGTATACACTACATGTCTTTGCTACATTGCCAAAACATTCAAGGAACAAGTACAGGGAAACAAATTAAGTAGAATGTTGCTAATGCTCTTTAGCATTCTATTTACAATCACAGGTACATTGCCAAACATGAACACAACAAAAACCCTAGAAATAAATTCTAGTTGACTTGGGATGGATTCATAATTTTCTAACCAAAGTTTTGGTTGTACCATATTTCTAGTGACTTTTCATTGACTAGATCCTAGTTAACTAGCTACTACACGTGAATCAATATGCCCCTGAAACAATGTGCCTTCTCCAATCTTCCTAGCCTTTTCACGTTCCTGGAACAAACTAGGAGAATAAATAAAGCAACTATCGTGGGAATGATTAAAGGCAATTAAAGAGTATAAACTATAAAGGCCCAGGAATTAAAATTTACTAAAAGACTCAATCTTTAACCCTTGAGGTTGTTGGTTCTTTGTCTAACGTTTTCATTTGAACATGTAATGCAAAAGTATCTAAAAAGATATACCCTAATCTTTTGATTGTAACCAGAGAAAGCTGTAGATGATGTGCTATAATAACCAAGAGATGTTCTTTTTAATTCTTTAGGACAAGGACGCTTAAGATTATCACAAATTGGTCTAAACCGATAAGACAACATTTTACCAGTTTGATGCCCCCACAGAGTCTACTGCACACCACCAGGGGAACCCAATGACAGATGCCTAAGTTAGAAATGATTCTAGGATTTATAAAGAAATAAAGAATGCCTAATCTAAATCCTTTTGAGTTTGAGGATGAATAACGTATCTTGGAGAAATTGCTATATACACAGGATCTCTCACAAACCAAGCCACACATCCCTTTCCTTCTAAATTGTAAGTTATAACCAATTGACACAAGAAATTGGCCATAAACAAAAAGTTTTACCTTTCAAGAACATAAATTCCAAAGATCTATGAAACCAATTGGGGAGAGAGAGGAGTTTCGACAAATTAAGGCTTCAAGAGAGAGACCATATTGTAGAGAGAGAGAGAGACAGGAGATATGGTACTAGCTGGGAGACAGGAGACGTGGGTGGGTGAAAGGAGAGGGAGAAAAAAAACTTTATCACCTGTATGTAGGTGCAAGTAGGATTTTATTGAGACTCTTATGTGGCAGTTGCTGATTTGCTGGTGTAAAAGCAAATTTTTCACCCACCCGATTGGGAGCGCGACCCTTTCTTAAAATCACTGGATTCAAATTGAATTGCCTTTGCATTATTGTCACGAACGTTTGCTTCTTCCCGTCCCATAAAATTGTCCAAAAGATGTCAATTCACTCCGTGTTGCTCGATGAAATACTTGAGACATTTTTTTATTTTACAATTTTCCATGGATTGAAATTTTTGCGAGCCATTGTAAAAATGCCCTATTGAAATAAGCTGAGTGTAAGCCTTTTTGTTCAATTTTCAAAACAAATCTGGAACCCTGTAAATACTTGGTACTATGGGCCGTACATGTGGTAAATAATACGTTACATTATCTAAAATACCCTAGAGATCCTGTATCCACTGCGTCATAGTGCACCTCTAGTACGCTAATAATAATTATAATTTCCTGATCAGGAGAAACACATAACGATCGATCCACCAGATTTAAAAGTAAAAATTGGGAAGATATATATAGGGTAAGCCACAAATTATAAATAAATAAAAAAACCACAAATTATATATATTACGTACCTTAGTCTAAAACTTGCAAGCCATAAATTAAAACCCGCAAGAATTTATCCCTAATTTTTTGAGTCAACTTGGGTCCCAGACATTAAAGTGCCATTGGATAATTAGTAGAGATAAGCTGATAAGTTGAGATGAAAGTTGAAAATTAAATAAAATATTGTTAGAGTATTATTTTTAAATATTATTATTTTTTTATGATTTGACAAAGTTGAATTGCTTATTATATTTTACATGAAAATTTAAAAAAGTTATAATGATGAGATGAGATGAGATGAAAAAAAATGAGACGAAACATTTCTTGTATCCAAACTGGCCTAATTGTATATATCTCAAGATCACAACATTCATGTCTATCATTTTTTTTTAAAAAAGAAAATGATAATTTTACAACTTTTTTTTTTGACATGAAATGAAATGGTAATTTTGTAAAATTGAGTTTTATTTTCAAGAAATTGGCATGATCGCAAAGGTTAATTATAAATGGGTTGCATAATAATTGTAAAAGACTTGTCGGTATATAGGCACAATATTTTAACTTCTTTTATTTCTTGAATTTATTTAATAATTATAAATCTAAAACATATTTTTATGCTTGGTTATGATTTTTTAAAATATATTATGATTTTTAAAATATATTGTAAAAGACTTGTCGGTATATCACTATATATAAATCACTCCCATTAAATTGAAAGTCTAAATATAAAATAAATAAGATCAACGTAGTATTCATACATATCAAATGTAGTTGCCATAGTGGCCGGGTTTGGAGAGACAATCAGATAGTGTAGTATAGATGGCTCAATACAAAACTCTACAAAAGAATTTAAAGATTTCAAAGCAAAACTCTTAAAAAAATTACATGAAGATCTAGGAAATACTGTAAACACTACAGGTCTTTGCTGCATTGACAAAACCTTCAAGGAACAAGTACAGGAAACAAATTAAGTAGAATATTGACAATGTTCTTTAGCATTCTATTTACAATCACAGGTACACTACAAAACATGCATAAAATAAACATTGTAGAAATAAATTCTGGTTGACTTGGGATGAATCCATAATTTTCTAACCAAAGTTTTGGTTGTGCCCTATTTATAGTGACTTTCCATTGACTAGATCCTAGCTAACTAGCTACTACACGTGAATCAGTGTGCCCCTTAAACAATGTTCATTCCCCAATCTTCCTAGCCTTGTCACATTCTTAGAACTAACTAGGAGAATAAATAATGCAACTATTGTTGGAATGATTAAAGGAAGTTAAGGAGTATAAAGGCATAGGAATTAAAATTTCCTAAAAGACTCTCAATCTTTAAGCCTTGATGTTGTTAGTTCTCTGTCCAAAGTTTTCATTCGAACACGTAATGCAAAAACATCTAAAAAGATTTATACCCTAATCTTTTGATCATAACCAGAGAAAGTTATAGATGATGTGATATAATAACCAAGAGATGTTCTTTCTAATTCTTAAGGACAAGGACGCTCAAGATAATCACAAATTGGTCTAAATCGTTGAGACAACATTTTACCAATTTGATACCTTCACAAAGTCTACTACACACCCCCGAGGGAACCCAATGAGAGATGCCTAAGCCAGAAATGATTATAGGATTTATAAAAAAAATAAAGAATGCATAATATAAATCCTTTTGAGTTTCAGGATGAATAATGTATATTGGAAAAATTGTTGTGTACGTGGGATGTCTTACAAACCAAGCCACACATCTCTTTCCTTATAAGTTGTAAGTTGAAATCAACCAACCAAAGAAATTGGCTGACAAAAACCACCGACTCAAAAGTTGAAATACGACCGAAAAAAAAGTTTTATTTCATCTGAAACACATATTGCACACCTGAAACACAGAATATTACTTCATCTTTAAATAAACAAAAGGTTTTACCTTTCAAGAACACAAGCTCTAAAGATCTCAAAAACCAATCGGGGGAGAGATGAGAGTTTCGAATCGCAGATTAAGCTTTCAAGAGACAGACCATATTGTAGAGAGAGAGAGAGAGAGAGAGAGAGAGAGAGAGAGAGAGATGAGAGATATGGTACTAGCTGGGAGACGATAGACGTGGTTGGGGGAAGGGAGAGGGAGATAAAGAATTTTATCACCGGTATGCAGGTGCAAATATGATTTTATTGAGAATCCTATGTGGTAGTTGCTGATTGGCCGGTGTAAAAGTAAAATTTTCACCCATTCGACTAGGAGCACGACCTTTTTCTAAAATCACCGGATTCAAATTGAATTGCCTCTGCATAACTGTCGCGAACTTTTGCTTCTTCCCATCCCAGAAAATCTTTGAATAGATGTCAATCCACTCTGCGTTGTTCGATGAAATACTTCAGACATTTTTTTTACTTACAATTTTTTGTGGATTGAATTTTTTGTGAGCCATTGTGAAAATACCCTTTTGAAATAATTGAGGAGTGTAAGCTTCTTCGTTCAATTTCTGAAATAAATCTAGAACCCTGTAAATACTTGGTACTATAGGCTATACTGGTGGTAGATCATATGTTACGTTATCTAAAATACCATGGAGATCCTGGAACTAACTAGGAGAATAAATAACGCGACTATTGCTGGAATGACTAAAGGAAATTAAAGAGTAGAAAGGCCTAGGAATTAAAATTTCCTAAAAGACTCAATCTTTAAGTCTTGATGTTGTTGGTTCTCTGTCCAAAGTTTTCATTCAAACATGTAATGTAAAAGCGTCTAAAAAGATTTATCCCCCAATCATTTGATCATAATCAGAAAAAGTTATAGATGATATGCTATAATAACAAAGAAATGTTCTTTCTAATTCTTTAGGACACGAAAGCTCAAAATTATCACAAATTGGTCTAAAGCGTTGCCATAGTACACTAATAATAGTTATAATTTTCTGATTAGGAGAAACACATGACGATCGAGCCACCAGCTTTCAAAGTAAAAATTAGGAGGATATAGTGTAAGCAACAAATTATAAATAAATAAAAAATAAAAAGCTAAAAATTATATATATTACGTACCTTAGTCTAAAACCTGCATGCCATGAATTATAACTCGCAACAATTTATCCCCAATTGTTTGTGTCAACCTGGGTTCCTGACATTAAAGTACCATTGGATAGTTAGTTGAGAAAAGATGAGTTGAGATGAAATTTGAAAATTAAATAAAATATTGTTAAAATATTATTTTTAAATATTATTATTTTGTAGTGATTTGAAAAGTTGAATTGATCATTATATTTTTTTTATAAAAATTTAAAAAAATTATAATAATAAGATGAGATGAGATGAGATGAAAAGAGATAAGATGAAAACTTTCTTGTATCCAAACTGGCTTAATTGTATATATCTTAAGATCACAACATTCATGTCCATCATTTTAAAAAAAAAAAAAGAAAATGAAATTCTAATTTTAGAACCTTTTTGTCTACATGAAATGAAATGGTAATTTTGTAAAATTGACTTTTATTTTCAAGAAATTGGCATGATCGTAATGATTAATTGTAAATGGGTTGCATAATAATTGTAAAAGACTTGTCGGTATATAGGCACAATATTTTAACTTCTTTTATTTCTTGAATTTATTTAATAATTCTAAATCTAAAACATATTTTTATGCTTGGTTATGATGTTTTAAAATATATTATGATTTTTAAAATATATTATAAAAGACTTGTCGGGTTATCACTATATATAAATCACTCTCATTAAATTGAAAGTCTAAATATAAAATTAATAAGATCAACGTAGTATTTATACACATCAAATGTAGTTGTCATAGTGACCGGGTTTGGAGATACAATCAGATTGATGAGTGGTTTAGATTCAGAGATGAGTTGAGATGGGTTGATATGGTTTGTGAATAGTAGAATAAAAGTTGAATTATTTATTATATTTTGTGTGAGAATTTGAAAAAGTCATTTTGGGATTTGAAAAAGTTGAATTGTTTATTATATTTTGTGTGGAAATTTGAAAAAATTGTAATGATGAGATGAGATGAGTTGAAGTGGGTTTTGAATGCAAACGAGGCCTAAGTGTAGTATAGATAGCTGAATACAAAACTCTAGAATAGAATTCAAAGATTTCAATGCAAAACTCTTAAAAAAATCACATGAAATTCTAGGAAATGCAATATACATTACTGATCTTTGCTACATTGACAAAACATTCAAGGAACAAGTACAGCGAAACAAATAAAGTAGAATATTGCAATTGTTCTTTAGCATTCAATTTACAATCAGAGGTACACTGCCAAGGATGAACACAACAAAAACATTAGAAATAAATTCTGGTTGACTTGGGATGCATCCACAATTTTCTAACTAAAGTTTTGGTTGCACCCTATTTCTAGTGACTTTTCAATGACTAGATCATAGCTAACTAACTACTACACGTGAATTAATGATCCATAATATTGATCATAATCAACATTACTTGATAATTAAAAAAAAAAAAATTTAAATTGATAATATTGAACTTTTTTGTCTACATGAAATGAAATGGTAATTTTGTAAAATTGAGTTTTATTTTCAAGAAGTTGGCATGATCACAATGCTTAATTGTAAATAGGTTGCATAATAATTGTAAAAAACTTTTCGGTATATAGGCACGATATTTTAACTTCACTTATTTCTCGAATTTATTTAATAATTGTAAATCTAAAACATATTTTTTATGCTTGGTTATGTTTTTAAATTATATGATTTTTAAAATATATTGTAAAAGACTTGTCGGTATCTCACTATATATAAACCACTTCCATTAAATTGAAAGTCTAAATATAAAATAAGTAAGATAAACTTAGTATTCATAAATATCAAATGTAGTTGCCATAGGGGCCGAGTTTGGAGAGACAAACAGATTATTCGTTTGGAAAGTAAACTCATCTCAACTAATCATTACAACTTTTTCAAATCCCAACATAAAATATAATAAACAATTCAACTTTTTCAAATCTCAAAATAATAATAATAATAATAATAATAATAATAATAAATAATATTCTAATAATATTTTGTCATCTCAACTCAATTCAACTCAATTCAGTTCAACATCCAAACGCACCGTGTAGTATATATAGCTCAATACAAAACTCTAGGATAGAATTTAAGGATTTCAATGCAAAACTGTTAAGAAAATCACATATAATTCTAAGAAATGAGTTGAGTTGAATTGAGTTGAGATGATAAAATATTGTTAGAATATTATTTATTATTATTATTATTATTTTGGGATTTGAAAGGGATGTGTAGCTTGGTTTGTGAGAAATCTCACGTATACAACAATTTCTGCAAGATACGTTATCCATCCTGAAACTCAAAAGTAATTAGGTTAGGCATTATTTATTTCTTTATAAACCCTAGAATCATTTGTAACTTATGCATCTCTCATTGGGTTCCCCGGTGGTGTGCGGTAGACTCTGTGGGGGCATCAAACTAGTGAAATGTTGTCTCAACGGTTTAGACTAATTTGTAATAATCTTGAGCTTCCTTGTCCTAAAAATTAGAAAGAACATTTCTTTGTTATTATAGCATATCATCTACAACTTTCTCTAATTATGATCGAATGAAAACTTTGGATAGAGAACCAACCATATCAGGCTTAAAGACCTGTCACAGGTCTTTACTGACAAAACACTCAAGGAACAAGTACAAGGAAACAAATTAAGTAGAATATTGCCAATGTTCTTTAACATTCTATTTACAATCACAGGTATATGGCCAAACATGAACACAACAAAAACTAAATAAATTCAGGTCAACTTGGGATAGATCCATATGTGGCTAACCAAAGTTTTGGTTGCACCCTATTTCTAGTGACTTTTCATTGACTAGATCCTAGCTAACTAGCTATTAAATGTGAATCAATGTGCCTCCTCCAATCTTCCTAACCTTGTCACGTTCCTGGAACTAACTAGGAGAATAAATAACGCGACTATTGTGGGAATGATTAAAGAAAATTAAAGAGTATAAAGGCCCAGGAAATAAGATTTCTTACAAAACTCTCAATCTTTAAGCCTTGATATGGTTGGTTCTCTATCCAAAGTTTTCATTCGATCATAATTAGAGAAAGTTGTAGATGATATGCTATAATAATAAAGAAATGTTCTTTCTAATTTTTTAGGACAAGGAAGCTCAAGATTATTGCAAATTAGTCTAAACTGTTGAGACAACATTTCACTAGTTTGATGCCCCCACAGAGTCTACCGCACACCACCGGGGAACCCAATGAGAGATGCATAAGTTACAAATGATTCTAGGGTTTATAAAGAAATAAAGAATGCCTAACCTAATTACTTTTGAGTTTCAGGATGGATAACGTATCTTGCAGAAATTGTTGTATACGTGAGATTTCTCACAAACCAAGCCACACATCCCTTTCCTTCTAAGTTGTATGTTGTAACCAACCGACCAAAGAAATTGGCTGACGAAAACTGCCGGCCCAAAAGTTGTAATACGACGAAAAAAAAAAGTTTTACTTTCTCTAAAACATAGAATATTATTTTATCTTTAGATAAACAAAAAGTTTCACCTTTTAAGTACACAAGCCCCAAAGATTTTGGAAACCAATCAGAAGAGAGAGGGGAGTTTCAAATCACAGATTAAGACTTCAAGAGAGAGACCATATTGTATAGAGAGAGAGACGGGAGATATGGTACTAGTTGGAAGACGAGAGACGTGGGTGGGTGAATGGAGAGAGAGAGAAAGAACTTTATCACCTGTATTCAGGCTCAAGAAGGATTTTATTGAGACTCCTATGTGGCAGTTGCTGATTGGCAGGTGTAAAAGCAAAATTTTCACCCATCCAACTGGGTGCATGACCCTTTCTTAAAATCACCAGATTCAAATTGAATTGTCTCTACATAACTGTCATGAACGTTTGCTTCTTCTTGTCCCATAAAAGCTTCCAATAGATGCCAAATCACTCTGTGTTGCTCGATGAAATACTTAAGACATTTTTTTTTTTTTTACAATTTTCCATGGATTACAATTTTTGCAAGCCGTTGTGAAAATGCCCTATTGAAATGAGTTGAGGAGTGTAAGCTTCTTCGTTCAATTTCGTAAACAAATCTGGAACCCTGTAAATACTTGGTACTATAAACTGTACTGGTGATAGATCATATGATACGCTATCTAAAATACCCTGGAGATCCTGTACTCACTGCGTCATAGTGCACCTCTTGTACGCTAATAATAGTTATACTTTCCTGATCAGAAAAAACACATGACGATCGAGCCACCAAATTTAAAAGTAAAAAACTTGGGAAGATATAGGGTAAACAACAAAATATAAATAAATAAATAAACCACAAATTATATATATTACGTACGTTTGTCTAAAACTTGCAAGCCATAAATTATAACTTGCAAGAATTTATTTCCAATTTTTTGAGTTAACTTGGGTCCCAGACATTAAAGTGTCATTGGATAATTAATTGAGATAATATTAGTTGAGATGAAGGTTGAAAATTAAATAAAATATTGTTCGAGTATTATTTTTTTGTGATTTGAAAAGATTAAATTGCTTTTTACATTTTACATGAAAATTTAAAAAACTTATCACCATGAGATGAGATGAGATGAGATAAAAAAAAGAAGATGAAACATTTCTTGTATCGAAACTGGCCTAATTGTATATATGTTAAGATCACAACATTCATGTCTATCATTTTTTTTTTACACAAAAGAAAATGATAATTTTACAACTTGTTTTTTTCAACATGAAATGAAATGGTAATTTTGTAAAATTGAGTTTTATTTTCAAGAAATTGGCTTGATGGCAAAGGTTAATTGTAAATGGGTTGCATAATAATTGTAAAAGACTTGTCGGTATATAGGCACAATATTTTAACTTCTTTTATTTCATGAATTTATTTAATAATTATAAATCTAAAACATATTTTTATGCTTGGTTATGATTTTTTAAATATATTGTGAAAAACTTGTCGGCATATCACTATATATAAATCACTCTCATTAAACCGAAAGTCTAAATAGAAAATAAATAAGATCAACGTAGTATTCACACATATCAAATATAGTTGCCATAGTGGCTGGGTTTGGAGGGACAATCAGATAGTGTAGTACAAATAGCTCAATACAAAACTCTACAAAAGAATTTAAAGATTTCAATGCAAAACTCTTAAGAAAATCACATGAAGTTCTAGGAAATGCTGTAAACACTACAGATCTTTGCTACATTGACAAAACATTTAAGGAACAAGTACATGAAACAAATTAAGTAGAATATTGACAATGTTCTTTAGCATTGTATTTACAATCACAAATACACTGCAAAACAAGCATAAAACAAACATTGTAGAAATAAATTCTGGTTGACTTGGAATGAATCCGTATTTTCTAACCAAAGTTTTGGTTGTACCCTATTTATAGTGACTTTTCATTGACGAGATCCTAGCTAACTAGCTACTACACCTGAATCAACGAGCCGTTAAAACAATGTGCCTTCTCCAATCTTCCTAACCTCGTCACGTTCCTGGAACTAACTAGGAGAATAAATAATGCGACTATTACTGGAATGATTAAAGGACATTAAAGAGTATAAAGGCACATGAATTAAAATTTCCTAAAAGTCTCTCAAACTTTAAGCCTTGATGTTGTCGGTTCTCTGTCCAAAGTTTTCATTTGAACATGTAATCCAAAAGCATCTAAAAAGATTTATACCCTAATCTTTTGATCATAACCCGATAAAGCTGTAGATGATGTGCTATAATAACCAAGAGATGTTCTTTCTAATTCTTCAGGATAAGGACGCTCAAGATTATCACAAATTGGTCAAACCATTGAGACAACATTTTACCAATTTGATGCCCCCACAGAGTCTACCGCACACCATTGGGGGAACCCAATGAGAGATGCCTAAGTCAGAAATGATTCTAGGGTTTATAAAGAAATAAAGAATGTCTAATATATATCCTTTTGAGTTTTAGGATGAATAACGTATATTGAAGAAATTGTTGTATATGCGGGATCTCTCACAAATCGAGCCACACATCTCTTTCCTTCTAAGTTGTAAGTTGAAACCAACCGACCAAAGAAATTGGCTGACGAAAACCGGCGACTCAAAAGTTGTAATACGACGAAAAAAAAAAGTTTTACTTTATCTGAAACACATATTGCACACCTAAAACACAAAATATTACTTCATCTTTAGATGAATAAAAAGTTTTTCCTTTCAAGAACACAAGCCCCAAAGATCTCGGAAACCAAGTATAAAGGAATCTCAAGCTCAAGTTATGTACATATTAGAGCCGAGCACATTAACAAATCAAGCATAGGAAGAAAGGGACCAAGTTTACAAATAAAGCACTTAGAGTAATTTTGTAAATCTCTTGATAAAATTTCGAAATTGGTGTGAGGCTCAAAATTAATATTTTCTCATAAAACATCAAATTGCATTTTTCACATGTGCATGATATTTGATGATTAAAATTTTCAATTTTGAAACTTTGAAATATGATTGATTGTCATCTTTCACATATACATGTTTTATTTCAAACTTTTCAAAAGTGAATGATGTTGTTTTTGACAATTTCAAGAAAAATAAACTTTGATTTGAATATTTTAAAAAGTGAATGATATTGTCTTTGACAATTACGAAAAGTGAGATTTTGATTTGAATATTTTGAAAAGTAAATGATGTTATCTTTGACAATTTCAAGAAAGAGAAAATTTGATTTGAATATTCTGAAAACTGAATGATATTGTCTTTGATAATTGCGAGAAGTAAAACTTTGATTTGAATATTTTGAAAAGTGAATGATGTTGTTTTTGACAATTTCAAGAAAGTAAAATTTTGATTTGAAAATTATGTTGTCTTTGACAATTTCAAAAAAGTAAAATTTTGATTTAAAAATTTTGAAAAGTGAATAATGTTGTATTTGACATGTGAATGTTTTTAAATTTGAAAATAAAGTCTTATAGGCCTATAAATAGTTCATTTGAGATCTTTAAATTTAGAACATATTATTACACGTTTTACAACTTTCATTCAAAGTTTTCATTCTCTATTCTCTAAGTATTGAGCTTTAATCCTTGTTTATTTTGAGAGAGATATAGTCTTGCACTGTATTGTTCTTATTCCACTCACTGATGAGTATTTTTTGATAACCTATCGCAGGGAAGAAAGGGGAGTTTTGAATGACAGATTAAGGCTTCATGAGAGAGACCATATTGTAGAGACAGAGAGAGACGAGAAATTGTTGTATACGCGGGATCTCTCACAAACCAAGCCACACATCCATTTCCTTCTAAGTTGTAAGTTGTAACCAACCGACCAAAGAAATTGGCCCGACTCAAAAGTTGTAATACAATAAAAAAAGAAGTTTTACTTCATCTAAAACACAGATTGCACACCTGACACATAGAATATTACTTTATCTTTAGATAAAAAAAAGTTTTACCTTTCAAGAATAAGCCCCAAAGATGTCGTAAACCAATCGGGGAGAGAGGGGAGTTTCGAATCATAAATTAAGGCTTCAAGAGAGAGACCATATTGTAGATAGAGAGAGAAAGAGAAAGAGAAAGAGAGAGAGATAGGAGATATGGTACTAGCTGGGAGATGGGAGATGTGGCTAGGGGATGGAGAGGGAGAGAAAGAACTTTATCACCTGTATGCAGGTCAAGTAGGATTTTATTGAGACTCATATGTGGCAATTGCTGATTGGCTGGTGGAAAAGCAAAATTTTCATCTATCCGACTGGGAGCGTAACACTTTCTTAAAATGACCAGATTCAAATTGAATTGCCTCTGCATAACTATCGCAAAAGTTTGCTTCTTCCCATCCCATAAAATCTTCGAATAGATGCCAATTCACTTCATGTTGCTCGATGAAATACTTGTGACATTTTGTTTTTACAATTTTTCATGGATTGCAATTTTTGCGAGCCCTTGTGAAAAGGCCCTATTGAAATAAGTTAGGGAGTGTAAGCTTCTTCATTCAACTGCATAAATAAATCTAGAATCCTATAAATACTTGGTACTATAAGCTGTACTGGTGATAGTTCATATGTTACGTTATATAAAATAACTTGGAGATCCGGCACCCATTGCGTCATAGTGCACCTCTAGTACGCTAATAATAGTTATAATTTCCTGAGCAGGAGAAACACATGACGATCGAGCCACCAGCTTTCAAAGTAAAAATTTGGAGGATATAGGGTAAGCCACAAATTATAAATAAATAAAAAAATAAAAAACCAAAAAGCCACAAATTGTATATATTTCATACCTTAGTTTAAAACCAGCATGCTATGAATTATAACTCGCAACAATTTATCCCCAATTTTTTGAGTCAACTTGGGTCCCAGACATTAAAGCTCCATTGGATAGTTAGTTGAGATAAAATAAGTTGAGATGAAAGTTGAAAATTAAATAAAATATTATTAGAATATTATTTTTAAATATTATTATTTTTTTGTAACTTGAAAAAGGTTAATTACTTATTATATTTTATATGAAAATTTAAAAAAGTTATAATGATGAGATGAGATGAGATAAGATGAAAAGAGACAAGATGAAATATTTATTATATTCAAATTGGCCTAATTGTATATTTGATAAGATCACAACATTCATGTTGTTAAGTAAACTAAAATGATTTTTGTAATTAAAAGTTTTTTAATTAATTAAGATTCGATATACTGATAACGTAAAAATATGATTTATACCCTGAAATTATTTAAATAATTATTCTAGCAGAGCAGAAAATGATATGAATTAACGGTGCAGTGAGAAAGGAGGGAGTATTGAACCTGGACAAAGAAATCAAAGCCTTTTGTGCCACTGATAATTAACCACACCAGTGCCTGTTGACCATCCTATGGAATTAAAAGGGTGCTCATCTGTTGTGCCCTGAATCTAATGCAATGTCTATATTGTAAGTATGCACATTAGTAGATTCTATTACATGCTAGCGAACTCGACAAATTCTACCACATAGCAGTTTTAGGGTTTCAAAAAAATTGGGGCTTTTCCTAATTGCAATTGGCTCATTCCCATTGTCTAATTCTATACATTTTGTGGTTATCTTTCCTGGTAAAAATGAACGCTCATGGAAACAAATTACATGCTAGCTAGTCATACATAGCAATTCTATAGTTTTGAAATTATTGGGTTTGATGAGATGATTAATTCTGCCTCTGCCTCTTGGTATAAAGTCATGCATAAATGAGAGTTATAATTCATCAAGGTGGTGCTACTGCATGTGTCACCCAACTTCGACTGCTGGGCGTGTCCTTAGTACAAATTATACATTTTAATTTTTTTTTCTTTTTTCATTCTCATATTTTTTAAACATCTTTAAATTTTTTTAAAAAATAAAAAAATACACAAATACACTAATAGTCACTTTCTTAATCCTGCTTTAAGCAAAAAAAAAAAAAAAAAATTAAATACATGAGCAGTCAAAATGAGAAGACATATAGATACTATCATTTTCCAATTCATCACGACGGTCGATTTGATAGCATACCTACAAATTATGTTAGGGGTGCGGCTTCAACATGACTAGACTTGTATTACTTATTCATTCAAGAAATATTGGTAGAGTTTTCAAGGAACTTGGTTACAAGAGAGATTTCATATTGGTGCACTTTTGATTATGAAGATATCTTTGAGCACCTCAACCAGCTGAAAAAAAGACAAGGATGTGTGTGCGATGTTGAATAAATTGCAAAAAAAGTTAGTCAATATACTGCATGTTTACGTCGACCATGACGTGGATTGTCCAATTGAATTAGAATCAGTACCCCCACTATCACTTTATTCACTTCCAAGCTGTGTTTTATCTGATGAAGTGCATGTTCAAGACTATGGTATATACTACAACTGGTGTTGAACGTGAAGTTTCTTAGGATAGTGATGTTGAACAAGAAGTTGACCCACCAAGTGAAGGGTGTTCTGTACTAGTGTTTTCCTAGACAGATACTTATGCTGACTTTGAGAAGTCAGGTATACATCATTATGATGATAAGGAATGAGGAAGATGACTAGTATGAGGATGAAACTGAGTTGGAGCTCGGTGCCATGAGTGATACAGACTTGGGTGAAGATAATGAGGACTTGTATACTAAGGATGTATCCCTTTACATGTTGGTTGGTTTGGTACACATGCTGACCAAGATTAGGTAGTGGAATTGAACTATGTAGATATCTTAGAGTTCGAGAGTATGATAGGATCGAAGTTTGATGCCAATGTTCGTCCAGTACTACAACACCCAAGCCTAGCACCAAGCCTGTGTACTGTTAATTTATTGAGGGTAAGTTGTATGGGAAGTCCACTTGAAATTTAATGAATAATTTTGAATAGGTCACGAGCTAAAAAATTATTTTGGTGAAATATGAATTTTTTTAATAGAAATTACATTAAACGGGGCAATATTTTAGAAACCTCATTTGAGATTTATTGAATAATTTAGTATAAGCTCACGAGCTAAAATTTTTGGTTACCTGGGATTTTGAATAGGCTTGAGAGTCAAAAAGTTTATTTTAAGATCTGTTAGGATTTAGTGGATAATTTTGGGTTCAATAAATGAGTTAAAGCCCCCCTTTTTTTATGATTTATACACCACGTGGGCCTTTTTCAATTTAGTAGGAGCCCAAGAATTTATTCTAAAAGCCCAAGCCTAGCTACTCAACATCTCATGCACGTTTCTTTCTCCTCTTTCCTTCTCTAGGGTTTCCAGTCATCACATATACACATATATCCCTCTCATGCACGTAGAAACTTCCTAGAATAGGGTTGTTGTCGCTAGCCACTACCCAAGCCCTCTCTTAGTTCCTCCAATCAAGCTTGCAGCAAATTCTTCCCCGTCCCGTGCGTAGAAACACGAGGGCCACACAAGCACTGCAACCCCATACATGCATGACAACACTTTGGTATATATCAAGCCCTATCTTGCTACATCTCCACAAGCTGCTATTCCCACGTTTCCATTAACCCATACTCCTCCGCCGTAGCACCTCGTTAGGCTGAGAGAAAGGAAACTAACCAACCACGTAGCCTCTCATCATGGCCAAAGAAGCCCACATGTCTCATGACTTTGCAACCTCACGGCCTCCCTTCAACCCAACAACAAAGGACAATCGTCACGAGAAGTTATATAGTATTTGCAATGAGAAAATGTCACAAAAAATCATATAATTGCTATATAAAGTATCGACGTTGTGGGTAATTTACATTTCGCTTTAGCTCAACGGAATGAGCAGGGCGACTATGAACTCCTGATTGGGGCTCTTTTACGGTGATTCTAATTGTGGCAAAAAGTAAATCACCGTTATAGGCCTTTTTCCTTGCAGTGAAATTCTATTTGTGTCTTGAGTGTAAGTCATCTTAAAATTTACTAAAAATAAAAAGTAATTATAGATATATATATATATATATAAGTAAAAATTTAAAAACAAATTAAAGATGGCTGACTATTCCAATCATACCTTGTTTTGCTGACAAAACACATTTGGTTGATGGCCATGTGATACTCCTATATTCCTATGACGGGATGCCATCTCAATAAGAGTGTGTGCTTATATAAGAAACTTTATCGGCATGACTTGTTGTGATAGGATAGGAGTATCACATAGTCACCTATATTTCAAGGTAACTAAAAACTTGTAACAGAAGCAGAGTCTTTCCTCTCTTGGTGCTCTCTCTGAGTTCGTGTGTGGAGGTTTATTTTCTTTTTGTCTTTGGTACGAGGTTTGGATGATGGCCGAAGTCTTAGAGCATATGTATGCAAATCTGTGTTGGACAAAGAGGGAAAATGAGGAAATCTCGTTGGAAACTAGTAAGGTGGAGGAAGTGCTTAAGAGGGGTTAAAATTGTTTCATCATGAGACCTTTGACGAGAAAGCATTACAATCACGATGCTTTCAAGCAGACGATGAGGAAGGTATGGAGGCAAGTTAAGGGTGTAAAATTTCATGATTTGACTTCAATTTTTATTCTAGTTGAATTTGAGGATGCTCGTGATAAGTCTAAAGTTATGCGAGAGGGTCTTTGGACTTTTGACAAACATCTGGTACTCTTGAAGGAATTTGATGGTAAGTTGCAGATCAATAATCTAGAATTGGTTCATACTCCATTCTGAGTTCGTATCTATGACTTACCTCTCATGGCTCGAAATTCATATGTTGGTAATCTGGTTAATAACACGTTAGGGGAGGTGTTGGAAGTGGATTTGGATATTAGAGAAATGGAGTGGGGAGAGTACATGAGAGTAAGAGTAAATCTGGATATTTCTAAGCCATTGTACGAAGAAAGCATATGTTACCCGATTTTTGCTATTGTTGTGGTCTGGTGGGTCACAGTCAGCGTGAGTGTGAAGAGGTTAATGCAACCAATTCAAATGTAGATAATCATCCTTATGGACAATGGCTTCGAGCTGGTTTTTCAGTTGATCGGAGACGTGGAGGGAGGGGTCCTGAGGTGCAAACGTCAGGGGCATCACCAAGTACAAACCACCAGCGACGGCGGCAGATAGTCCAACTAGCAGTAAATATGGCAGTTAAGTTGTAGCGGATATTATGGAGGGTGTTGCAACCGTTCCTACTGGAGTTATGGGGGAGATAATTACGATTACTGCTACTGAAGAGCTGGAATAATCTTCGGAGAAAATTATGAACGTGAGTGTTGTCCCCTTAGATCTAGGGGTAACGGAAGATAAGTGTCGAGGGAGGGAGGAAAAATCTTAAAGGGGAAAGATTCGTTGGTTATAGATTTCCAAATGGGGAGGGTAGTTGAGGAGGGCTGTTTAACTGAGGTTCCAATTTCAGAAGTTGCTATAGTGGGCTTGGGCCCAAATGGGCTTAAAGATTAAAATTTGCAATGTTTTAACGTAGGCCCAACAGATGTTAAGGCTATTGCCCGAAGCTGTTCTCTTCTTCGTCGAAGGAGTAAATTGAAAGGGGCACAGAAACAGAGGAAGGGGTTCGATGGAAAGTGTAACACACCATGGCTGAAGGGAGCTCATACGGCGTTGGAGGGTCTGAGGAAGAAGAGATCGAAACCTAAGTCTGAAGTGCACGTGGGTGAAGTCTAACTGGAGTGTTTGACTGAAGTGAAGTCAAAGCTAAAAGTGTGTTGTGAGTTAGTGGGCTGGGTCATCTGAGCCCATGATTTGTTAGTAAGTTTCGTAGGATAGTGGGCTACGGGAGTGTCCTAGGCTATCATCTATTTGATTTGCTGTTTTATTTACTTCTTAAATTCCTGTTCTTTAAGTGAGTCCATTAGTAGGCCACATGCCCTTTTCAATTGTTGGGGGTATATGTACTCAGAACGTAAAAGTGTAAGGCATCTGAAAAATAATGAAAAAACCCTAAGTTTCCTCTTTTCTCTATACGTCTCTCTCTCTTTTCCCCTTCTGGAGGCACTCTCCTCTAAGAGAGTTTACTTATTTTGTGTGAATCCGATTATACCTGTTACAGAAAGGATGCTTGTGAGGGAGAGGCAATTGATGAGTGGTTTTTGTAAAAATCTGAGGCTCGGGGCAGGAGGAGGAAGGGGATCAAAAAATTTGCAGACGAGGAGCAACGTTCAAAGAAGCATTCGGTGGTGGTGAAGCAAGATGATGCACTTATACTACTAGAGATATCGGCGGCGGCTGTGGCACAACCCTGCCGAACCTCATGAAAATCTTCAGTTGGAATCTTCGTGGGCTTGGGAACCCACGAGGAATCTGTACACTTCGTGATTTGGTCATGAAGGATGCTCCTGATGTGCTATTTTTGCAAGAGACTCGGTTGTCTTCAATACAATTTGATCACTGTAAGTTCAAATTTGGTTTTTGTAATTGCTTTGTTGTGGATTGCGTGGGTCATAGTGGTGGTCTAGCGTTATTGGGGAATGATGAGATTAATTTGCCCATTGTAGATTTCTCAAAAAATCATGTGCATGATGTGTTTAAGGGTGTTAATGGGGATAATTGTTTGCTGACTGGCGTGTATGGTCACCCCGATCCTAGTAAGAGGCCTTTTGTTTGGAGTTTAATTTTTTTTTAATGTCGGGAACCTCTCCAAGGCACGACCCTTCAGACCCACCCCTGCAGAGTAAACTCTGGTCCCGCGCACCGCACCCTCGAAAATTTCTCTACACGAAACTGGTTAAATCGCTGATTTTTCACCTGGGAGTGTGGCGCCTAGAGATTGTTTGCACCCAAGGGGATTTGAACCTTGGACATGTGGGAATTTAATTAAGGGTTTGGGTTGTGGGGTCGTGTCTCCTTGGTTAGATTTTTGGGATTTTAATGAAATCCTTTATCATTCTAAAAAGTTTAGCGGTAGGGGTAGAAGTAGAAGTGAAAAACAGTTGGAAAATTTTAGGAATATTTTAGCATTGTGTAATTTGAGAGATTTGGGTTTTTAAGGTGTTCCTTACACGTGGTGTAATAGGAGGGAAGGGGGGGGCTTAATAAGTGAAAGGTTAGACCGTTTTCTAGCCAATTCTCTGTGGTGTGATTTGTTTCCAGATATGAGGGTTCAGCATGGGGTAGCTGCGTATTCGGATCATGTCCCTTTGTGGTCGGATTCAGATGGTTGGTTCATAAAAAGAAGTCAAACAAATTATTTAGGTTTGAAGCAATGTGGGTGGGGGAGACAGTGTGCTAGTATAATTGAGAGGGTGCAATCAAATGGAAGTTTCTCATTCTCTTACCCAAGTCATGGGTTCCATTTCTAGATGTGCTACTGATTTGGATAGATGGAACCAAAGTTCGTTTGGGAATGTTCAAGAGGAATTAGCTAGTGCAAAAGGAAGATTGAAGTTGTTGCAAGAAGCTGATCCATGTAGTATTTGACTGACAGAGCTGCAACAAGCAAGGGATGATGTTCAAAAGTGGCTTGAGAGAGATGAAGTTATGTGCAAACAAAGGTCTCGGGTCATGTGGCTTAGAGAGGGAGATAGTAACTCTAGGTTTTTTCATGCAAAAGCTTCAGCTAGAAGAAAGAAAAATTCAATTATGCAGTTACAAGATGATTTGGGCAGCTGGAAGAAAGGGCTTCAATTGGATGAATTAGTGAATTGATTACTTCAAAAAGTTGTTCACAACTGCAGATCAGGTGGAAATGGAGGAAGTTATTTCAGGGGTAGAGGTTCGAGTGTGTGATGAGATGAACGGGGATTTGATGAGACCTTATGTGGCTGAGGAGGTTGAAGTTGCTCTCAAATAGATACATCCATCGAAGGCTCTTGGACCAGATGGGATGACTCCAGTTTTCTTCCAAAGGTATTGGTCTGGTAAGTCTATTATTGATTCAGTGCTTTTGGCTTTGAATTCTCGAGAGTTCCCTAGGAGTTTGAATCATACTTATGTTACTTTAATTCCTAAGAAATCTGGTCCAACTAAAGTGGCAGATTTTAGACCAATTAGCCTTTGCAACGTGCTCTACAAGATTTTATCAAAATTCATTACCAATAGGTTAAAGAAAGTGTTGCCTTTGGTCATTTCTGAAACCCAATCTACTTTTGTGCCTGATAGACAGATTTCAGATAATGTTTTGATAGCTTATGAGTTGCTACATTTTTTGAGAAATAAGAGAAAATGAAGAAAGGGCTTTATGTCACTCAAACTTGATATGAGTAAGGCATACGACAGAGTGGAGTGGCTATTTTTGGAAAGAATGATGGAGGCTCTTGGTTTTGCTAGAGGTCTAATTAATTTAGTCATGAAGTGTGTTAGAACAGTTTCTTTCTCTGTTTTGGTAAACGGGTGTCCTAAAGGGCCTATTATTCCAAGTAGAGGAATTAGGCAGGGAGATCTTTTGTCTCCCTACCTATTTCTTTTATGCACTGAAGGCCTTATCAATTTGTTGAAAAGGACAGTTGGTAGGGAGGTTGTTGAGGGAGTGAAAATTTGTAGAGGGGCCCTGAGAGTCAATCATTTGTTGTTTGCTGATGATAACATGATTTTTTGTAGAGCGGATGTGGTTACAACCGAAAAAATTCGTTCTTCATTGGATACTTATGAGAAAGCATCTAGTCAATATATTAATAATGAAAAGACTGCTATGGCTTTTAGTAGGAATGTTCATGAAAACTTGAGGGCACAACTTTGGCAGCTTTGGTGGGGTAGTCATTCACAACAATTTGAGAAGTATTTGAGTCTTCCTCCCATGGTGGGTAGGTCAAAGAAACATACTTTTTCTAGTATTAAACAACAGCTATGGGAGAAACTTCAATTGTGGAAAGGAAATATGTTGTCACTAGGGAGGAGAGAGGTTCAACTAAATGCTGTAGTAATGTCTATTCTGACATATGCTATGAGTTGTTTCCAGTTTCTCAAATCTTTATACTCTGAGTTAGAGAGGATGATGGCTCAGTTCTGGTGGGGAAATCAATCGCAAGGGAGGAAGATTCATTGGGTTAGTTGAGAGAAATTATGTGACTCAAAGTTTCATGGGGCATTGGGTTTTAAAAACCTAAGGTTGTTTAATTTGGCTCTACTAGCAAAACAAGGTTGGAGACTTTTGACACTTTTGTTTAGCATATACAAGGCAAGATATTTTCCAAATACTAGTTTTTTTTAGGCAAAAGCAGGTTTAAGATCTTCATATATTTGGAAGGGGATTAGGGAAGCTAGTCACCTTTTAAAGAAAGGCTGCAGGTGGCGTGTGGGAAATGGAATGAATATAAGAGTTTTCAAGGATCCTTGGCTACCAGGATGTGAACTGCCTGCTGCTCACTCAATTTTTTCCACTTTGATGAAGATATGAGAGTAAATTCTCTGATAGACGAGAGCACAAGATGGGGGAATGTTCAGAGTTTAAGAGCTCTATTCAATCCAAATGAGATGAGGCAAATTTTGAAGCTGAATGTGTGCGTAGATGTTGAAGACTATTTTCTGGGTACATAAGAGAAATGACATTTACTCGGTTAAAAGTGCATATAGGATGTTTCAAAATTATGATGTTCAGATTTGGGGTGAAGGTTCAAGAGAAAAATATGTAACTGCTTTTTGGAAATGTTTGTGGAATTTGAAACTACCCAAGAAAATGAAAATTTTTGCTTGGAAAGCTTGTCTGGAAAAGTTGCCCACATATAAGAATTTAAAGAGCAAGCATGTTATTGATAACGATGTATGTGTGTTTTGTGGGAAGGAAAGAGAGGATTTTGCTCATGCAGTTTTTTATTGTCCTGATATTAGATAGATTTATTCATATCAAATCAAGTTGTACAGGAATGTAGTTTCTGTTTTAAGTTTTTGGGATCTGGCTAATATGGCTCGGGAGAGAGATTCAGAGGAGGATTTGGCTACTTTTATTGCTATTGCTTGGCGCCTTTGGTATAAAAGAAACAATTTTATATATGAGAAGGTCTCTCTTGGAACACTGTTGGTGGTTAACAATGCTTTATCATTGAAGTTAGAGTTCAAACAGCTTCAGGTTTTTGATGTCTCACATAATCACATTAATAAGGTGGTCTCTTGGAACCCTCCTCCCATAGGCTTCCTTAAATTGAATGTTGATGGGGCAACCTTTCATGATCAACGTACAACTGGGATTGGAGTGCTTCTTTGTAACGCCCCAAACCCGGGTGGCTTGGAGAATTTCTACTTGTCACTCATAAACACGTCTCCCAACACATCCAAAGAATAATCTCTAAAAAACTTCATAAATGAAATTAATCTCATATCTTCTCGATAATCTCACTACAAACTCCACACAATCTTAAATGCAATAATAATAAAAAAAAACATATCAAAGGGGTCCACAATCTCCCGGTAATAGTAACATACCAAAACTGATAAAACCATAGGTCCTACTAAACCTGAAAATATAATTAAAACTCAAAGACATTAAAAAAGTAAGAATATTAGAAGTCCTTCTTCTAACCACATTTCCTCAACTTAAACACGTTCACCAATCTAATCCAGGCCCTCATTTGGATTCTCCATATCATCTGAAAAATGTTATCATGATAGGGGGTGAGTTATCACAACTCAGTAAGCAGAAATCATATGCTAACGTGCAAACATGAACATTTACAAAGAATAGCATCCAAAAACGACGTCGTTCGGTACTCATACTAAACACTAAAATGGCTGGGCCATTCACGCCATGATCCGGGCCTCGCAACGCCTGGGCTTTGCATTCTTTGTGATCACAAAGGTGATGTTTTAGTTGCTTGCAGCATATTGGAAAGGGAGGTAGTCTTCTGAATTTATTGAAACTATTGCTATGCTTATAGGGCTGCAATTGTGTGTCCAAATGGGGTGTTCCAAAACTAATGCTTGAAACAGATTGTTTGCTTCTTGTGGACGCTTTGAATAATCTTGTTGAGTATTGTACTGATTTTGATTTTCAAACTTCAAGATATTCAAAGAATGATGGGATTTTCCAGCTTCAAGATATTCAAAGAATGATGACTTGTTTTCAAGAAGTTCAAGTTTTGCATGTCAACAAGTTGGGGAATTCTGCTGCACTTCAGTTGGCAAGACATGCTTGGAGTGTTAGTGACATTGACATGTGGTGGGATTTTTGTCCTTAATTTGTAACTCAAGCCATTTGGCTTGATAAAAGCAATCTCTTGTAAGGACTTGTTTTGATTCAATGAATGAATTGTTGGTTATCAACAAAAAAAAAAAAAAAAAAAAAAAAAACTAACAACTTTCTGTCTACTCTTGTAATACTAGTATTTTCATTTTATCACAATATGCTATTTAATTAAAATATTTTACATATGTACTAATTATAGTTAAAACAAAATCCCATAATATGATGAGAATATTTTTAATGCAATTGAAAAAAGGAAACTGGTGTGGACTTGAACCTGACTTTAGTTTTTCCATAAGAAATAATATTCAACTTTGACAATTTAATTGGGGCCTGCAATCCATCTTAGCTCGTTTTTCTTACTGTTTGAATCTTTCCAAACAATGCGACATAGAAAATCTACAAAAGAATGCGACATAAAAATGGGATTTACTTTGATTTGCAATTTTCAGCAAGTCTTTTGATCCTATTACAATCCCACCAAGAATAAGAAGAATCTCAACCTCTTTCAAAGTCAGCAATTCTAACCTGCCCGAATACAAGTTCATAAAGACTTCAAATGCAGAGTAGAGAAATGTACCACATTCGATTAGAAAAAATAAACATATTCTCAACAGATATGACAAACAAACTAGGTAAGATTCGTTGCTTCAAATAAACAGAAATGACAAATTACTAGACCAGGGTAAAAAAACACGAGAGAATGTTTTAAGTGCCTTCTTGACAGTTCTTCTAAGCATTGGTGCTCCGAAATATTACCATGCAAAGGGACTTAAAACCATATTAGATATTGCCAAAATGGCATGGCCACAGTTTGCTGAAATTTTTGAAGAGTACGTTGAGGCAGAGAAGAATCCAGGACCCATACATTGTAAAGAGTCAAGAGAGCAAATATATGAACCCAAAACATGACAGCAGCTGCTTCCTTTCCAGATAAGAATCTGGTTAATAGAACAAGGCCACGTTTTAGTTCGAATCCATTTCGTCAATTTTTTAGCAACAAAAACTCAAAACAGATAGTTGCAGTTTTAAAATTCTTGCAATGCACCCTCGCTCGGAGACTTACATTCCAAAAGCCTCCACCGAAGACCTTGAGTAAATACCGTTGGCAATCATAAAGTTCCTTCCCCTTCAGGCTTTAGCCATGCGGTCAAAAGGATGATCTAAAAATGAAACTTGGTAAGCATAAACTATAGTAGTAAAATTAATCAACCCTTCTTTACAGAAAATAAATATATAAATGGAACAAGATATAACCTTCAGTATCCTGTCCAGAAGAACACTTTAAGTGTCGAAAACTGCTTGCAACTACAAGGGTGTGATGACAAATTATTCGACAAAGCCCAAACATACTGCCAGCAACCGAAATTTCTCCAGAGTTCAAATTAGGTACTGCAAAATGACCAACCTTTTCAATATTTCATCTTCTATGGAATTTGTAACACCCCGTATTTTAGTGTATTTTTATTGAAGGATTATTTTTATTAATTCAAAAATTTATTCTCTTGTTTTAAAATTGTTGGATTTTTAGTTGGTTTATTTTTATGATTTTTAATTTTGTGAAAATTAATTTGAGATGTTTTCTTAATATTTATTGTTGTGATGCATTTAAATTGTTCTTCTTTTAAATTAATTGATTGTTGGATTTAAATATTTTATTTTCATTTTATCATTACGTTTAAATTATTTTAATTGAGATGCTATTTTGAAATCATTTTCGTTGGATCATTTTTGTGACCCAAGATGTAGGGATTAGACCTCATTTCTTTCCCTCTATTTTTTTCCCTTTTCTTTTATTTTCTCTTTCTTTTCTCTCCCCTGCTCTCCCGCGTGCTGTGACCCGCTCCCTCTCTCCCCCGTGCATTGCTTCTTCCTCACCCAACCCACCGCCGTCGCGCCGCCGTGCGCGACACCGCCCCTCCCATCAGCTTCCCCACCGGCCGGCGACCACCTCCCTCCGTTTCCAGCTCCTCCATCGCCACCGATAGCCCTCACGCCTAACACCAAGCCGCGACACCTCTTGTGCTCGAGCGCCGCTGTCGTGCTACCACCGGCCACCATCTCTTCACCGCTTCCTTCTCGACCCTCCTAGCAACCCAATGGACCCAACCCCAGCTCCGATCCGTCACCGGTGAAGCCTATTTATCTCCATCTCCGATTTCGACATTTTTGGCCTAAAACCACCATTTGCGCCGCCACCCACGGCAAACCACCATCACCACTAGTTTCACCGACCTCTCTAGGCCCTACCCTGTAACACCCCGTATTTTAGTGTATTTTTACTGAAGGAATTATTTTTATGTAATTAAAATAATTTCTCTTATTTTAAAATTGGTTGGATTTTAGTGAGTTTATTTCTATGATTTTTATTTGGTGAAAATTATTTTTATGTGCTTTCCAAATATTTATTTATTATTATGCATTTAAATTGCTTTTAATATTTAAATTAATTACCGTGGGATTTAATTATTTCAATTTGACTTTACCATTACGTTTAAATTATTTTATTTAACTTGTGGTTTTAAAATCGTTTCCGTTGGATCATTTTTGTGACCCAAGTTATGAGGATTGGACCTCATTTCTTTTTCCCTCTTTTTCTTTCCTCTCCTTTTCTTTTCCTCTTTTTTTTCTTTTTCTTCTTATTTTTCCTTCGGATTTATTTCTCCCGCGCGATCTCTCTCTCTCCTCTCCTCCGCCCGTTTCCCTTGTCCACTCCCAGCGCCGCCGTCCGTCGGCGGTGGTCGTCACCGCCCAGCCCATTAGACTCCCCAGCCGCCGGCCGTCCTACCCCACCAGTATCACCGCCGTTCGTGCCGCCGTTAGCCTCCACGAAGCCCACGAAACCCACGACGCCGCGGCACGTTTTCCTCCATTGCGCCGCCGTCGCGCCACCTCCGGCCACCATCTTCCTACCACTTCATCCCCGGCCTCTTGGCAACCCATTGGACCCAACCCCAGCTCCGATCCGTCACCGGTGAAGCCCCACCAAGTCCATCTCCGATTTGCACTTTTTGGGCCTAAAACCGCCCCTTGCGCCGCCACCCACGGCAAACCACCACCACCACTAGCTTCACCGACCTCCCTAGGCCCTACCCTATCAATCTTGGGTCTTCGTTTGTCCTCGTTGAAAAGTTGGTAATTGTGACCCACGGCCACAGTGTATTTTACACTGTGGTGTTGCTCAAACGTCGCCTTTTTCAACTTCGCGATCCTCGAAAAATTATTATATTGCATTGTAAGTATTTCTCCAAAGAACTTTCGTAATTTAAATGTATTTTTGCACTAACCCATTTCACTGTGTTTTTTGGCATACCGGACTGAGTCCGAGGAGTTCGGGGGTCGGATGAATTTGTGATTGGAGTTGTTTGGTTGGATTTGATTGGATTGGTATTTGTTGGTTTGGATGTTGTGTTGGTACATGTGCATTTCATCATTTCATGCATGATCATGTTTGTAAAAGAAAACTGGGTTTTCGTGTATTGCATTCATGTTCATGTGCTTTGAAAAGCTATGATTTTATGTGTTAATATTTTTGGTGCGTGTGTATCACGACCCCAAGCCGAGATGGGGCATTAACTCGGTGGAGCTCCTCTGGTTACTCGGGAGCGGAATATACTGAGTAACGTCCCCTGGGTTGTCGCCGGGCGACAATGGGATCGGACGAGATGGTCTCGTGCCGACTCCGTGGTCCTTCTGCTGGCGGGGACTAGAGGATGTCTGGCCACGTACGCGCTGGGCGCGGAACTGGGCATCGCTCGTTGCGTAGTGTGAGTGCTTGGCCACGTACGCGCTGGGCGCGGAACTGAGCACCGCTGCGAAGCCAGGACGTGCGGATGGTCCATAGGGGAGACCATGGTGCATATGGAAATAATGCATGGTGCATTTGGGATTAATGCACTATTTTTTGGGAAAATAGTGCGAGTTGATTTTTTGGGTAAATCATTTTCTGGGAAAATGTTTTACGAATAATTTGGACCAAAATGGGATTTTGGTGTGTGTTGGAAATTTATCATTTTCGGGGAAAATGATGTTTTGTGGAAAAATGCATGTTTTCATGTGCATGCATGTTAGTTGCATTTAATGCATTTTGTATTACATTGTTGTTTGGGTTATACTTACCTGCGAGACCATTTTGTGGTGTCGCAGATTTTGATGCTGATGAGGAGGAGGAGGGCGAGCCGGAGGAGACGGTTCCGCCTGAGGAGTGATCTGGGATCACTCGTTTGTACATTTAGAACTATTGTAAATATTTTTATGGATGACTGTATAACTGCTTTTTAAATCTTTACTGATGTTTGATTGTAATTAAATTCTGGTACTTAGTTGACTATCCGCTGCGTTATTTTATTTGAACACTGTTGCATGTACACACACTGGCACTTCGTTGGGATGCGTGACCGTGTTGTCACCATCCTGGCGTCTCGATCCCTGTGTATTTTTATAAGGGGGATTGGGGGCGCCACATACCCTATCAATTTCGGGTCTTGGATTGTCTCCGTTCAAAAGTGAGTTTTTGAGACCCACGGCCACAATGTATTTTACACTGTTACGTTGCTGTGTCGCCACCTTTTAAACCTCCATGATCCTTCAGAAATCATTATATAGCACTGTAAGTATTTTTCCAAAGAACTATCGTGATTTAAATATATTTTTGCACTAACTCATATTATTGTGATCTGGTTGGACATGCCGGACTGAGTCTGAAGAGTTCGGGGGTCGGATTGATTGTGGATGGAGTTGTGTGTTTGGTTGGTATTGTGAAATGTTGGTTGTTGATATGGTGTTGTTCATATACATGGCATATTACACGCATGATCATGTTTGTAAAGGAAACTGGATTTTCGTGTACATGCATTCATGTTCATGTGTTTCATGAAAACTGAGTTTTCATGTGTTAAAAGATTTTGGGTACGTGTATATCACGACCCCAAGCCGAGATGGGGTATTATCTCGGTGGAGCTCCTCTGGTCACTCGGGAGCGGAATATACTGAGTGACGTCCCCTGGGTTGTCGTTGGGCGACAACGGGATCGGACGAGATGGTCTCGTGCCGACTCCGTGACCCCTCTGTTGGCGGGGGCTAGAGGATGCTTGGCCACGAACACGCTGGGCGCGGAACTGGGCATCGCTAGTTGGGTAGTGGGTGCTTGGCCAAGAACGCGCTAGGCGCGGAACTGGGCATCGCTATGAAGACAGGACGTGCGGATGATCCGTATGGGAGATCATGGTGCATTGGTTAATGGATTAATGGGCTGTTTTCTGGAAAAATAGCGTGTGTTGAATAAAAGGATTTTATGTGATTCATTTTCTAGGAAAATGATGTTTTATTGACTTGGGTTATTTTCTGGGAAAATGATGGATTAATATTTTTGGGCCAAAATAGGATTTTGGCGTGTGTTGAAAAATATCTATTTTCAGGAAAAATGATATTTTGGATTTGATGCATATTTCATCATATGCATGCATGTTGGTTGCATCAATATGTTTTTATCTCGTGGTTGTTTGGGTTATACTTACCTGCGGTATCGTTCTATGGTAACGCAGATTTTGATGCAGATGAGGATGACGAGCCTTAAGCTTGGCTCTGTTGGCGGAGTGATCTGGGATTGCTCTTGTTTATCGAGATTTATTTTTATCAGTTATTTATGTGTTTGTCTTGTAATATATTTTGGGATGATTGTATAACTTTTTAAGGATAATCTGTTTTGAATATTTGTATTTAAAATTCTGGTACTTAGTTGACTTGCTTAATTTATCCGCTGCGTTGTTTATTGTACACTGTTGCATGTACACACACTTGGCACTATCGTTAGGATGCATGACCGTGTTGTCATCATCTTGACGTCACGATTCCCGTATTTTTTGTACGTGGGAGTCGAGGCGTCACAGAATTTCAAAAGTAAACATGAAAATGATTTTATGATTACGAGCAATCCCTATCAATAGGCATATTGCTAATTGGCACAGAGAGGTGGTCTTGGAACATTCAATTCTTTCTTTTTGATTGGAATATTGCTGATCTTTACAAAATCAGAGGATCAATATCCAGTGACGTAGCTTTTTTTGGAGCCCAATCATTACTCAAGTTTGTCAAGATCAACAATTTGCTAATCTGTAAGGAAACATTGCATGTTCGAAGGCCTTTCTCTCTTTGCTTGGTGACTTGGAAATTTTAAATTACATCACCATTCTGTCCGCAAGCCACAAGTCTTCCAAACACAAACCAAAGAATATTATAGTCTTTCAAGAATAACAAAGAGTCAAAAAATAATACTTAAATACATAAGGTACAGGTATTGAGCCAGACCTCCATATTTGTACCCATCCTCACATCAAAATCTACGGTTTTGCAAAGCGGGACCACATGTGGGGACACAATAATGAGATTTCCCAAAATCTCAATAAGTAAAATTAAGTCTAACACCGAAAAAATTCATGATGGAAAAGGAAAATTGTGCAAACAAGAAAGATTTAGAGAAATATAATATTAGACATTTTGCAATACCACATCGTACACAGAAAACATTACATACCTCAAAATCACGATTCATCTTTAAACTGCTTATATGTCTGAAGTACACTGCATACAGTTTGTACGAGAGTGAGAAACAACAAGATAATAGCACCAATGCTTGCAGTACCCTTCCAAGATGTGTTAAAATAATCATTTCTAAAGGTAGTCGTTAGAACATAATACCAATGTTTACTGCAGAATTTGGTCAAAGCTTCACAGATATCATGGTATTCTTTATTTATGTTCCAATTGGAGATATTTGTGCATATATCGTTGGGTAAAGTTGCCATAATATTACCAATCGGTCTCTTCACAACGATCCCCTCTCGAAGAAGTAAATCCATATCGCTTCTTGCACGGATATGAAAACCTAACATGAAAAAATAATCGGTAACATATGCATATTCTCGATAGTGACATTGCTCCAAGGCCGCCACGTTCCGAGCACAAATATGTGTGTCATCGTTTTAGTTAAACTTTGGAATTTCCAACACTTTGTTACTATATTTTATGTCAAGCCAACAGTCGCGATCGGTTGAACTTGGCCTAAACTTCATTCCTGTCTTAGCCAGTTCGGAGGCATAAAACATTATCCGCACTTCCTTACTTCTTTCTGATAGTATTCTGCCAGGTACTGAAGGTAGGTAAAAGTGTCTAAGCAGATCAGCAAAGTGCTTTCTGTCCAAAGAAGGTCTAGTGTTGGGAACAAGTTTTTGAGTCTTAAAACAATCAAAGTACTCAAAAGTAAGCTCCATGAAAGTTGGGTACGGTGCAGATAGAATACTATCAGAAAGAAGTAAGGAAGTGCAGGTAATGTTTTGTGCCTCTGAACTGGTTGAGCCAAGAATGAAGTTCAGGCCAAGTTCAACCGATTGTGACTGCTTGCTTGACATAAAATATAGTAACGGAGTGTTGGAAATTCAAAGTTTAACTTAAACGATTACACACATATTTGTGCTCAGAACGTGGTGGCCTTGGAGCAATGTCACTATCAAGAATATGCATATGTTACCAATTATTTTTTCATATTAGGTTTTCTTATCCATGCAAGAAGCGATATGGATTTACTTCTTCGAGAGGGGATCATTGTGAAGAGACCGATTGGTATATTATGGCCACTTCACCCAACGATATATGCACAAATATCTCCAGTTGGAACATAAATAAAGAATACCATGATATCTGTGAAGTTTTGACCAAATTCTACAGTAAACATTGGTATTATTTTCTAACAACTACCTTGAGAAATGATTATTTTAACACACATGGGAAGGGTACTGCAAGCATTGGTGCTATTATCTTGTTACTTCTCACTCTCGTACAAACTGTATGCAGTGTACTTCAAACATATAAGCAGTTTAAAAATGAATCGTCATGATTTTGGGGTATGTAATGTTTTCTGTGTACGATGTGGTATTGCAAAATGTCTAATATTATATTTCTCTAAATCTTTCTTGTTTGCACAATTTTCCTTTTCCATCATGAATTTTTTCAATGTTAGACTTAATTTTACTTATTGAGATTATAGGAAATCTCATTATTGTATCCCCACATGTGGTCCTACTTTGCGAAACTGTAGATTTTGATGTGAGGATGGTACAAGTATGGAGGTCCGGCTCCATACTTGTACCTTATGTATTTAAGTATTATTTTTCAACTATTTGGCAAATCGAACATGCAATGTTTCCTTACAGATTGACAAATTGCTGATCTTGACAAACTTGAGGAATGATTGGGCTCCAAGAAAAGCTACCTCACTGGATATTGATCCTCTGATTTTGTAAAGATCAGAAATATTCCAATCAAAAAGAAAGAATTGAAAGTTCCAAGACCACCTCTCTGTGCCAATTAGCAATATGCCTATTGATAGGGATTGCTCGTAATCATATAATCATTTTTATGTTTACTTTTGAAAGTCCATAGAAGCTTAAATATTGAAAAAGTTGGTCATTTTACAGGATCTAGGCACATCTATTTATGGTTGGTTTTTATTTGTTTAGCGCAGCAGGATGAAGGTCCGCCACTACCCAGTTTCAGAGTTCTTAGAATCTGATTTATTGATCACTGAAAGTTGAATATATAGTTCAATTTATCACTATATGTCATATAAAATGAATATGCTTTCCTCATCTACAGTCCGGCAATCTAATAATTAGCCCCTACACTCGTGTCAACTTTAAGGATAGTTGTGGGCACACTGATTCAAAGAATGCTGCTCCTACTGCCAGGGTATAGGTGGCTCATTGTTCGACACTGCACACAACAACAGCACAATAACAGCAAAACAACAGTGAGGGACCTTGAATTGCAAATTAACAGCAGAGCCAAAAATAGAAAATGTTAATTTGATAAAATAAAACAAAAAATACAAGAAACAGTCAGAAGTGTTTTGGTAGACTAGAAGTGTTATGACGGCATTTTTTTGCCATTTCAGTAAGAAAAACCCAAGCCCTTAGCCTTAGCCTTTAGCCTTTTATTTTTTAACCCTTAGCCCTTTTGTGTTTAGCACTTTTTTGCCATTTCATGTTTTAGCCCTTAGCCTTTTAACAATATTTTAACCATGGTTATACAAGTGTGCAAAAATAGACACGTCCAACAACAATGAAGTCCACATATTGAGCCATAGATTTCTGACAAGCATAAATTGTAAGTTGTAACCAAGTAAATGTAACAGAGGGCCATATATAAAGAAGTATACCACCTGCTGGCTGAAACAAACCGGACCTAAAATATGTGGAAAGCACACAAAAATAATAGGTTAGAAGTTTTGCAAAAATTTAAAAATAAAGAGTTGGTTGTCTGTAATGATACTAAACATGTATAAGTTTAGTGGAAATAGTAGGACACTCAAAATCAGTCAGCAATCTTGTCTTTGGTTTAATGTCCCAAGTGAGTGATAAATCAAAACCACCAAGTGCTTCATTTGGTATATTTGGTCATTTACACACACAAAAACAATACAAAAAACAAAAGAACTTGTTTGAAGGACCAATATAAGCAAAAGTCCAGATGCGGCTTCTAGTTTTAGACATGTTCTGCTAGGCTCTCCCAAAAGTAGTGTGACAAAACAAGATGAGCATAACAACCATCAGTTTAGAGTGTTTGGATTAAAATCAATTAAAAAAGCTATTACGGAAGTTCCTAAAATCAATTAAAAGAGCTCGTGTCCTTCTTCAAAGAAAGAAATTGAAGAAATGAAAGTAATTCCCTACTCTTCAGCAGTAGGAAGCCTGATGTATGCAATGGTTTGTACCAGACCAGATATTGCTCATGCTGTAGGCATGGTGAGCAGATTCCTTTCAAATCCAGGAAAGGATCATTGGGAAGCAGTCAAGTGGATTCTCAGGTACCTAAAAGGTACATCAAAAATGTGCTTGTGTTTTGGGGGAGCTAAACCAGTTTTGGAAGGCTATACAGATTCAGATATGGCAGGAGATCTGGATAGCAGGAAATCTACTTCAGGATTTCTCTTCACTTTTGCAGGAGGAGCTGTCTCTTGGCAGTCTAAATTGCAGAAGTGTGTTGCTTTATCTACAACTGAGGCAGAGTACATTGCCGCAGCGAAAGCTGGAAAAGAGATGTTGTGGATGAAGCGTTTCCTCCAAGAACTAGGGGTTAGTCAAGAAGACTACATGGTACATTGTGATAGTCAAAGTGCTCTAGATTTGAGCAAGAATTCAATGTACCACTCCCGCACCAAGCATATTGATATCCGCTATCATTGGATACGCGAAGCGATGGAACAACAGCTATTGAAGCTTGTGAAGATCCATACGAAAGGGAATCCAGCGGACATGCTGACGAAGGTGGTTACAAGTGAGAAACTTGAGCTATGCAAAAACATAGCTGGGATGGAGAGCATCTAAGTAAATGGGCATGGAGGGGGAGAATTGTTGAAATCCCTGCCCATTGTTGACTGCAGAGACAAGTAAGCAGTCATTGTTGACTGCTTGCTCAACCTCCAACGCCCAGCTCTCAACTGTCCATTGAATGCAACAATAAATGCATTCATACGTGAAGCAATGCATCTATAAATTGAGGCTTCTGGCGAGAGTCTCAAATACACTCAAGGAAGAGAAGAGAAAAGAGACAGAGCCTGGAGAGCTCTGAGAGAAAAGAAGAGAGTTGAGTTGAGTGGAGTGTGATCCTCCTCCTCTGTAATATTTTCTTGTGTACCACTATTTAATAGTGAAGCTCTTTTCTGTGGATGTAGGCAGTTGCCGAACCACGTTAAATTCTTGGTGTCACTGAGTGCGTAGAGTGTACTCTTTTATTACCGCTTTTATCCCTTCCGCTGTGTTGATTTCCCCGACAATAGTATGCAGCATCTTTCTCATGCTTTTCTGCACGTTCAGTTAATTCTGCTATTCGGGCATCAGTTGATTGTCTAGATGACTCGAGAATAACCATCTCGCCGAGCCCCCTTACATACCCTGGCTTGTGGCCCAAAACTTCATTAAAGATTGCTGCTGCAGCCTCCTTGGTCTGCTTCTCAGGCACCAACTCAACCATCTTTGCAACCATCTCATTCTATCAACTATTGGAAAATCACATATGTGCTCGTAATATGTACTTATATAACTAAATTATTTGATGGTTTTTCCCAAAAATCACAGGGTTTTAGTGGAACACTCAAATATTTCTCCTGTCATGGGAGTTAGCAAAATAATACAAGAGCAACGCTACAAAATGGAAGTTTTCAAATCTGAGTTATTTATTGCTATTATTATTATTATTATTATTATTATTATAAACAAAGTCCAACCAACCAAATAATATAAGTCCAAAAGATTCTAATGGTGATAACACGGTCACACATTCCAACGAAGTGCCAGTGTGTGTATATGCAACAGTGTACAAATAAAATAACGCAGCGGATAGTCAACTAAGTACCAGAATTTATTTACAATCAAACATCAGTAAAAATTTAAATAGCAGTTATACAGTCATCCATAAAAATATATTACAATAGTTTTCAAATAAACAAACGAGTGATCCCAGATCACTCCTCGGGCGGAGCCGTCTCCTCAGGCTCGCCCTCCTCCTCCTCATCTGCATCAAAATCTGCGTTACCACAAAATGGTATCGCAGGTAAGTATGACCCAAAATAACAACGTAATATAAAATGCATTAAATGCAACTAACATGCATGCACATGAAAAATATGCATTTTACTCAACACATTATTTTCTCCGAAAATAATTATTTCAACACACGCCAAAATCCCATTTTGGCCAAATTATCCGTAAAACATTTTCCCAGAAAATGATTTACCCAGAAAATGATTTACCCAGAAATCCAACTCGCACTATTTTCCCAGAAAATAGTGCATTAATTCCATATGCACCATGCATTAATTTCCATATGCACCATGGCCTCCCCTATGGACCATCCGCAAGTCCTGGCTTCGTAGCGGTGCTCAGTTCCGCGCCCGGCGCCTACATGGCCAAGCACCCACACTACGCAACGAGTGATGCCCAGTTCCGCTCCCAGCGTGTACGTGGCCAGACATCCTCTAGTCCCCGCCAGCAGAAGGACCACGGAGTCGGTACGAGACCATCTCGTCTGATCCCATTGTCGCCCGGCGACAACCCAGGGGACGTTACTCAGTATATTCCGCTCCCGAGTAACCAGAGGAGCTCCACCGAGTTAATACCCCATCTCGGCTTGGGGTCGTGATACACACGCACCCAAAAATAATATCACATAAAATCACAGCCTTTCAAATCACACATGAGCATGAATGCAATGCACGAAAACCCAGTTTTCTTTACAAACATGATCATGCATGAAATAATGGTATGAACATGCACCAACACTGATCTAACATCCATCAAAATCAATCCCAACAAATCCAATCAAAACAACCCATCAACAACCAAACCAATTCAACCAAACCAACCAAACATCTCCATTCACAAATCCATCCGACCCCCGAACTCCTCGGACTCAGTCCGGCATGCCAAAAAATACAGTGAAATGGGTTAGTGCAAAAATACATTTAAATTACGAAAGTTCCTTGGAGAAATACTTACAATATATATAATAATTTTCCGAGGATCACGGGTGCGCTCGAAGTGGAAAAATAGCTGTCGAATAGTGTAAAATACACAGTGGCCGTGCGTCACAGATACTCACTTTTCAACGGTGACAAATGAAGACCCAAATTTGATAGAGTAGGGCCTAGGGAGGTCGGTGAAGCTAGTGGTGGTGGTGGTTTGCCGTGGCTGGCGGCACAAGGGGTGTTTTTAGGCCAAAAAATATCCAAAACGAAAATGGAGTTGGATGTGCTTCACCGGTGACGGATCGGAGGTGAGGTTGGGTCCAATGGATTGCTAGGAGGTCGAGGATGATGTGGTGAAGAGATGGTGGCCGGAGGTGGCGCGAAGGAAGGCCGCGGCTTCAAGGGGTTCGTGGTGGCTAACGGCGGCACAAGGGAGGCTGAAATTGGAGGGGTGAGGTCGCCGGCTGGTGGGGAGCACGATGGGGTGGGCGGTGTCGCGCACGGCGGTGCGACGGCAGCAGGCTGGGTGAAGAATGGGTGCACGGCGAGAGAGAGAGAGAGAGAGAGAGAGAGAGAGAGAGAGAGTTGCGCGCGGGAAAGAAGCCAGGAGAGAAAGAAAAAAAGAAAAGAAAAGAAAGAAAAAGGAAAAAGGAAAAAAGAAAAAGGTGAAAAGAAAAAAAAAAGAGAAAAAGGAAAAAAAATGTATGGAAGAAATGAGGTCTAATCCTCACATCTTGAGTCACAAAAATGATCGAACAGAAACGGTTTTAAAACAGCTAGTGAAATAAAATATTTCAAGCACAATGATTATAATTAAAATAATTAATTAAACCGGATAATAATTAAATTTAATTCAAGTAGAAATTTAAACAAACAACAATAATTAATTTAAGAAAGCGCTAAAAAAATAATTTTCGCAAACTAAAAATCATAAAATAACCCAACTAAAATTTAATAATTATGAAGCACGAGAAATAATTTTTGCATAAATGAAATTAATTCCTTCATTAAAAATACACTAAAATATGGGGTGTTACATGCTATATTTAAGCTAAACCCGGTTGTTTCTATTTATCTCATATTGTAGTGGTTGGATTGTAGTGCTAAGAGTAAAGAGATAAACATACAAGGCAAGCGACTTTAATTGTTGAATTTTTAAAAATCTCTGCAGGAACTTGGCCTTACATTGGCGGGGAATAGAGCAAAGTTAAATGAGATTAAGCTAGTGAAAGACGAGATAAACTTCAAGCAACAAGATTGGAAGTCATACTATCAACTCGGTGGATTTGGATCTCTCAGATTAACTACAAGAAGTTGTATGACCATTAGAACAACAAGATTGTCATACAATTTTATATGATTTGTTATAATCTCAGATTGGATGTCTCAAATTGACTACCATAAGAGATTTTATATCTTTGGTTTTATTTATCATACGATTTTATACATTTTTTATTAGCTTAATAATATTCGGACAATGAGCTTTTTATTTTTATAGAAAGATGTTTTATTGTCAGTGATGGAATGGAAGAAATTACATTTAAACTTAAAAATAAAGTCATGTCAATATTGTCTAAAAGAATCATTCTAACGAAAAACATTTAATCAAATGATATTGTTCAAATGTGAATTAGGGATGAAAAAAATTTGTCCCAAAAAATCTGTTTGAATGTAATTATTGGCGTTCAAATGACTATTAGGGACGAAACAAATTTGTCCCAAAAAATCCGTTCAAACAGACCTATTGGCGTTCGAACAACTATTAGGGACTAAAACAATTTTGTCCCTAAGAAATCCATTCGAACGGACCTATTGACGTTCGAATGATCATTAGGGATGAAAAAAATTTCATCTAAAAAAAAAATCCGTTCAAACGCTTTCGAATGATTCTACCCAATTTCGTCTCTAAAAATAATTTTTTGAGACGAAAATTTCGTCTCCAAAGACCTTTTGAGACGGGCTTTCTAAGACAAAATAGAAACAAAATTTGTCTCTAAAAATTTTTTGGGACGAAATTTGGGTTTTTTGAGACAAAATGATTTGTCTAAAAAAACCGAATCTCTTGTAGTGCATCCAACTTTAGTGTTCGAGACTTTACACTCTAAGATTATATTTAAGATTATTCTTATAAAATCTCTATTTTTAGAAAATTCCTAGAAAGCCCGCAGAAAGTATTCTTCCTTTCCCAAAAACCCCTATATTTTTGGTTAATCTCAAAATTAATCCCTTGATTTTTTAGAATTTGCAAAAAGCTTATTAGGTGTTTTATTTTTAAAATTAACTAATTGAATTTAGATTTTTCTACAATTAAACTCTCTCCATCCATATAAAAGCTGGCTTGTTCAGGTTCTTAATACGTACCATTATTTGTGGACGAGACATGTATGATTTCAGTTAGCAAGTTTCAGATTAAACTCCATCTTTTCTACAAATCAAATTCTGGTAATATTATAAAAACGGGTCATATGTAACGGACTTATAAATTTTATTTTTATTTTAAATATATTTAAACAAAAATAATGCTGGTATATGTTTATCTTAAAAAAAAATATATATAGTCACAATTGCTTGTGTGACATATATTAATTGAATTCATGTGTCGATAACTTAATAACAACTACTTAGAATGTGTCACGTAACAAGTGTACTTGAGTAATTAAGAATAATAAGATTGAAGATGAAGAAAATTTCTAATTTATATACATGATATATATATATATATATATATATCTATACTAGTGCATAGCAATGTGCAAAGCATGTTTGTCTAGTTTAGTGAAATGATTAATCTTAAGAAATAATATGGTTTTTATAAAAAAAAAAAAATAGTTTTCAATCAATAAACAATTAATAAATAATTTGATTGTTTGTATTGCGATTTCATTGATTTCTATGCAATACAAACAATCAAATTATATATACTTTAAATAAAAAAAGAAATGAACGTAACAAAATAATTACATATCAAATAAAAAAATATCAAGATAAGGAAACCTATTTTTGAAACTTATAAAAGAATAGATCAATATCACATGAGAATTCTCAAATAAAATATTTACCAAAATTTATTTGTTGTTCAAAGTGACGAATAAAAATTATAAGTAGGACCAACATATTATATTTTTTAGCATATTTTTTACATTCTTTGACAATAGCAATGTCAATATTTATTATAACATTTGATTAGCTGACATTTCATAGTTATATTAATAATTAACTAATTTTTATTTATTATTTGATAATTTAGTGATTATATGTATTGGTAATAAAGATGCTAAAAGTCTAAATAAATACCTTAAAATATTGGTAATGAAGAAGTATTGGTAAAGCAGTCAATTGGTTTAATTTTTTCTTTTTCCTTGGCAGTGTTGCTTTGTCTCGCAAATATATCCAGCGAGTTTGCTCACAACCCAAGAAAAATCTCTTTATACGTAAAGTTGCAGTGCAGAAAGATGACGTACGATTTCAACCAGAGCACACAAAATATCAAGATCAAGTCTTAGGCTTCGTTTGGATGGTTAATTACTCTCAACTCATCTCAACTTATCATTATAATTTTTTTAAATTCCAACACAAAATATAATAAACAATTCAATTTTTCAAATTCTAAAATAATAATAATATTAAAAAATAATATTCTAACAATATTTTATCATCTCAACTCAACTCACTTCAACATCCAAACGCAACCTTAGGCTTCGTTTACTCAATTTATTTCAACTTATTTCAATTTATCATTATAATTTTTTTAAATTTTAATATAAAATATAATAAACAATTCAATTTTTTCAAATCTTAAAATAATAATAATATTGAAAAATAATATTCTAATAATATTTGATCATTTCAACTCAACTCACTTCAACATCTAAATTCAACTCACTTCAACATCCAAACGCAACTTTAATATATCTTCTATACCAGCTGGTCTACACCTTGATAATCACTTTTACTTGTCTGTATTCTGTACTCCTGCTTAAATCCTAGTGCCCATCAATAACTTATGTCGTTAATTTTAAAATCCCGGCCAACTTCATGATGACAATCTATTAGGGTGATATTATAATAGTATCCTTTGTTAATGGTCATGATAACAGAAATTATATATAGAATTATATAGGAGAAAGACCATGATGGCCTACAGCTTACTTGCTGGAGATCAATATCATCATTTATTATTACTTGTTAAATTAAAAAACAATCCATTCTCATCAGTTGTGTCAGGCTCAGTGATTGATAGAGGACACTTTGTTTGTTGAGAGGTGCTACAGTCACCGAAGATTTGTCCCGAAAAGTGTCCCGAACTGCACATTTTATTTTTTTATTTTTTTTTACATTTTTTTATATATTTTTTTAATCATCATAAATATTTAAAAAAAATTAAAAAATTTACAACATCATTAAAAAATACTTCCTTAATCACTAAGTAAAAAAAAAAAAAAAATTTCGGGACAGACTTTCGGGACAAACTTTTGGAAGCTTTAGCATTTCTGTTGTTTATATGCTCAACCGCCTCTGAATGTGAGTAGGTAGTAGCTGGCTATAATTTTGGGCCAGTTTTACCTATTAATTGAGGTTAGTTTTTTTTTTTCTTTTTTCTTTATTGTAGTAACAAAAAACAATCAAATTATAAATAAATAATAAATGCCATTAAAAAAAATATGATGGACCTTTCTTATGCTCATTGGGCTGACCATGAACCCAGGGAAAATATTTTTTTTTTTTTAAAAAAAGGAACAATTATGAAGAACTTAATGATAATTGGAAAAACAATTATGAAGAACAATTATAGAGCAATATTAGGAAAAAAAAATAATAAGAACTGAATGATATTAAAGAGGATCAATTAAGAAAAGAAACGACAGCAAATATAGTTTCTTAAATATTAAAGCTAGCTAGCATAATTAAAGCGGGCACTATTTCTTGATTTTAATGGAGATGCAAGATGAAATCATGAATTCTCTGATCAATTAAGGCTATATATAGTGCCGATAATTCAAAAAGCAAATCGTCTCTGATTCTCTCTCTTCAACCGTGGTTGTCTCTCTCTGTGGTTCTCCATGGCATCGAACCCAACCTCCAAGCTTTGCGGTTGCCACTGATCGAGGGCCACTCGTCCACGAGGTGCAATGCCTATCCGTAGCTCCTCCGTGAGTCAAATCACTGCCCAGCCACCTAAAAGTGATGCAGCGTCGTGCTCCCCAGCCCAGATCTGCCACTGTGATTAGCCATGGAGCACCGAAGTCGTCTGACAACCCCTCGCCCAATCCCTCTCTCCTCGATCGCCTCCCTCAACATGCAAATAAAAAACAAAGAATCCAAAATCAGATCTCGGATCATCTTCAACAACATGAAAAAAGATCTATTTTTTCATAAAAAAGTTACAACTCTGGATAAAGAGAGGGGAAGAGGGAAGACGCCTAGGGTAGTCCAGCTCAGCCACTTGAAAGCGATGCAACGTCGTGCTCCCCCGCCCAGATCCGCCGCTGTGATCTATTTTTTCATAAATCTGTGAATCACACAACTAAAAGAAAGCCACGACTCCGGATACAAAGGGGAAGAGGAAAAAAAAATGTGGAATGATAAGATCACAAAAATTCATCTACAATCTTCAAACCAGTTCAACGGTATGAAATAAAAAACTCAATGATGCAGAATACAAACTTAAAAAGAGAAGATGCAAAGAAGAGAGAGATAGAGAGAAGAAGATGAAGAGAGAAGAAGGTCACTTCGATGAGACAGATAGACGGTAGCGTCCTGGAGTACAAACCTGGGCTTGCTTGGCTGGAGAATGGCCTAGACAATAAGCACAGTCACCAAGACGATGAGGTTGAAGATGAGGATGCCGCACCTCAATGGAACAAGAAGCGCCCTGAGGATTAAGGAAATTGTCGAAAATTTTCGACTTTATATGGATGAAAGCTACGTTCTTTAACGCGGATAAAAAATCACTGACACAAGCAAAATTATATCTTTCCTATGCACTGACTATTGACCCGTGAAAGAAAAGTCTTTGTATGAGTCCTTTCCTCAGCTTTATTCTTTCCCTCATTTTTAATTTTTTTATCTTTTCTCTTTCATTCTTTTTAGGTGTTATGTCAGATGGATGGATTGATCGATAAAAGTGAAGGATAAAAAGGTAAAAATACGAATAAAACAAAATCAACTGAAGGATAAAAACGGTAAACGAACAAAATAAAAAGATAAAATTATAAAAGTGCGAATAGAAGATCATCATTCTCAAAGTGCGGTGACAATTAAGGTTGATTTAACTGGAAGATAACGGAAAATAAGAATCGCAGTTTAATTATCGTTTAATAGCCAATTATATAATAGTGTAGATATATATATATATATATATATATATATATACACATTGAAAGAGCAGTCACAATGAGCAATTCATTAATCACAAATATCAGTTTTCCTGAGAAGTGTTAAAAATATTCTAATTTTGTACATTAATGCAACCAACATTAATGCAACCAGTAAAAAATATTTCTTTAGCTTTCAAAATTTGTTTTATATATACATGATCATGATGCACTACAAGAAAAACGAGTTTTTGTGGCTATTTAATTATGGTGAAAAGATTATTTGTGATCAAAACAGACTAATTTTAACTGTAAATAGTCATTTTGTTAGAATTAACTGGTTACAGATAAGTAATTTTCTTGTAGTGATGTGTGGCGCCCCCAATCCCCCTTATATAAATACACAGGGATTGAGACACCAGGATGGTGACAACACGGTCACACATCCCAACGAAGTGCCAGTGTGTGTACATGCAACAGTGTACAAATAAAATAACACAGCGGATAGTCAACTAAGTACCAGAATTTATTTACAATCAAACATCAGTAAAGATTTAAATAGCAGTTATACAGTCATCCATAAAATAATTTACAATAGTTCTAGATATACAAACGAGTGATCCCAGATCACTCCTCAGGCGGAGCCGTCTCCTCAGGCTCGCCCTCCTCCTCCTCAGCATCAAAATCTGCGTTACCACAAAATGGTATCGCAGGTAAGTATAACCCAAAACAACAACGTAATATAAAATGCATTAAATGCAACTAACATGCATGCACATGAAAAATATGCATTTTCCACAAAACATCATTTTCCCCGAAAATGATAATTTTCCAACACACACCAAAATCCCATTTTGGCCCAAAATATCCGTAAAATATTTTCCCAGAAAATGATTTACCCAAAATTCAACTCACACTATTTTCCCAGAAAATAGTGAAATAATTCCAAATGCACCATGCATTATTTCCATATGCGCCATGGCCTCCCCTATGGACCATCCGCACGTCCTGGCTTCGTAGCGGTGCTCAGTTCCGCGCCCAGCGCGTACATGACCAAGCACCCACACTAAGCAACGAGCGATGCCCAGTTCCGCGCCCAGCGCGTACGTGGCCAGACATCCTCTAGTCCCCGCCAGCAGAAGGACCACGGAGTCGGCACGAGACCATCTCGTCCGATCCCATTGTCGCCCGGCGACAATCCAGGGGACGTTACTCAGTATATTCCGCTCCCGAATAACCAGAGGAGCTCCACCGAGTTAATGCCCCATCTCGGCTTGGGGTCGTGATACACACGCACCAAAAATATTATCACATAAAATCATAGCTTTTCAAATCACATGAACATGAATGCAATACACGAAAACCCAGTTTTCTTTTACAAACATAATCATGCATGAAATAATGAAATGCACATGTACCAACACAATATCCAAACCAACAATTACCAATCCAATCAAATCCAACCAAACAACTCCAATCACAAATCCATCCGACCCCCGAACTCCTCGGACTCAGTCCGGCATGCCAAAAATACAGTGAAATGGGTTAGTGCAAAAATACATTTAAATTATGAAAGTTCTTTGGAGAAATACTTACAGTGCAATATAATAATTTCCGGAGGATCACGAAGCTGCAAGTGGTGATGTCTGAGCAACACCACAGTGTAAAATACACTGTGGCCGTGGGTCACAGATACCCACTTTTCAACGAGGACAAATGAAGACCCAAAAATGGTAGGGTAGGGCCTAAAGAGGTCGGTGAAGCCAATGGTGGTGGTGGTTTGCCGTGGGTGGCGGCGCAAGGGGTGGTTTTAGGCCAAAAATGCACAAATCGGAAATGGACTTGGTGGGGCTTCACCGGTGACGGATCGGAGCTGGGGTTGGGTCTAATGGGTTGCCAAGAGGTCGGGGATGAAGTGGTAGGAAGATGGTGGCCAATGGCGGTGCGACGGCGGTGCAACGGCGGAAAGTGTGCCGCGGCTTCGTAGGTTTCGTGGGCTTCGTGGGGGCTAACGGCGGCACGAATGGAGGTGATATTGGTGGGGTGAGGTCGCCGGCGGCTGGGGAAGCTAGCGGGCTGGGCGGTGTCGACCACCGCCGATGCACGGCGGCGCTGGTTGGTGGAGAAGAAACGGACGCGGGGAGAGAGAGAAGGAGAGAGATCGCGCGCACGGGGGAGGAGAAATAAGGAAGAAGAAAAAAAAGAAAAGAAAGAAAAGAAAAGAAAAGGAGGGGAAGAAAAATGGAGGGAAAAGAAATGAGGTCCAATCCTCATAACTTGGGTCACAAAAATGATCCAACGGAGATGATTTTAAAACCACAAGTTAAATAAAATAATTTAAACGTAATGGTAAAGTCAAATTGAAATAATTAAATCCCACGGTAATTAATTTAAATATTAAAAATAATTTAAATGCATAACAATAAATAAATATTAAGAAAGTACATAAAAATAATTTTCACCAAATTAAAATCATAGAAATAAACTCACTAAAAATCCAACCAATTTAAAATAAGAGAATAAATTTTAATTACATAAAAATAATTCTTTCAGTAAAAATACACTAAAATACGGGGTGTTACATGATGACCCATCAGGCATATTATACATACACTTACTAAAGGGACAGCACATGATCATGATTGGTAAGAATTAATTAGAAATTCCTCCAAAAAATAAATAAATAAAGGGTCAACGGTTGCGACTTAAAATAATTTAAATAAAAAAGAAAGACCAAGAGAATTGCATTTAAGATTAACGCAAGTTCATAGAAGATGTTAGTTCGACGTTGATCATACGGCCTCCTGCATGCATGCATTCAAAATAACTGAATGCATGCAGGAATGAATCCGGCCGTGGCCCGTGGCCACCTGCATTAATGCAGCCGCCCGCTTTTCAAGTAATTAACTTTGGCAACCTAATGATTTGTCGAGCAGAAGATTCGAACCTTAATTTGTTTAATGAAATAATGCCATTCGTCTTTGTCTCAAAACCGGGACCAAGTCTTTTTTATTTTTTTACATGTTTGTCTATCATTGTCTCGCTACCTTCTTTCCTGGGAGTTTCTTCGTCCTGTTAAGATTTGATCGTCGACGTTAATGAAACTGCATAACAATGACAAAAATTTTCTTCCGACTCGTTTCCCAATGCTTACAAACAGCTTTCTCCAGAAACTTTTGAAATATTTCGAATAGTAAAACACTTCATAATTTTTTGTAATTGCCATAGTACTGAAAATTAATTAAGGTTCTATTGAAATAATAATCTTTGAAATATTGTAAGCTTCTTATTTCGTTCAATTTGTGAAGAGATCATGATTTAGAACCTCGACATCAAGATGATCATGAGAGAGGATAGCTAGAGATCATCTGACATTTTTGAGTTCCTTAACAATTAGCCCACTTTGGACACGGATCGATCAAGTTTATTATTTGTTGAAGCATTTGTTTCTTCTTGCATGTTATTAACTTACTTTATCCCAACTAATGAAGAAAGAGAGAGTAAATATTTGAGAGAACGGGAAACAGGAGATCAAGAGAAAAGGAAAATAGGATTTTAAAGGGTATTTAAATAGATATGTTACATTTTACAAGAAAAGTATAACCATTGCTAATGCTATAAGAGGCTATGCACACAAAAAAAGTATCACCGGATTCCCATACAGTAATCAGTCTGGACGAAAATACTTGTTGTTTGCAACAAAATGAAAATCCGTTGCAAATACTCGTTGCAATGAAAATTTAATTGCAATTAGGAACGTATTTGCAAGGATTTAAGTTTTCGTTAGGAAAACTTGTGTAAAGAAATGAAAAACTGCTGCAAATGCTCATTTTTTGTAATGACACTTTCGTACGTTGCGATTACACACTTATTTGCAAGGATTTAATTTTTCGTTTGGAAAACTTGTTATTTGGAAGAAAATGGAAAAACCGTTGCAAATACTCATTATTTGCAATGAAAAAGTTTAAACTATAAAGTATTTGTATTTGAATGAGATAAGATGGGACCATCGCTTCTTCCAAACAACCCCAGTTTACTTCGGATAACTATAAATAAGCCATATACTCTTGTATAAAGTTCACAAGTCACATCTCTCTCGATCTTCCGTACCAAACCAAAGAATTTCCAACGATTCGATCGTGCTGTGTAGAAGACTATACTATGACTACAAATGAGGTGAGATAGCTGCATGCAAATTTGAAACAATACACATGATCCTCAGCAACTCTCTCCTTCACCCTATTTCGGTTCCTCAAACCTCATCATTCATGAGTTCTTCCCCAAACCGCTCGCGCTTAATTTGTGGTAGCCATGCAATTAATACATTATTGGATACATACTGTTTTTTCATGAGTTTCATTTTTCCAATGTTCATTTCATGTTAGCATTTATGTTGTCACAGGCACAGGGAAAGATATTTTCACACTACCTAATTCAAATGCATGATGTGCGTACGTAAATTATTAATTATCAAGAAAATGATAGTAAGGTTCTAGCCTTTTGGGTGCCAATTGTACACACCTCAACAGTATATTCACGTGTGGAATCACCAGTACTGATCCTAAAAAGGCTAGAACATTTCAACGTCGATCTTAACATTTCACTTGAAGTGTAGGCTAGGTTTTTCTTTAATAAGTAGTCCATGCGCACACCACGTAGAATATATTGTTTAATTAAATGGAGTGAAGAGTAAATAGAAAAAAAAAATTAATTAGTTATATGATATTTTTAACTCCCCCATTATATATGAGCAAGACTAGGATATCTGTTGTCATACGTACCATGTAATATTATCATGCTCTTAACATGCATGATAATGCATATGCACGCAGTTTTTACCAGAATTTATGATCTGTATTAAAAAAAAAAAAAATGGAGGATTGACATTATATCTTCTTCATTAATCAAACCAGAGTTGCATTTTGTTCTATGGAGGCTCAAACGAAGACTGGGTGAGAAGATTTACTGACACAGCAAATAGAGTGGCTCAACATCGGGTCCTACAACAGTATCCGCTCAACATTTCCATAAATGTTCTTGCGGTTCGATCCGACAACAAAAAAGAGGTTCGAGCACAATTACCGAAAAGTTACGCAGATGGGGGGCGAGTACTAGATGCTAGCGAGATATTGAGACGTTTGATAAATAATCAGAGCGGATGGGTAGTGCTGAGCCAGGGAAATGTCATATTGCTCTCTGATGATGGGGAAAGAATGCTGGAAGTATTGGAGAATTTTGATCAGCAGGAGTACTGGATGCGAGACCTATCGGTACAAGGCTTCGGAGGTAGTTTCATGAATTCCCATCGACGCCGTTAGTTTCGTTGACGGGTGCTATATATGAATGGACTGCATGCATGCATGCAGCACTACTTACGTACCAAATAAAGATGGATCGATGTACTCGTGTCTTAGTTTAATAATGTGTCTCTTCATGTCATGCAGCCGCTAGGAAGTTCGTACGTATGATATGTCATGTGCCGGTGCACATGCAATATATCTGTGATGTCGTTCGCGTTGGGATCAATTTCTTAATAATTTAGTTTGTCTGTCATGCATTAATAATTTTTACTGTTCATATATATCTTATATAATAATTTGTTTTGTTTTGAATGTACTTGAATCTTAGATATTGCGTTAATTAATCTAATCTCATGAGTTTTATTTGATGTTATTTTTGTACGCTTCTACTAATCATGAGATTACTCAATTAATTGAATATGACAGCCATCATGCATTGATCATATACATGACATCAGCTTGCATGCATTGACTTTAACTAATCTTAAAAGAGAAAAGATATTTACAATTATGAATTGTGCAACCGTCACGTAATCGCTTTGAAAAAATGAATAAATTAACATGTGACTCACATAAAAAAATTAATTTTTTAATAGTGGACCCACTCTTTTTCAAAACAATTATGCGGCGTTTACGCACTTTACGATTGTATATAAAATTATTTATCTTAAAATTAGTTATATACATAACACTAAGGCCTTGTTTGGATTGAGAAACCATCTCAACTAATCACATCTCATCATTACAACGTTTTCAAACTCTTGCACATGAAAATACAATAAACAATTCAAAATTTTCAAATCTCAATTGAACTTTTTTAAATTCCAAAACAATAATAATATTCTAATAATATTTTATTCAACTTTCATCTAAAATCATTTTACGTACTCTCACTATCCAAACGGAGGGGTTACCTACGGTCGAGGAGAGGTTGCTCTCCCTAGATTTCCCTGTTCCTTTTATTCTTTTAATATATATATTTTTTATATATTATAAAAAATATTTCTTTAGCTTTAAAAATTTGTTTTATGAGTCATGCTAGCCTGCCACCCAGCACTGACCGCTAGTTGCCTAGCAAAAACTTCATTTTTATTATTTTCTTCTTTTTCTTTTTATATTTTTTAAAAATAAAAAATACATTAATATATTAAAAATCACTTCCTTAATCATTAAGTAAAAAAAATTTAAATACACGAGCGTTCAAAGTGAGGGGACTAAGTGAGGGGCAAACTAGCATTTTCCTTGTTTTTATATACACGGTGACCCATCAGGCATATTATACATACACTTACTAAAGGGACAGCACATGATGATGATGATGGTAAGAATTAATTAGAAATTCCTCAAAAAAATTAATAAATAAAGGGTCACGGTTGTGACTTAAATAATTTAAATTAAAAAAGAAAGACCAAGAGAATTGCATTTAAGATTAACGCAAGTTCATAGAAGATGTTACTTCGACGTTGATCATACGGCCTCCTGCATGCATGCTGTAATATTCAAAATAACTGATTGCTCAATGCATGCAGGAATGAATCCGGCCGTGGCCACCATTAATGCAGCCGCCCGCTTTTCAAGTAATTACTAGGTGAATAATGCTAGTTATCCCGAGGATCCTACCAACCATGATCAGTCTCAATATAATTTTTTTATTTAATGGTTAAAAAAATATTTTTTAATAATGTTGTGAATATGTTTTAAGATGTTTAAAGATATAAAAAAAATGAATAAAAATAAAATAAAAAAGCCAAAATGGTGTTATCGTAAGAATTTATTTAGCTACAATCTCGGTCGGTATAACACGACTCTTACTATCTACGTACATATGTAGTGCTATGATTTTTCAACAAAAAAGAAATAACTTTGGCAACCTAATGATTTGTCGAGCAGAAGATTCGAACCTTAATTTGTTTAATGACATGCCGTTCGTCTTTGTCTCAAACCCGGGACCAAGTCTTTTTTATTTTTTTACATGTTTGTCTGTCATGATTGTCTCGCTACCTTCTTTCCTGGGAGTTTCTTCGTCCCGTTAAGATTTGATCGTTGACATTAATGAAACTGCATAACAATGACAAAAATTTTCTTACGACTCGTTTCCCAAAGCTTACAAACAGCTTTCTCCTGAAACTCTTGACATATTTCACTTTACAGTACGTTCGAATAGTAAAACACTTTATAATTTTTTGTTGCCATAGTACTGAAAATTAATTAAGGTTCTATTCAAATAATAATCTATGAAATGTATGCTTATTATTTTGTTCAATTCGCGAAGGGGATCATGATTTTAGAAGCTCGACATCTAGGTGATCATGAGAGAGGCTAGAGATCTGGACATTTTTTAGTTCCTTAATAATTTGCCCACTTTGGACACTGATCGATCATGTTCATTTTTTGTTGAAGCATTTGTTTCTTCTTGCGTGCTATTAATTCACAACAAGAAAAATAGACATTTGTGATTTTTTTTATGACGAAAATGACGATTTGCGATAAAAATAGACTTATTTTAACTGAAAATAGTAATTTTTCTAAAAATAACTGGTCGTAAATAAACAATTTTCTTGTAGTATAACTTACTTTATCCCAACTAACGAAGAAAGAGAGAGTACATATTTGAGAGAACGGAGAAACATGAGATCAAGAGAAAAGGAAAATTAGGGTTTTAAAGGGTATTTAAATATATGTTACATTTTACAAGAAAAGTATAGCCATTGCTAATGCTATAAGAGTATGTGCACACAAGAAAAGTATCATTGGATTCCCATACGGTAATTAGCCAAGACGAAAATACTTGTTGTTTGCAAGAAAATGAAAATCCGTTGCAAATACTCGTTATTTGCAATGAAAATTTAATTGCAATTAGGTACTTATTTGCAAGGATTTATCGTTCTCCACGGTGTTTACCTCATCATTCCACAGATCGCTATCATTGTCCATGCTTTCCTTTGAAAAAACGATGTTCTCATAAACATTAACATTACACATTGCATATGAATTTGTCATCCAAAGAATAAAAGGAATTCATATATAGCATGAACTTAGCAATGCAAAATTATTTAAAACCAAATTTATGTTTGAACTTAAACTAGCCCACACGAAATAAGATTGTTAGAAATCATTCACCATCTAACAAAGTTATATATAAAATAAAGTCTCATTTATTTTAGAAAAACATAGCAAGGCCGATATGTGTGGTCAGCCTAGTGACCAGACCCACACTATTCTCATCTCTGGGGTCATGTTTTGGAAGACAGTTAGGACATTAGGTTCCATAAACGCTTTTACTGCATGAAGATGAACGTCCATAGGTAGGGGAGGGGTGATTTTCTGCAAAAATTTCATACACTATGCAACACTGCAATAGCCTGCATCCGACCCACTATTCGAACCCTTGCCTCTACTGCGCTTGGAGCTGCATAGTTCAAACATCTTTGCATCCAAATCTGCCCGCTATTTAGAAGTGGCAACAAGTGTCTGTGTGGCAGCACTAAGCTCTGGTGAGTATGATGGTCCGACTGCATCCCTACGTCGCCTACGAGGAGGCCTTTGCTACGAGACCCTTCCTTGCGTTGATGGAGTCATTGTAATGTCATCCAAATCAATGATCGAGTCTAATCCAATGCCACTACCCAACACGGGACCTCGGGCCCTCAATTCATCCTCCAGTTGCTGCTCCTCCCCTCCAGAGGGGGGTTCCTGCGTTGAGGCATAATGCAAGACTCCTGTTGTGACGGCCTGATCAAAAATCGTGCAGAGGATGTCGTATTTGGCACAACCATTGGTCTTGTAATTTTTCCACTGTGATCGGACCTAACAAATGGTAAAAATAATTACACAAATTGATATAAATTGATAAAAGCATTTAATCATATAATTGGCCATAAATTATATAAAGAAAATGCAATAAACTTAAAATATAGGAAGGTTAACCCAAAAGAACATGCAGCTTACTCGGATCGTGTTTGCCCAATGTTCTTCAGTAGCAATAACAGTTTTTGTGATGGGGTTCCAACCCATGCCCGTTTGGCCCATTAAATCTGGACCCCACCAATTTACCCTCCAATGTTTCTTGGTACAAAATATCAACTAGCATCTCCTCCAACCCACCAGACCACAGCTCATGATCACGTACAACCTCTACGTCATCCATGGTATGCTGCTAATGGCCATGCATGACAATAAATGTGACGCCCCCCACCTCCATGTAAGGAAACATAGAAATCGAGATGTCAGGATGATGACAACAAGGTAACGCATCCCAATGAAAGTGCCAAGTGTGTGTACATGTAAAAGTGCACAATAAAAATCACAACAGATAATATAAATAAGTCATCTAAGTACCAGAAGTTTAAATACAAATATTCAAAATAAATTACCCTTAAAAGTTATACAGTCATCCCAAAATATATTACAAATGCATATACATAAACAATTGATTAAACGAGTCTCGACACACGAGAGCAATCCTAGATCACTCCTCCAACGGAGCCAAGCTTAAGGTTTGTCATCCACATCTGCATCAAAATCTGAGATACCATAAAATGGTACCACAGGTAAGTAATAATCCAAATAACTCTTAGGATAAAAACACATTAATGCAACTAACAAACAGATCCTAAAACCTCATTTTCTCAGAAAATGATTATTTTCCAAAACACGCCAAAATCCCAATCTGGCCCAAAAATATAATCCGTCATTTTCCTAGAAAATGATTCACACAAAAATCAACCATTTATAGGACACTGTAGGCGGGAATCGCAGGCAGGACTATACCACCATCCTTACCGCATGCACCGTAGGCGGGAATCACAGGCAGGACACAACCACCATCCTTACTTACTACCATCCCTACCACGTGCACCGTAGGCGGGAATCACAGGCGGGACTCTACCATCATCCCTGCTTACCACCATCCCTACAGTTCCTTTTCACACAATGAGTACCAATCAGAGCACTGTAGGCGGAAATCACATGCGGGACTCTACCACCATCCCTATAGTCTCTTTTCCTTTTTCTTAAACCAGTCAATCCAATCGTTTCAAACATACTCAAAATCATTTCACATGAAAATTCAATTTTCAAATAAACACATAAACATGTATGCAATCATGCGAAAATCTAGTTTTCATTTACAAACATGAATATGCGTGCAAATATGCCATATAAATGAAACAACACCAATATCCAATAACCAACTAATGGCAACACAATCCAATCATACAAACAACTCCATCCCCAAACCATCCGACCCCCGTACTCCTCAGACTCAATCCACCATAACCAACCAGTTCACAGATAAAATGAGTTAGTGCAAAAAATACATTTAAATCATGAAAGTTCTTTGAAAAAATACTTACAGTGCTATATAATAATTTTCGAAGGATCACGGAGCTGCAAGAAGTGGCAACACAGCTGCAGAACATTGCAAAATGCACTGTGGCCGTGGGTCTCAAAAATCCACTTTTGAATGGAGACAAACCAAGACCCGAAATTAATAGGGTAGGGCTTAGAGATGTCGGTAAAACTAATGGTGGTCGTGGTTGGCCGTGGGTGGCGGCGTAGAGGGCAATTGAAGACCAAAAAGCCCAAAACGAAATTGTTGATGGTGGATGTGACGCTCCGACTCCCACGTACAAAAAACACGGGAATCGTGACGTCGAGATGATGAAAACACGGGTCACGCATCCCAACGATAATGCCAAGTGTGTGCAACATGCAAAAGTGCACAATAAAAATTGCAGCGGATAATGTAAATAAGTTATCTAAGTACCATAAGTTTAAATACAAATATTCAAAATAAATTACTTTTAAAAGTTATACAGTCATCCCAAATTATATTACAAAGGCAAATACATAATAATTGATAAAATGAATCTCGATATACGGGAGCAATCCCAGATCACTCCTACAACGGAGCCAAGCTTAAGACTCGTCATCCACATCTGCATCGAAAGCTGCGATACCATAAAATGGTACCACAGGTAGGTAATAATCCAAACAACCCTCGGAATAAAAATGCATTAATATAACCAACAAGCATATTCCAAAAACTCATTTTTCCCGAAAATGATTTATTTCCAACACACGCCAAAAATCTCATTTTAGCCAAAAATAAAATCCAACATTTTCCCAGAAAATGACATACACAAAATCCAACCATTTATCAGACATTGTAGGCGAGAATCACAGGCGGGACTATACCACCATCCCTACCGCGTGCACCGTAGGCGGGAATCACAGGCAGGACACAACCACCATCCCTGCTTACCACCATCCCTATCGCATGCACCGTAGGCGGGAATCACAGGCGGGACTCTACCACCATCCCTGCTTATCACTATCCCTACAGTTCCTTTCCACACAATGAATACTTATCAGAGCACTGTAGGCGGGAATCACAGGCGGGACACAACCTCCATCCCTGTTTACCACCATCCCTATCGCGTGCACCGTAGGCGGGAATCACAGGCGGGACTACCACCATTCCTGCTTACCACCATCCCTACAGTCTCTTTTTCTTTTTTCTCAAACCAGTCAATCTAGTCGTTTCAAACACACTCAAAATCATTTCACATGAAAATTCAATTTTCAATAAACACATGAACATGAATGTATGTACACGAAAACCCAGTTCTATTTACAAACATGATCATGCGTGCAATATGCCATGTACATGAACAACGCCATAACAACAACCAACAATGCAAACCAAACACACAACAACTCCGTCCACAATCCATCCGACCCCCGAACTCCTTGGACTCAATCCGGCATAACCAACCAGTTCACAGATAAAATGAGTTAGTGCAAAAATACATTTAAATCACGAAAGTTCTTTGGGAAAATACTTACAGTGCTATATAATGATTTTCGAAGGATCACGGAGGTGCAAAAGGTGGCGGCTCAGCAACAAAACAGTGTAAAATACACTGTAGCCGTGGGTCTCAAAAACCCACTTTTCAACGGAGACAAACCAAGACCCGAAATTGATAGGGTATGGCTTAGGGATGTCGGTGAAGTTAATGGTGGTGGTGGTTTGCCGTGGGTGGCGGCGTAGAGGGCGGTTTTAGGCCAAAAATGCCAAAAATGAAAATCTGGATGGATATGCTTCACCGGTAGTAGATCGGAGCCAAGGATGGGTGCATTGGGTTGCTATGAGGTCGAGAATGAAGTGGTAAAGAAATGGTGGCCGGAGGTGGCGCGACGGCGGCGCGCGAGCTCAAGGAACGCCGCTGCTTTGGACGGCTCATGGAGGCTAACGGTGGTGTGATAAGGGCTGGGATTGACAGGGAGTGGTCGCCATCCAGTGGGGAAGACGATGGGCTTTGTGGTGAGGTGCACGACGGAGCGGCGGCGGTGGGCTGGGCGAAGAGGAGAAACAGACGGAGAAGAGGGGGAGGGCTGGTCGCGCGCGGGAGAGGAAGCAGGGGAGAAAAGAAAAAGAAGAAAAAAAGAAAAGAGAAGAAGAAAAGAAAAAGGGGAAAGAAAAATAGAGGGAAAGAAATGAGGTCCAATCTTCACATCTTGAGTCACGAAAATTATCCAACGAAAAATATTTTAAAACAGCAAATCAATTAAAATAATTTAAACGTAATGATACAATGAAAATAAAATAATTAAATCCAACAATAAATTAATTTAAAAAGAAGAACAATTTAAATGCATAACAATAATTAATATTAAGGAAACATATTAAATTTAATTTTCACAATTTAAAGATCATAAAATTAAACCATTTAAAAATCCAACAATTATAAAACAAGAGAATAAATTTTTGAATTAATAAAAATAATCATTCAATAAAAATACACTAAAATACAGGGTGTTACAGTGAAGCTTCACCGGTGGCGGATTGGAGCTGGGGATGGGTGGGTTAGGTTGCTAGGAGGTCGAGGATGAAGTGGTGAAGAAATGGTGGCCGGAGGTGGCGCGATAGTGGCGTGTGAGCTCAAAGGACGCCGCGGCTTTGCATCATGCGAGAGAGGTAATGGTGGCGAGGGAGGAGCTAGGAATGGTGGGGGATGGTCGCCGGTGGGTGGAGAAGGAGGTGGAAGGGGCGGTGAGGTGCACGGCGGCGCAAAAAATTTACAACCCGAATGGGTTTCACACGGCCAACGAAGAGAGAGAGAGAGAGAGAGAGAGAGAGAGAGAGAGTGGGGAAGGGAATCCGGGGTGGGGGAGGTCGCCAGAGGGCGGGGAAGGAGGTGGGAGGGGAGGTGTCCCTGGACGGTGGCGCACTGCGGCGGGCTGGGTGGAGGAGAAGCAACTCACGGGAAGAGAGAGGGGAGAGGAAAGAAAAAGAGAAGGAAAAAGAAAAAGGAAAAATGGATGGAAAGAAATGAGGTCCAATCCTCACATCTTGGGTCACACAAATGATCCAACGAAAAAGATTTTAAAACAGCAAGTCAATTAAAATAATTTAAACGTAATGATAGAATGAAAATAAAATATTTAAATCCAACAATCAATTAATTTAAAATAAAGAACAATTTAAATGCATAACAATAATTAATATTAAGAAACATATCAAATTTAATTTTTACAAATTTAAAAATCATAAAAATAAACCCACTAAAAATTCAACAATTTTAAAATAAGAGAATAAATTTTTAAATTATTAAAAATAATCATTCAATAAAAATACACTAAAATATGGGGTGATGTACAAACAATAGACAATGCACTTAAATCCATATTATTGCGTATTGCTATGCATCATAGACATTGTACAAACAAAGTTAAAAACATTTTGCATTTCACTATATTATGCAAAGCAATGTTATTTTTGTTTTATAAGTCAAATGCATGTAATATATCATACAAGGAATTGAGGCATATATACGAGTAAGATAAATTTAGAATGTATTTGTACTGAAAATGTTTTAATACCTTGCACGAGGCATTGCTGGATAAGCGAAGAAAGTAGGACTGCAAGTCATACATAGCAATTAGAATCAATTCCGCTCAAAAAAGAATAATATGCAGTCATGGATTTTTAAGTCCATAACAAACATAATAGATTTTTATACAACTTCATGTACATCCAATGATCTGTCACATTTCAGATGGATGAAAAAAATACCATGTATATTCTCCTTCATCAAATAATTGATGGCTTTCTCCTTCATGAAATGATCAAGCAGTAAAAGTAGAAGCAGCTGCTTTCCTTTTCCAATGCCCCACTCTCAATTCAAATTGTTAAAACACAAAAATAACAGAAAAAGAAAAAAGAAAATCCCTTATTATATACATGGCCTAAAAATCTTTGAAAAATTCTTGGTAAGTGTAACACTCCGCATTTTAGTGTATTTTTACTAAAGGATTATTTTTATTTATTTAAAATTTTATTCTCGTATTTTAAAATTGGTTGAATTTTTAATGAGTTTATTTCTATGATTTTAATTGGTGAAAATTAATTTTTATGTGCTTTCTTAATATTTATTTATTGTTGTGCATTTAAATTGTCTTTCATATTTAATTAATTACTGTGGGATTTAATTATTTCAATTTGAATTTACCATTACGTTTAAATTATTTTATTTAACTTGTGGTTTTAAAATCGTTTCCGTTGGATCATTTTCGTGACCCAAGTTATGAGGATTGGACCTCATTTCTTTTCCCTCTATTTTTCTTTTTCTTTTATTTTTCTTTTCTTCTTTTCTTTTTTCTTTTCTTTTCTTTTTTTTCCTCCTGGTTTTCCTTCTCTCGCGCGTGAGTTCTTCTCTCTCTCTCTCTCTCTCGCCGTGCGTTGGTCTCTTCCCTAGCCCGCCGCCGTGCGTCGGCGGTGGTCGACACCGCCCGGCTCCTTCGCTCCCCCTGCTGCCGGCGACCAACCCCCATCAATTCCAGCTTCCCTCGAGCCACCATGAGCCTCTACGCACGGCTGGAAGCCGCGGCACTCTTTCCGCCTCTGCGCCGCCGTCGCGCCACCATTGGCCACCATCTTCCTACCACATCATCCTCGACCTCTTAGTAACCCATTGGACCCAACCCCACCTCCGATCTGTCACCGGTGAAGTACATCCAACTCCATTTCCGTTTTGGGCTTTTTGGTCTTCTACCGCCGCCCATGCCGCCACCCACGGCCAACCTTCACCACCACTAGCTTCACCGACCTCCCTAGGCCCTACCCTATCAATCTTGGGTCTTCGTTTGCCTCCGTTTGAAAGTTGGTATTGTGACCCACGGCCACAGTGTATTTTACACTGTGGTGTTGCTCAAACGTCGCCTTTTTCAACTTCGTGATCCTTCGGAAATTGTTATATTGCACTGTAAGTATTTCTCCAAAGAACTTTCGTAATTTAAATGTATTTTTGCACTAACCGATTTTACTGTATTTTTGACATGCCGGACTGAGTCCGAGGAGTTCGGGGGTCGGATGGATTTGTGATTGAAGTTGTTTGGTTGGATTTGATTGGATTGGTAATTTTTGGTTTGGATATTGTGTTGGTACATGTGCATTTCATTATTTCATGCATGATCATGTTTGTAAAAGAAAACTGGGTTTTCGTGTATTGCATTCATGTTCATGTGTTTATGAAAACTGGGTTCTGATGTGAGAATGGATTTTTGGTGCGTGTGTATCACGACCCCAAGCCGAGATGGGGCATTAACTCGGTGGAGCTCCTCTGGTTACTCGGGAGCGGAATATACTGAGTAACATCCCCTGGATTGTCGCCGGGCGACAATGGGATTGGACGAGATGGTCTCGTGCCGACTCCGTGGTCCTTCTGCTGGCGGGGACTAGAGGATGTCTGGCCACGTACGCGCTGGGCGCGGAACTGGGCATCGCTCGTTGCGTAGTGTGGGTGCTTGGCCATGTACGCGCTGGGCGCGGAACTGAGCACCGCTACGAAGTCAGGACGTGCGGATGGTCCATAGGGGAGGCCATGGTGCATATGGAAATAATGCATGGTGCATTTGGAATTAATGCACTATTTTCTGGGAAAATAGTGCGAGTTGGTTTTTGGGTAAATCATCTTATGGGAAAATGTTTTACGGATATTTTGGGCCAAAATGGGATTTTGGCGTGTGTTGGAAAATTATCATTTTCGGGAAAAATGATGTTTTGTGGAAAAATGCATATTTCATCATGTGCATGCATGTTAGTTGCATTTAATACATTTTATATTACGTTGTTATTTGAGGTCATACTTACCTGCGATACCATTTTGTGGTAATGCAGATTTTGATGCAGATGAGGAGGAGGAGGGCGAGCCTGAGGGGACGGCTCCGCCTGAGGAGTGATCTGGGATCACTCGTTTGTTTATTTCAAAACTATTGTAAAATTATTTTATAGATGAGTGTATAAATGCTATTTAAATTTTTATTGATGTTTGATTGTAAATAAATTCTGATACTTAGTTGACTATCCGCTGCGTTATTTTATTTGTACACTGTTGCATGTACACACACTGGCACTTCGTTGGGATGTGTGACCGTGTTGTCACCATCTTGGCGTCTCGATCCCTGTGTATTTATATAAGGGGGATTGGGGGCGCCACAGCAAGTAATTATAAAACTATTATAATTGTAACTCTTTTAATTTACTCTCTTAATTACTTGTAGATCTAGTTAAAAAAAACAAACAAGAAAGAATTGTTTGCAGAACCTTCTCAATATATGTATAGAATTCACATTTATATGAGGAAGTTCTGGCCTGTATGTAGAAAAAATATCATGTATAAAAACTTAGATCTATTGAGGAGACTCCGTCAACGGCACCAACACCTCTGTAGTCATCAGTTACCAAAATATGTAATTTAAAGAATTCATTTTAGAATGCCTATACTGGCTGTGCGTAATCTGTGCTCTCTTGATAGAGGACATTGAGTACAAATCTACAGTAATTAGCAGATGTGATACCTTGGAGAGCAAATGGGACTATCAAAAGTAGTTGAGTACATGGAAACGGGACATTCTGACTAGCATAAACTGAAAAAAGGTTAAAAAAGAAAGAACGATAGAGACAAGTTATATACAAAATTACTTCTGGTTTGGCTTGTTAGGATAGGAATATTGGTTTCTTAGAGGACTAGTGGAGAGGATGGGTGTTTTGAAAAAGTTACTAGTTGATCAGAAATCCAAAGTGAAAGCAAACGAATAAGCCTTGCCAATTTGGTGGGTGATATTGGGAGGCAAAAGTGACATGTATGCAGGTATCGTAATTATATATATTGCAAAACAATTCAAATTGGTAACATAAACCAGCATATATATAATAAGGATAAAAATTTTGTAGCCCTCCACTTCGATACAGCATTACTGTAATTGCAGCAATAAGTAAATTATAATTAAGTAATAAAAGTTAGGAGTTGAATGTAAAAAGACTTTTTAAGGAAATTAATTGACAAGGGTCATGTTTAACCAGCATCAATTAATTGAAAACCCCATGAGTTCAAATGAGACAGATTATAGTCCTAATGGGTGGGAGAAAAGCAAAACAGAATACATGTTACCAACACCAAACACGTACGTAATGCATACTACACAGGCCATTGCAACAGCTATATGACATTCACCAAGTACCAAATGTTTGCGCAAGGAACATGTAATTGAGGAATATGTTTTCAGTGGGCAATCACAGCTATATGATATTCACCAACATATTAACATATGTAAGTGTTTACTTGTTCATAGATTTAGTGATACCAATCTTGCATAAGACTAGGAAAAATTGCACTCCACGTGTTTGAGTAAATTATTCAGAAATGCATGTAGTCAAATACTTTCCAAAAAGTTGAGATCGTTGCTTACTCGATACGAGCGCATCCTAGGACCTGTGATTGCTGATCTCTTGAAGGTAACCCTTTGGTTGATCTGCTTGACCGTGGAGGAGCTCTGTTTCTGTAGTAAAATGGTGGTGGTTTGGGTTGATATCGGCATGGGAATTGTTTTGGCACTCCCGGAGCCACACAAGCCATTTGTGATTTTTAGCGATGCATCCAAGTTCGGGTTGGGATGCGTTCTTATGCAAGAGGGACGAGTTGTTGTTTATGCATCTCGTCAGTTGAAAGTTCATGAGAGGAATTATCCCACACATAATTTGGAATTGGCGGCTATAGCTTTTGCACTTAAGATTTGGCGGCATTATCTTTATGGTGAAGTCTGTGAAGTTTACACTATGACGCCCCGACTCCCACGTACAAAAATACATGGGAATCGAGACGTTAGGATGATGATAACACGGTCACGCATCCCAATGATAGTGCCAAGTGTATGTACATGCAACAATGTACAATAAATAACGCAGCGGATAATTTAAATAAGTCAACTAAGTATCAGAATTTAAATACAAATATTCAAAACAAAGCATCTTTAAAAAAGTTATACAATCATCCAAAATAAAATATATACAAATCTTAAAGAAAAACGAGTGATCCCGGATCACTCCTCGGGCGAAGCCGAATCATCAGGCTCACCCTCATCCTCCTCTGCATCAAAATCTGCGTTACCAGAGAACGGTACCGCAGGTAAGTATAAACCAAACAACTACGAGATAAAAACATATTGATGCAACCAACATGCATGCATTTGATAAAATATGCATCAAATTCAAAATATCATTTTTCCCGAAAATGGATATTTTCCAACACATGCCAAAATCCCATTTTGGCCCAAAAAATAATAATCCATCATTTTCCCAAAAAATGACCCAAATCAATAAAACCTCAATTTTCCAGAAAATGAATCACATAAAATCCATTTATTCAACACACGCTATTTTCCCAGAAAATAGCCAATCAATCCATTAATCATATGCACCATGGTCTCCCCTAGGGATCATCCGCACGTCCTGACTTAGTAGCGATGCCCAGTTCCATGCCCAGCGCATTCGTGGCCAAGCACCCACTACGCAACGAGCGATGCCCAGTTTCACGCCCAGCGCGTATGTGGCCAAGCATCCTCTAGCCCCCGCCAGTAGAGGGGCCACGAAGTCGGCACGAGACTGTAACACCCCGTATTTTAGTGTATTTTTACTAAAGGAATTATTTTTTATGGATTCAAAATTTATTCTCTTATTTTAAAATTGATTGGATTTTTAGTGAGTTTATTTTTATGATTTTAATTTGGTGAAAATTATTTTTATGTGCTTTCTTAATATTTATTTATTGTTATGCATTTAAATTTCTTTTCATATTTAATTAATTACAGTGAGATTTAATTATTTTAATTTCACTTTACCATTACATTTAAATTATTTTATTTAACTTGTGATTTTGAAATTGTTTCCATTGGATCATTTTTGTGACCCAAGTTATGAGGATTGAACCTCATTTCTTCCCTACATTTTTTTCCTTTTCTCTTTTTTCTTTTCTCCTTTTTCTTTTTCCTTTTTCTTTCTTTTCTTTTTCTTTTTTTTCTTCCACTCCTGCCCATCTCCCGCCGCGACACTCTCTCTCTCGCCGTGCAATCGTCCCTCACCCAGCCCACCGCCGTGCCGACACCTCCCACCCCATCGTGCTCCCTACCGGCCGGCGACCTTACCCCACCAACCTCACCTCCATCCGCGCCGCCGTTAAACACCACCAGCTCTTCAAAGCCGCGGCGCCACTTTCGCTCCACCGCCGCCGTCGCGCCACCTCCGGCCACCATCTTCACACCACTTCATCCTCGACTTCTTAGCAACCCAATGGACCCAACCCCACCTCCGATCTGTCACCGGTGAAGCACATCCAACTCCATTTCCGTTTTGGGCTTTTTGGTCTTCTACCGCCTCCCATGCCGCCACCCACGGCCAACCTTCACCACCACTAGCTTCACCGACCTCCCTAGGCCCTACCCTATCAATCTCGGGTCTTCGTTTGCACCCATTGAAAAGTGGGTATTTGAGACCCACGGCCACAGTGCATTTTGCACTGTTGCGTTGCTCAGACGTCACTTCTTGCAGCTTCGTGATCCTTCGAAAATTGCTATATTGCACTGTAAGTATTTCTCCAAAGAACTTTCGTAATTTAAATGTATTTTTACACTAACCCATTTCACTGTATTTATTTGGCATGCCGGACCGAGTCCGAGGAGTTCGGGGTTCGGATGGATTTGTGATTGGAGTTGTTTGGTTAGTTTGGTTTAATTGGTTTGGTTGTTGATGAGTTGTTTTGATTGGATTTGTTGGGATTGGTTCTGGATGGATGTTGGATCAGTGTTGGTGCATGTTCATACCATTATTTCATGCATGATCATGCTTGTAAAGAAAACTGGGTTTTCGTGTATTGCATTTATGTTCATGTGTTTATGAAAACTGGGTTTTCATGTGAGAATGGATTTTGTGTACGTGTGTATCACGACCCCAAGCCGAGATGGGGCATTAACTCGGTGGAGCTCCTCTGGTTACTCTGGAGCGGAATATACTGAGTAACGTCCCCTGGGTTGTCGCCGGGCGACAATGGGATCGGACGAGATGGTCTCGTACCGACTCTGTGGTCCTTTTGCTGGCGGGGACTAGAGGATGTCTGGCCATCGCTCGTTGCGTAGTGTGGGTGCTTGGCCATGTACGCGCCGGGCGCGGAACTGAGCACCGCTACGAAGCCAGGACGTGCGGATGGTCCATAAGGGAGGCCATGGTGCATATGGAATTAATGCACTATTTTCTGGGAAAATAGTGCGAGTTGGATTTTTGGATAAATCATTTTCTGGGATAATGTTTTACGGATATTTTGGGCCAAAATGAGATTTTGGCGTGTGTTGAAATAATTATTTTCGGGAAAAATAATGAGTTGAGTAAAATGCATATTTTTCATGTGCATGCATGTTAGTTGCATTTAATGCATTTTATATTACGTTGTTATTTGGGGTCATACTTACCTGCGATACCATTTTGTGGTAACGCAGATTTTGATGCAGATGAGGAGGATGAGGGCGAGCCTGAGGAGACGGCTCCGCCCGAGGAGTGATCTGGGATCACTTGTTTGTTTATATGAAAACTATTGTAATATATTTTTATGGATAACTGTATAACTGCTATTCAAATTTTTACTGATGTTTGATTGTAAATAAATTATGGTACTTAGTTGACTATCCGCTGCGTTATTTCTTTTGTACATCGTTGCATGTACACACACTGGCACTTTCTTGGGATGCGTGACCGTGTTGTCACCATCCTGGCGTCTCAATCCCTGTGTATTTATATAAGGGGGATTGAGGGCGCCACAGGTGGTATCAGAGCAGTTCGGCTCTGGGTAAAACCACATGTCCCTTAGGATAGTACCAGAAAATTATTTTTATTATTATTTTAAAATAATAAAATTTTTGTTTAAGTGGTGTAAGTTAAGTTATTTATTTTATATTATGTGTTTATTGCTATTTTATTTTATGTTAATTGATGTTATTTGATTTATTTTATTTTATTGCTTTAATTAGTGTTTACCTTTGGTTGAGTACGGTTTTATTGGCTTTATTTATTTTATTGTATAATAATTTTGTTGTTTATTTATTTTATTGTATAATAATTTTGTTGTTTATTTATTTTATTGTATGTCATTTTAATTTAATTGTTTTATTTTATGGCGGATTATTTTATTGTTTTATTTATTTTATTGTGATCTACTTCGTTGGTTTTATGCATTTTGTCGTATGTTATTTTATTTATGGAATTTTGTTTTATTTTGTTTTGTTCGAAATTGAAAGACGGGTTAAGGGTTATGTTATGACAGGAAGATGGTACGACTGAGAAGGCCATTGTTAGGCTTAAACATTGGTGTAGTAGGTCTGAACTCTTGGTGATTGGTTGTTTTAATATCAAGGCTTGAATATTAGGGTCTGGGTGAACTCTTTGGATTAGGTACTCAAGTTGCTGCTAAGGAGGGGGATAGTTTTTAATTGCTTAGAATAATTGGGATTTTAGGTTCTGTAGAATTTATGTAGTGAGTCTATGGGTAGGAGGTTGTAAGTTCAACGAATGTCAATGTTAGATTTATGAGGAGTTCATCTAAGGTTTGTGGCCCCATAGTTTTTAGGAAATAAGTTAATGGGATTTAAGCTGGTAGGTTCAACAAGCAATTAAGGGATTACTTAGATTAAAAGTTTTTTATCTTGCCGACCTCGATAAGCAATTTGATAACATTTGGGGTTTTAGAATTTACTAGTTTTATAAGGCAAATGTTTTAGATTTAAGTTCATCGATCTTGAGGATTTCAGGAAATGATTTATATCTGGGTTAAGGTTTTAGAATTGCAGAGTTGAATGGCTGAATTAAAATAGGATTGATCTGAGTTAAGTTACTGATATGAGAATTTTTTAGAGGAGAATTTCTTTGGAGATGGAAGATGTTGATCTAGTTCGGTTAATAATTGTTTTTAGCTTGAGGTTACAGTGTCAGGTTGAGAATTTAATTTATATCAATTTTAAGGATAATAGATGGTGATGATTTAAGAAATGATTCTTATTGATTTCGAGGATATAGGTTTAGTGATGGAAATGGTAATGATGATCTTGCACATTTGGAGCATTTTTGGTTTTGGCTAAGGGTGCATGTGATCGATACATGGTAGTGGTGAGTGTTTATGCCTATTTCGGAGAGTTCAGGTCCTAGTCTCATTTTGGTTTGAAAGAAGTGGTTTTGGTAGGTGTGGAAGAGGAGTCGACACAATAGTAGTAATTTAAGAGACCTTGGCTTGGAGTTTTTGGTGAGTTGATCGAAGTGTGTAGTCGAGTGGGTTACTCGATGAAATCATGGTTGGGAATAGTTATTGTGATTATCTTCAAGAATTAATTGTGACTTGAGGTCACCTAGGAATTTAAATTTTTGAGGCTATATTTTCTTTTGGAGTTTGAGCATCTAGTTGGTTGAATGAAGGACATTGTTATTTAACTTGAAGAGAGATTGATGGGATGTCATGTATGGTGTATGAAAAGATCTTCGAAGTTGAAGCTTAGGCATCAACAGTGGATAATATGATCAAGTATGTGGGGTAATAAAGCATTAGGATCCTTGGGTGCTTTGCAATGGCTTTTGGTAGATTGAAGATTTGATCAGTATGGTTTGCCCTGAGGTTTAATAGTGATGTGCTATTGAAGGAACTAGTTGTGTTAATACTAGCTTATTGGAGTAGAAATAGGTGGGCGAGTTACCAAGGAAGTTTTGATAATGTTTTGGTGTAGTCGATGGTGGTTTGTAATGAGTTTAGTTACCTCTAGATTAGATGTTGTTCAGAATGTAGGTGATGAGCTTTCAGGTTTAGGTTGTTAGGTAGAAGTCTCTAGGCACTCTTTTTGGTTCGCTAGGTTGGAATTGAGTCTTTTAAAGTATGCTTCTTATTGTAGATGAGATGAATGTATTTTGGGTTGAAGTTGCTTATTTTCAATTTGAGATGTTGAGGTTGTTTGATATTGATTTTCTGTCAATGATCATGGGTGTATTTTATGGAATTTGATTTTGATCAAGGCAGCTGGAGTTAGTTGAGGAATTTGAGTTATAACTCGTGGTTTTGGGAGAGAGTATTTTTCTACCAAATTGTGATAAGAGTTTTGGTTAGTAGGAATGGAGCCACCTTGTACTTGATGGTGTTAGTTTCATGAGGACGTAAGTTTTATGCATGTGGCGAATATCAGAGTGCGCAGCAAAAGCGTGGTATTTTTGTTGTAGTCAGGAGTTCAAATTGTGCTGATTTGAAGAATTAATGGTGACTTGAATTTTGAGAAGATACTTGTAATTGGAGATTAATCATTTGGTTGTGCAAAATTTGTTACTGATGGTTAACATTGGAAGTGGCTATTAGGTTTTCAATAGTAGAATTCAATGAAGGTTTAGAAGTTGGAGCATAGGAGTTGATTGCAGTTGGCACATATTATTGTAAGGGCTTTTGATCATTGGAATTTATTGGATGTTGTATTAAGGTTCTCGAGGAAATGAGATTTTTGGATAGCAGTCACTCTAGGAATACTGGTCGTGATGTGTCATTGGGGGACTAAAATGAATATGTTGGATAATGCCATGTTCATTGAGGAATGTGCCACGTGCCGTCAAGTTAAGGCTGAGCATCAAGGTAGACCTCAACCTCTCCCTATTCCAGAGTGGAAGTGGGATGATATTTCTATAGATATTGTAGTGGGTTTGCCGAGGAACCGTAGTGGAAAGAACTCAATTTGGGTGATTGTTGATCGGTTGACCAAGAGTGCTCATTTCTTGCTTATTAATAATACTGACTCTTTGGGTAAGTTGACTCGGTTGTATGTCTTGGAGTTAGTGCGTTTGCATGGAGTATCCAAGAGTATCGTGTTGGATCGGGACCCGCGGTTTACGTCCCATTTTTGGGAGAGTTTGCAGGCAGCCTTAGGCACTAAGTTGAAGTTTAGTACTATGTATCACCCATAAACAGACGGTTAATCAGAGCATACTATTCAAGCTCTTGAGGTTATGTTGCGGTCTTGTGTCATAGAAATTCATGGAAGTTGGGAGAATCATCTGCTGCTATTTGAGTTTGCTTATAATGACAATTTTCATTCCTCCATTCGGATGGCCCCATATGAAGCTGGGTATGGAAGGAAGTGTAGATCGCCTTTATGTTGGGATGAAAGTTGGCGAGAGCAAACTGTTTGGGCCTGAGATAATTCAAGAAATGAATGATCAAGTTCAGTTTATAAGGACTAAATGGCAGAAGCGCAAAGTCGCCATAAGAGTTAGGCAGATACGAGAAGAAGAGAAGTATCCTTTGAATTAGATGACTGGGTTTATTTCAAAGTCTCTCCTATGAAAGGCATTAAGCGCTTTGATAAGAAAGGAAAACTTAGCCTAAGATATGTTGGCCTTTTTTCAGATCGTAGGGAAGGTTTGGCTGGTTGCTTATAGAGTGGTCTTACCAGACTATTTTGGCGGTATGTTCTTAAGTCTGCTCTTAGTTGAATCTTATTCCTGTCTTAGTCTTAATGTTGACCTTGCCAATTTCGAGGACGAAATTTTATTTAACGGGGGGAAAATGTAACACCCCGTATTTTAGTGTATTTTTACTGAAGGAATTATTTTTTATGGATTCAAAATTTATTCTCTTATTTTAAAATTGGTTGGATTTTTAGTGAGTTTATTTTTATGATTTTAATTTGGTGAAAATTATTTTTATGTGCTTTCTTAATATTTATTTATTGTTATGCATTTAAATTTCTTTTCATATCTAATTAATTACTGTGAGATTTAATTATTTTAATTTCACTTTACCATTACGTTTAAATTATTTTATTTAACTTGTGATTTTGAAATCGTTTCCATTGGATCATTTTTGTGAACCAAGTTATGAGGATTGGACCTCATTTCTTCCCTACATTTTTTTCCTTTTCTCTTTTTTCTTTTCTCCTTTTTCTTTTTCCTTTTTCTTTCTTTTCTTTTTCTTTTTTTTCTTCCACTCCTGGCCATCTCCCGCGCGTGACACTCTCTCTCTCTCTCTCTCGCCGTGCAATCGTCCCTCACCCAGCCCGCCGCCGTCGCGCCGCCGTGCGCGACACCTCCCACCCCATCGTGCTCCCTATTGGCCGGCGACCTTACCCCACCAACCTCACCTCCATCCGCGCCGCCGTTAACCACCACCAGCTCTTCAAAGCCGCGGCGCCACTTTCGCTCCAGCGCCGCCGTCGCGCCACCTCCGGCCACCATCTTCACACCACTTCATCCTCGACCTCTTAGCAACCCAATGGACCCAACCCCACCTCCGATCTGTCAGTGGTGACGCACATCCAACTCCATTTCCGTTTTGGGCTTTTTGGTCTTCTACCGCCGCCCATGCCGCCACCCACGGCCAACCTTCACAACCACTAGCTTCACCGACCTCCCTAGGCCCTACCCTATCAATCTTCGGTCTTCGTTTGCACTCATTGAAAAGTGGGTATTTGAGACCCACGGCCACAGTGCATTTTGCACTGTTGCGTTGCTCAGACGTCACTTCTTGCAACTTCGTGATCCTTCGAAAATTGCTATATTGCACTGTAAGTATTTCTCCAAAGAACTTTCGTAATTTAAATGTATTTTTGCACTAACCCATTTCACTGTATTTATTTGGCATGCCGGACCGAGTCTGAGGAGTTCGGGGGTCGGATGGACTTGTGATTGGAGTTGTTTGGTTAGTTTGGTTTAATTGGTTTGGTTGTTGATGAGTTGTTTTGATTGGATTTGTTGGGATTGGTTCTGGATGGATGTTGGATCAGTGTTGGTGCATGTTCATACCATTATTTCATGCATGATCATGTTTGTAAAGAAAACTGGGTTTTCGTGTGTTGCATTTATGTTCATGTGTTTATGAAAATTGGGTTTTCATGTGAGAATGGATTTTGGGTGCGTGTGTATCACGACCCTAAACCGAGATGGGGCATTAACTCGGTGGAGCTCCTCCGGTTACTCGGGAGCGGAATATACTGAGTAGCGTCCCCTGGGTTGTCGCTGGGCGACAATGGGATCGGATGAGATGGTCTCGTGCCGACTCCGTGGTCCTTCTGCTGGCGGGAACTAGATGATGTCTGGCCACGTATGCACTAGGCGCGGAACTGGGCATCGCTCTTTGCGTAGTGTGGGTGCTTGGCCATGTACGCGCCGGGCGCGGAACTGAGCACCGCTACGAAGCCAGGACGTGCGGATGGTCCATAGGGGAGGCCATGGTGCATATGGAATTAATGCATGGTGCATATGGAATTAATGCACTATTTTCTGGGAAAATAGTGCGAGTTGGATTTTTGGGTAAATCATTTCCTGGAAAAATGTTTTACGGATATTTTGGGCCAAAATGGGATTTTGGCGTGTGTTGAAATAATTATTTTCGGGGAAAATAATGAATTGAGTAAAATGCATATTTTTCATGTGCATGCATGTTAGTTGCATTTAATGCATTTTATATTACGTTGTTATTTGGCGTCATACTTACCTGCGATATCATTTTGTGGTAACGCAGATTTTGATGCAGATGAGGAGGATGAGGGCGAGTCTGAGGAGACGGCTCCGCCCGAGGAGTGATCTGGGATCACTCGTTTGTTTATATGAAAACTATTGTAATATATTTTTATGGATGACTGTATAACTGCTATTCAAATTTTTACTGATGTTTGATTGTAAATAAATTATGGTACTTAGTTGACTATCCGCTGCGTTATTTCTTTTGTACACCGTTGCATGTACACACACTGGCACTTCCTTGGGATGCGTGACCGTGTTGTGTGACGCCCAACTCTCACGTACAAAAACAAGGGAATCGTGACGTCAGGATGGTGACAACACGGTCACGCATCCCAACGAAATGTGCTCATGTGTGTGTGCATCATGCAATGGTGCACAATAAAAGTCGCAGCGGATAATATAAATAAGTCAACTAAGTACCAGAAATTTAAATACAAATATTCAACATACAATTTATCTTTAAAAATTATACAGTCATCCCAAATATAATACAAAAGGTAAATACATAAATTGATAAAAACATAACTCACTAAACAGGAGCAATCACAGATCACTCCTCCAACGGAGCCAAGCTAAGGCTCGTCATCATCATCTGCATCAAAATCTGCGATACCATAAAATGGTACCACAGGTAAGTATAAACCAAACAACTCTCGGGATAAAAATACATTAATGCAACCAACAATATGACAAAATACATATAGTCATAAAATACCATTTTTCCCAAAAAAATGATTAGTTCCAACACACGCCAAAAATCCCATTTTGGCCCAAAATATCCATAAAACATTTTCCCAGAAAATGATTCACACAAACAACCCATTTATCGGACACTGTAGGCGGGAATCGCAGGCGGGACTCTACCACTGTCCCTGCTTACCACCATCCCTACCGCGTGCACCGTAGGCAGGAATCACAGGCGGGACACAACCACCATCCCTGCTTACCACCATTCCTATCGCGTGCACCGTAGGCGGGAATCGCAGGCGGGACTCTACCACCATCCCTGCTTACCACCATCCCTACAGTTCCTTTACACACAATGAATACTTAACAGAGCACTGTAGGCGGGAATCACAGGCGGGACACAACCACCATCCCTGCTTACCACCATCCCTACAGTCTCTTTTCCTTTTACTCACATGAGAATGTAATTCCAATAAACACATGAACATGTATGCAATCATGCGAAAACCCAGTTTTCTTTACAAACATGATCATGCATGCAATATGCGATATACATGAACAAGCCATAACCAACAACCAACAACCACAATTCACAATGCAAACAAACACAACTCCGTCCACAATCCATCCGACCCCCGAAACTCCTTGGACTCAGTCCGGCAAAACAAACCAATTCACAGATAATATGTGTTAGTGCAAAAATATATTTAAATCGCGAAAGTTCTTTAAGGAAAATACTTACAGTGCAATATAACAATTTCCGAATGATCACGAAGTTGAAAAAGGCGACGTTTGAGTAACACCACAGTGTAAAATACACTGTGGCCATGGGTCACAAATACCAACTTTCAAACGGAGGCAAACGAAGACCCAAGATTGATAGGGTAGGGCCTAGGGAGGTCGGTGAAACCAATGGTGGTGGTGGTTTGCCGTGGGTGGTGGCGGAATGGGCGGTAGAAGACCAAAATATCCAAATCGAAAATGTAGATGGTGGAGCTTCACCGGTGGCGGATCGGAGCTGGGGTTGGGTCTAATGGGTTGCCAAGAGGTCGAGGATGATGTGGTGTGAAGATGGTGGCCGGAGGTTGCGCGACGGCAGCGCTGGAACGAAGGTGACGCCGCGGCTTGAAGGGCTACTGGTGGTTAACGGCGGCGTGAATGGAGGTGAGGTTGGTGGGGTGAGGTCGCCGGAGGCAGGGGAACACAATGGGGTATTAAGAAGGCACATAAAAATTAATTTTCACCAATTAAAAATCCTAAAAATAATCCAATTAAAATCCAATAATTTTAAAACAAGAGAATAATTTTTGAATAAAATAAAAATAATACTTCAGTAAAAATACACTAAAATACGGGGTGTTACATCCTCCCCCCCTTAAAATAAAATTTCGTCCTCGAAATTTGTAGGGCCAAACATCACTCTAAAGCAGGATACCAAATACAACCAGAACACTCTTAAGAAAATCACACAACCTCCAACACCCAACGGGCATGGGTAGAGCTTGCATAACTTTCCAAAATCCAAGAATAAACCACACATGGCATCCATTACGAAAGGTGAGATTAGACCCATACCTGCCATAACTCCAGCGTCCTGAGTCCCTGGAATCTTGCCGCCAGCACTACCAGGAGTCACCGCATACACCCGAGCCTGAACTAGTTGCCTCTGATTAGTCCTACCACCGCGATGACCACCCTAATTTCCTTGGGTCCAATTAGGGCACTCACGAGCAAAGTGCCATGTTTGACCACACTCAAAGCACTGGTTCCAACCCTGACGACACTCGCCCTCGTGGGCTCTATTACATCTACCACAAACTGGAGCTCGGCCCCCAATACGTATACCGGAAGCTGCCTGCGCTCTGGCCCCGATCCTTTGCACAAACTTCTGTGGTGACCCGGAGCTGCTCCCTTCACCATCAACATTCAGTTGCTTCTTACCCGGAGGGGAACCTACCACAGCACCTCGCTCCCGCTCAGCAATTGAGGCCACGTTGACCAACCTCTGAAAGTTCTGGATTTCCAGGCATGCGACTTGCCTGCAGATTTGAGGGCGCAACCTTTCTTGGAAACGTTCAGCCCGCATCTCTTCCGTAGCAATGAGGTGAGGAGCGAACCGTCCAAGCTCCATAAATTTCCTTGCATACTGCTCGACAGTCATGTCTCCTTGAACCAAATTATTGAAATCCCGAGCCATTTGCCGTCTCACCGAAACAGGAAAGAATCGATCATCAAATTCTTTCTTAAAACGCTGCCAAGACACAGCAGCCAAGGATCCCAACTCCATCTCTAAGAGTGACCGCTTGGTCTCCCACCAATTTGCCGCTTCACCTTGCAGCATATAACTCCCATATAATACCCTCTAGGCCTCAGTGCATCCACAGACTTCAAACGTTCTTTCCAGATCTTGAATCCACATTCTAGCCCGTAATGGATCCTCTTCACCAGAAAAAGCAGGGGTCCTATGCGTAAGAAGCGCTCATAGGTGCACCCGGCCTGCATCGCCCTGTACTGCTCTCCTTGCTGTGGACGAAAATTCTGCTGAAGAAACTCCGTCATCCTATTCAACGCCCTTGCCATGGCATAATTTCCATCACCCCTCGGTAATTCATCCTCGGGCTCATTAGCTTGCCTTCTTGGTCGTACCATTTTCCTGCCATAGCGTAACCCTTAACCCCACTATCAGCTTAAAACAAACTAAAAATATAATTATAGTAAAATAAATTAAAATACAACAATATCACATAAAATAAAATAAAATAAAACCAACAAAATAAAATATCATAAGACAAAAGGAATAAAACAAATGAAATAGTACACAAGAAAATAATTGAAACAAGTAAAATTGCCTGCCATATAATAAAATAACTAAATAAACTAAAATAACAAAAATAAGATAAATAAACAAACAATTAACGTACAATAAAATAAATAAAATAAATAAATAAAATTAAAATAATATACTCCCAACAAAATAATTTCAAATCACAATTTTAAAATTTTCTGGTACTACACCTATGGGACATGTGGTTTTACCCAGAGCCGAACTGCTCTGATACCACCTGTGACGCCCCGACTCTCACGTACAAAAACAAGGGAATCGTGACGTCAGGATGGTGACAACACGGTCACGCATCCCAACAAAATATGCTCAAGTGTGTGTGCATCATGCAAAGGTGCACAATAAAAGTCGCAGCGGATAATATAAATAAGTCAACTAAGTACCAGAAATTTAAATACAAATATTCAACACACAATTTATCTTTAAAAATTATACAGTCATCCCAAATATAATACAAAAGGTAAATACATAAATTGATAAAAACATAACTCACTAAACAGGAGCAATCCCATATCACTCCTCCAACGGAGCCAAGCTAAGGCTCGTCATCATCATCTGCATCAAAATCTGCGATACCATAAAATGGTACCACAGGTAAGTATAAACCAAACAACTCTCGGGATAAAAATACATTAATGCAACCAACAATATGACAAAATACATGTAGTCATAAAATACCATTTTTTCCAAAAAAATGATTATTTCCAACACACGCCAAAAATCCCATTTTGGCCCAAAATATCCGTAAAACATTTTCCCAGAAAATGATTCACACAAACAACCCATTTATCGGACACTGTAGGCGGGAATCGCACGCGAGACTCTACCACCGTCCCTGCTTACCACCATCCCTACCGCGTGCACCGTAGGCGGGAATCACAGGCGGGACACAACCACCATCCCTGCTTACCACCATCCCTATCGCGTGCACCGTAGGCGGGAATCGCAGGCGGGACTCTACCACCATCCCTGCTTACCACCATCCCTACAGTTCCTTTACACACAATGAATACTAACAGAGCACCGTAGGCGGGAATCACAGGCGGGACACAACCACCATCCCTGCTTACCACCATCCCTACAGTCTCTTTTCCTTTTACTCACATGAGAATCCAATTCCAATAAACACATGAACATGTATGCAATCATGCGAAAACCTAGTTTTCTTTACAAACATGATCATGCATGCAATATGCGATGTACATGAACAAGCCATAACCAACAACCAACAACCACAATTCACAATGTAAACAAACACAACTCCGTCCACAATCCATCCGACCCCCGAAACTCCTCGGACTCAGTCCGGCAAAACAATCCAATTCACAGATAATATGTGTTAGTGCAAAAATATATTTAAATCGCGAAAGTTCTTTAAGGAAAATACTTACAGTGCAATATAACAATTTCTGAATGATCACGAAGTTGAAAAAGGCGACGTTTGAGCAACACCACAGTGTAAAATACACTGTGGCCGTGGGTCACAAATACCAACTTTCAAACGGAGGCAAACGAAGACCCAAGATTGATAGGGTAGGGCCTAGGGAGGTCGGTGAAACCAATGGTTGTGGTGGTTTGCCACGGGTGGCGGCGGAATGGGCGGTAGAAGACTAAAATACCCAAATCGGAAATGTAGATGGTGGAGCTTCACCGGTCGCGGATCGGAGCTGGGGTTGGGTCCAATGGGTTGCCAAGAGGTCGAGGATGATGTGGTGTGAAGATGGTGGCTGGAGGTGGCGCGACGGCGGTGCGAATGGAGGTGAGGTTGGTGGGGTGAGGTCGCCGGTGGCAGGGGAACACAATGGGGTGGGCGGTGAAGGCCACCGCTGGCTCACGGCGGCACTGGCGTGAAAGTGGCCCGCGGCTTTGAAGAGCTGGTGGTGGTTAACGGCGGCGAGGTAGGGGCTGAGATTTTGGGGTTGAGGTCGCCGGAGGGAGGGGGAGCTGGTCGGCCGGGCGGTGTCGACCACTGCCGGCGCACGGCGGCAGGCTGGGTGAAGGTGACGGACGGAAGAGAGAGGGAGAGGGTTGGTTCGCGCGCTCGGGGAGGGGAGAAAATAAGGAAGAAAAAAAGAAAAGAAAGAAAGAAAAGGAAAGGAAAGAAAAATGGAGGGAAAAGAAATGAGGTCCAATCCTCATAACTTGGGTCACAAAAATGATCCAACGGAGATGATTTTAAAACCATAAGTTAAATAAAATAATTCAAACGCAATGGTAAAGTCAAATTGAAATAATTAAATCCCACAGTAATTAATTTAAATATGAAAAAAAATTTAAATGCACAACAATAAATAAATATTAAGAAAGCACATAAAAATTAATTTTCACCAATTAAAAATCCTAAAAATAATCCAATTAAAATCCAATAATTTTAAAACAAGAGAATAATTTTTGAATAAAATAAAAATAATACTTCAATAAAAATACACTAAAATACGGGGTGTTACATGTTGTCACCATCCTGGCGTCTCGATCCCTGTGTATTTATATAAGGGGGATTGAGGGCGCCACAGAGACCATCTCGTCCGATCCCATCATCACCCAGCGACAATCCAGGGGACGTCACTTAATATATTCCACTCCGGAGTGACCAGAGGAGCTCCACCGAGATAATACCCCATCTCGGCTTGGGGTCGTGATACACACGCACCCAAAAATCCTTTAGCACATGAAAACTCAATTTTCAATCAACACATGAACATGAATGCATTTACACGAAAACCCAGTTTCCTTTACAAACATGATCATGCGTGCAATATGCCATGTACATGAACAATGCCATAACCAACAACCAACAACTCACAATGCAAACCAAACATGCAACAACTCCGTCCACAATCTATCCGACCCCCTTTCTCCTTGGACTCAGTCCAGCATAACCAACCAGATCACAATAATATGAGTTAGTACAAAAATATATTTAAATCACAATAGTTCTTTGGAAAAATACTTACAGTGCTATATAATGATTTCCGAAAGATCACGGAGGTGCAAAACGTGGCAGCTCAGCAACAAAACAGTGTAAAATACACTGTGGCCGTGGGTCTCAAAAACCCACTTTTCAACGGGGAGAAACCAAGACCCGAAATTGATAGGGTAGGGCTTAGGGATGTCGGTGAAGCTAGTGGTGGTGGTGGTTTGCCGTGAGTGGAGGCGCAAAGGGTGGTTGAAGACCAAAAATATCCAAATCGGAAATGGGGTTGGTTGTGCTTCACCGGTGACGGATCAGAGCTGGGGTTGGGTGCATTGGGTTGCTATGAGGTCGAGGATGAAGTGGTGAAGAAATGGTAGCCGGAGGTAGCGCGACGGCGGCACTCGAGCTCAAGAGGTGCCGCGGCTTGGTGAAGAGCGTGGGGGCTAACGGCCGCACAAGAGAGGCTGGAAATGGAGGGAGGTGGTCGCCGACCGGTGGGGAAGCGACCGGCAGGGGCGGTGTGGCACACGGCAGGGCGCGGCAGTGACTGGGCGGAGAAGGAGAAGCGCACGGGGAGAGAGAGGGAGGACGTGCCGCGCGGGAGAGAACTAGAAGGAGAAGAAAAAAAAGAAGAAAAAGAAAAGAAAGAATAAGAGAAAAAGAGAGGAAAGAGAAAATGGAGGGAACGAAATGAGGTCCAATCCTCACATCTTGGGTCACAAAAAATGATCCAACGGAAACGATTTCAAAACAACAAGTACAATAAAATAATTCAAACGTAGCGATTAAAATGAAAATAAAATAATTAAACCCAACAGTAAACTAATTTAAAAAGAAGAACAATTTAAATGCGTAACAATAATTAAATATTAAGGATACATATCAAATTTAATTTTCACAATTTAAAGATCATAAAATTAAACCATTTAAAAATCCGACAATTTTAAAACAAGAGAATAAATTTTTGAATTAATAAAAATAATCCTTCAATAAAAATTCACTAAAATACGGGGTGTTACATACACTAACCATAAGAGCTTGAAGCATCTGTTTACTCAGAAGAATCTCAATATGAAGCAGAGGCGATGGTTAGAGTTGATTAGCAACTACCAATGCGAGATCTAATATCATCCAGGAAAGGCGAATCTAGTCGCTGATGCTTTGAGTAAGAAGTCTCAACAGGTGGATGAAGCAGAGTCATCAGATTTGGACTCTCTCCTTTGTGGGATGAGAAGACTTCTTATTGAGAGTTCGCAATAAGAAGAGTTGTTATCTTCGATTTTGGATGTCCGAGTAGTTGATTTTGAAGAATTGAAGACTCTCCAAAGTAGGGATCCAAAGTTGTTAGCCATCAGGAAGAGAGTCGTAAAGTCTAGAGGACCCTTGCATTATAGTTTGGATAAAGATAGTATTCTTCAGTTTCGGGATCATATGGTAATTCTCCAAGATTCAGAATTTAAAGAGCAAATTTTGGTAGAAGCTCATGAAACTCCTTATTCAATTCATCCTGAAAGCACAAAGATATACCGAGATTTAAAGAGAAATTTCTGGTGGGAAGGAATGAAGTTGGATATCGCCATGTTTATTGAGAAATGTGACATGTGCCGTCAAGTTAAGGCTGACCATCAAAGACCTGCTGGTAAACTTCAGCCTCTCCTTATTCCTGAGTGGAAGTGGGATGACATTTCTATGGATTTTGTTGTGGGTTTGCCGAGGACCCCTAGTGGAAAGAACTCAGTTTGAGTGATTGTTGATCGGTTGACCAAGAGTGTCCATTTCTTGCCTATCAACAATACTGACTCTTTGGGGAAGCTGACTCGGTTGTATGTCAAAGAGATAATGCGTTTGCATGGAGTACCCAAGAGTATTGTGTCGGATCGGGACCCGTGGTTCACGTCTCGTTTTTGGAAAAGTTTGTAGGCAGCTTTAGGCACTAAATTGAAGTTTAGTACTGAATTTCACCCTCAAACAGACGGTCAATCAGAGCGCACTATTCAGACTCTTGAGGATATGTTGCGAGCTTGTGTCATGGAATTTCAGGAGAGTTGGGAGAATCATATTCCACTAATTGAGTTTGTTTATAATAATAGTTTTCATTCCTTCATTCAAATAGCCCCGTATGAAGCTTTGTATGGAAGGAAGTGTAACTCACCTTTGTGTTGGGATGAAGTTGGCGAGAGTAAATTGATTGGGCCTGAGATAATTCAAGAAATGAAGGATCAAGTTCAGTTTATAAGGACTAAAATGACAGAAGCTCAAAGTCCCCAGAAGAGTTATGCAGATAAGAGGAGAAGAGACTTATCCTTTGAGGTAGGTGATTGGGTTTATCTCAAAGTCTTTTCTATGAAAGGCGTTAAGCGTTTTGGTAAGAAGGAAAACTTTCTCCGAGGTATGTTGGCGCTTTTCAGATTGTAGAGAAAGTTGGGCTTATTGCTTATAGAGTTGATTTGCCGGACTATTTTGGGGAAGTTCATGATGTGTTCCATGTGTCGTCATTGGAGAAGAGTTTTGGACAGCAAGGACCATGTTTTGTTGACCCTAAACACATTCAACTTCAACCTAACCTTACTTATGAAGTTGCCCCGATGCAGATCGTGGATTAGAAAGAGCAAAGGTTAAGGTCCAAGACAATACCTTTGGTGAAAGTGTCATGGGGTGATCCGTTGGCTCAAGATTTCTCTTGGGAGAGAGAAGCCGACATGAGGGAGCAATATTTGTATTTGTTTGATTGATCCTGGCGGTATGTTTCTTAAGTTTGCTCTTAGTTGAATCTTATTCTTGTCCTAGCTTTAATGTTTGGCCTTGCTAATTTCGAGGAAAAATTTTTATTTAAGAGTGGGAGGATGTAACACCCTGTATTTTAGTGTATTTTTAATTGAATGATTATTTTTATTAATTTAAAAATTGATTCTCTTGTTTTAAGTTTATCGAATTTTTTAGTGGGTTTATTTTTATGATTTTTAATTTGTGAAAATTAATTTGATATGTTTCCTTAATATTAATTATTGTTATGCATTTAAATTTCTCTTTATTTTGAATTAATTTATTGTTGGATTTAATTAATTTATTTTCATTGAATCACTACGTTTAAATTATTTTATTTAACTTGTTGTTTTAAAATTTTTTTCGTTAGATCATTTTTGTGACCCAAGATGTGAGGATTGGACCTTTTCTTTCCCTCACTTTTTCTTTTTTTCCTCTTTTTCTTTTTTTCTCCTTTTCTTTTCTCCCCATTTTCTTTCTCCTCTCTCTCTCTTCTCTCCCGCGCGTGAGGCCTCCCTTCTTCCCTCTGTGAGTCGTTCTCCACCCTACGCCTCCGTGCGCCGCTCTTGTCCTTCACCACCCTTCCCGTTTGCTTACCCTCCGGCCGTGACCTCACCCTCCGATTTCCAACCCCTCTTGCGCTACCATTTTCCTCCACGCACGGCATCAAACCGCGACCTTCTTTGTGTTCCCGCACCACCGTCGCACCACCTCCGGCTACCATCTCTTCACCACATCTTCCTTGACCTCCTAGTAACCAAAACCACCCATCCCAAGCTCCGATCCGCCACCGGTGAAGCTCCACCATCAACATTTCCGTTTTTAGCATTTTGGCTTCCAAACACCTCCCACGCTGCCACCCATGGCCAACCACTACCACCATTAGCTTTACCGACATCCTTAAGCCATTCCTTAGCAATCTCAAGTCTTCGTTTGTCCCTGTTCGAAATCTTGCATTTTGAGACCCACGGCCACAGTGCATTTTGCATTGTTACGTTGTTGTCCGCCACTTGTGGCACCTCCGTGATCCTTGAAAAATTATAATAAAGCATTGTAAGTATTTTTTCAGAGAACTTTCGTGATTTAAATGTGCTTTTACACTAACTCATTTTACTGTGAACTGGTTGGTTATGCCGGACTGAGTCCGATAAGTAAATGGGTTGGATGGATTGGAGGATGAAGTTGCTTGTGTGTTTTGGATTGTGTTGTCAATTGTTGGATGTTGGATATTGTGATGTTTCATGTACATTGCATATTTGCAAGCATGATCATGTTTGTAAATGAAATGAGTTTTCGTGTAATTGAATTCATGTTCATCTGTTTATTGAAAACTGGGTTTCCATGTGTGACATGGTCTTGGGTGCGTGTGTATCATGACCCCAAGCCAAGATGGGACATTATCTCAGTGGAGCTCATCTGGTCACTCGGGAGCGGAATATACTGAGTGACGTCCCTTGGGTTGTTGCTGGGCGACAACGGGATCAGACGGGATGATAACGCTCTCATGTCGACTCTGTGGCCCCTCTGCTGGCTGGAGTTAGAGGATACTTGGTCACGAATGCGCTGGGCGCGGAACTGGGCATTGCTCATTACGAAGTTACTCGCACTGTCGTTACCCGTGGTGTGACGATGAGAGCTAGGGTGTACGAATGATCCCTTGGGAGATCATGGTGCATACGGTTAAAATAGATTATTGGGCTATTTTATGGAAAAATAACGTGTGTTAGATAACAGGATTTTGTGTGGCTCATTTTCTGGAAAAATGACGGATTATTATTTTTGGGCCAAAATGGGATTTTGATGTGCGTTGGTAAACGTTCATTTTCGGAAAACATGTTGTTTTGAGAATAATTCATGCTTCATCATATGCATGCATATTGGTTGCATTAATACATTTTTATTCTTGATGGTTGTTTGGATTATACTTACTTGCGGTACCGTTTTATGGTAATACAGATTTCGATGCAGATGAAGTTGAGGGTGAGCCTGAGGATTCGGCTCCGCCTGAGGAGTGATATGGGATCACTCGTTTTTATATTTGGACTTGTATTATATTTAACTGTATAACTCTTTTTAATCATTTTACGTGTGTTAGTTTGTATTAAAAATATGGGTGTTCATCCAGGTTCCAACCCGAGAACCCGGGTCTACCCGGATCCGGAACCGGGTTTCAAACCCGGGCCAAACCAGGACCGGGTTGGTCCGGATCAGACCTGGGCCGGAACCTGGGTGAATCCGGGTTTTTCAGAACCTGGATTCAGGGTTCAGGGTTAAACCCGGATTTTTTTTTTTTTAACAAAAGTTTTTTTATTATTAATTGTACTTCAAATATTTTGTCTCCATCTAGAATTTCAAATCATATTCTCAATAGAAAACCAATATAAATCTCGTTTAGTCTTGCTTCTTAATACAACATAAGCATATAAACAATTAATTAACTTTTTAACTAAATGCATGTAAAAAAAAATCAATATTCATCATGTAAAATGAATGCAACATACAAGATGTAGTCAACTACATATTACATTGTTTGAACTAATTTGCTAAGAATATTACAAAACACATACATTGCTTTAATTAAACTCTAATACACAACAAATTGTTTGCAAAAAATCAGAAATTTTTCTATCAATTAGCTCTTTCTTCTTCCAACAATCACAGGATAGCTCTCTTGGCTGAATCAGAAACTAGTATTTGATATTGTTGCATGCCATATGGGAAAGGAGCACTTGTTACAACCTGTACAAACTAGAAGCAATATAATAGGTCATTGTTAGGTGGCTGATTGTTACAACCTGCAGTGCTCTGGAACTAATCTCAGTATAATTTATATGCTGGAAACTACTCGTTCATGCATGAAATTCATGATTAGGTGGCTGATAGGGAGAGTAAAGCTGCTAAAATTTAGTAGAGGCTTAAGGCTCATCCCATTTCATCATTTACCAACATTTCATCAATGGATTTCGAGTCTAAGAAACTGTTCATAGTGGCATTATTCCCAAAAAAGTTTTAATTTTCTAAATTTAAAGTTTGCATGCCTTCAACTTCATTGTGTACAACGAATTTTGCTACCCATATAAATACTTAAAGAAAGTAAGATTATGCAAGAAGTGTGACACCTCGATTCCCACGTACAAAAAAATACGGGAATTGTGACGTTAGGATGATGACAACACGGTCACGCATCCCAACGATAGTGCCAAGTGTGTGTACATGCAACAGTGTACAATAAACAACGTAGCGGATAATATAAATAAGTCTACTAAGTACTAGAATTTTTAAATACAAATATTCAAAATAAATCATCTTTAAAAAGTTATACAGTCATCCCAAATATATTACAAAGGCAATACATAAATAATTGATAAAAACGAATATCGATAAATAGGAGCAATCCCAGATCACTCCACCAACGAAGCCAAGTTAAGGCTCGTCATCCTCATCTGCATCAAAATCTGCGATACAATAAAATGGTACCACAGGTAAGTATAAGTCAAACGACTCTCGGGATAAAAACATATTGATGCAACCAACATGCATGCATATGATGAAATATGCATCAAATCCAAAATATCATTTTTCCCGGAATGAATATTTTCCAACACACGCCAAAATCTCATTTTGGCCCAAAAACAATAATCCGTCATTTTCCCAGAAAATGACCCAAGTCAATAAAACATCATTTTTCCAGAAAATGAATCACATAAAATCCTTTTATCCAACACACGCTATTTTTCCAGAAAACAGCCCATTAATCCATTAACCAATGCACCATGATCTCCCCTAGGGATTATCCGCACGTCCTGGCTTCGTAGCGATGCTCAGTTCCGCGCCCAGCTCGTTCGTGGCCAAGCACCCACTACCCAAAGAGCGATGCCCAATACCGTGCCCAGCGCGTTCGTGGCCAAGCATCCTCTAGCCCCCGCCAGCAGAGGGGCCATGGAGTCGGCACGAGACCATCTCGTCCGATCCCGTTGTCGCCCCTCGGCAACCTAGGGGACGTCACTCAGTATATTCTGCTCCCGAGTGACCAGAGGAGCTCCACCGAGATAATACCCCATCTCGGCTTAGGGTCGTGATACACACGCACCCAAAATGCTTTAACACATGAAAACTCAGTTTTCATGAAACACATGAACATGAATGCATGTACACGAAAACTCAGTTTCCTTTACAAACATGATCATGCGTGCAATATGCCATGTACATGAACAACACCATACCAACAACCAACATTTCACAATACCAACCAAACACACAACTCCATCCACAATCAATCCGACCCCTGAACTCCTCGGACTCAGTCTGGCATGTCCAACCAGATCACAATAATATGAGTTAGTGCAAAAATATATTTAAATCACAATAGTTCTTTGAAAAAATACTTACAGTGCTATATAGTAATTTCCGAATGATTATGGAGCTGCAAGAAGTGGCGGCACGGCAACGTAACAGTGCAAAATGCAATGTGGTCGTGGGTCTCAAAAACCGACTTTTGAATAGGGACAAACTAAGACCAAAATTGATAGGGTAGGGTTTAGGGATGTCGATGAAACTAGTGGTGGTGGTGGTTGGTCGTGGGTGGCGGCGCAAAGGGTGGTTGAAGACCAAAAATACCCAAATCGGAAATGAGGTTGGTTGTGCTTCACCAGTGACGGATCGAAGCTGGGGTTGGGTGCATTGGGTAGCTGGGAGGTCGAGGATGAAGTGGTGAAAAAATGGTGGCCGGAGGTGGCGCGACGGCGGCGCGCGGGCTCAAGGAACGCCGCGGCTTCAAGCCGTGCGTGGAGGAGAACGCCAGCGAGATAGGGGCCGAGCTTGGTGGGGGATGATGGACGGCGGGAGGGGAACTTGTGCCGGTGGGAGGTGTCGGTCACGGGTGGCTCACGGCGGCGGGCTGGGTGGAGGAGAAAAACGCATGGGAAGAGAGAGGGAGAGGGACGTCCGTGCGCGGGAAGCAGGGGAAGAAAGAAAAAAGGAAGAAAGGAAAAGAAGGAAAGAAAAAAGAGAGGAAAAGAAATGAGGTTCAGTCCTCACATCTTGGGTCACAAAAATAATCCAACGGAAATGATTTCAAAACAACAAGTACAATAAAATAATTTAAACGTAATGATACAATGAAAATAAAATAATTAAATCCAACAATCAATTAATTTAAAATAAAGAACAATTTAAATGCATCACAATAATAACTATTAAGAAAACACAATAAATTAATTTTCACAATTTAAAGATCATAAAATAAACCATTTAAAAATATCCGATAATTTTAAAACAAGAGAATAAATTTTTGAATTAATAAAAATAATCCTTCAATAAAATACACTAAAATACGGGGTGTTACATTCTCCCCCCTTAAAAAAAATTTCGTCCTCGAAATTTGTAAGGCCATACATCACGCTAAAACAGGATACAGGATACAACCAGAACACGCTTGAGACAACATACCATCACCAACACCCAAAAGCGTAAGTAATGCTCTCTCAAGTCTACTCTCATAGGCAATTCCATCATACCCGCATTAGACTTCCAATGGCATCTCATGTCCAGTATTCTTAAGATGGCTATGTTATCCAAAATCTCATTTCCTCAAGACCCTTAATACAACATCCAATAAATTCCAATGATTAATAGCTCCATACAATAATCCATGCTAACCTCAATCAACTCATATGCTACAACTTCTAAACCTCCATTGAATTCTACATTTGGTAACCTAATGGCCACTTCCAAAGTCAACCATCAATAACAAATTTTGCACAACCAAATGATTAATCTCCAACTACAAGCATTATCTAAAAAAAATTCAAGTCACCACTAATTCCTCAAGATCAGCACAAAATCCGAACTCCTAACTATAACCACAAATATCACGCTTTTGCTGCGCACTCTGATAATTCGCCACATGCATAAAATTTATGTCCTCATAAAACTAACATCATCGAGTACAAGGTGGCTCCATACCTACTAACCAGAAAACTCTTACCACCTTTTGGTAGAAAATATTCTCTTTCCCAAAACCACGAGTTATCACTCATATTCCTCAATTAACTCCCATTGCCTTGATCAAAATCAATATTCCGCAAAATACATCCACTATCACAGATAGAAAACCAATATCAATCAACCTCAACATCCTAAATTGCAAACAAGTAACATCACCCCAAAATACATCCGTCTCATCTACGATAAGGAACATATCTTAAAAAGTTCTATTCCAACTCGGTCAACCAATAAGAGCGCCTATAAACTCCTACCCGAAAACCTAAACCCAAAAGCTCGCCACCTACATTCTGAACAACATCTAATCTAGCGGTGACTAAACTCACTACAAACCTCATTGACTTCACCAAAACATTATCAAAACTTTTTTGGTAACTTGCCCACCTACATCTATTCCAATAAGCTAATATTAGCACGAATAATTCCTTCAATAGCACATCACTATTAAACCTCAAGGCAAGCCATACTGCTCAAATCTTCAATCCACCAAAAGCCATTGCAAAGCACTCAAGGATCCTAATGCTTCATTGACTCACATACTTGATCATATTATCCATCGCTGATGCCTAAGCTTTAACTTCCAAGATCTTATCATACACTAAATATCCTTAATTCAACCAACTGGATGCTCAATCTCCAAAGAAAATATAACCTCAAAATTTAAATTCCTAGGTAACCTCAAGTCACAATTAATTCCTGCAGATAATCACAATAATTATTGCCAACCATCATTCCATTGAGTAACCCACTTCGACTGCACACTCCGATCGACTCATAAAAAAAAGGTCAAAGCCAAAATCACTAGAATTTAATACTATTGTATTTATTTATCTTCAACACCTACCAAAACCACTTCTTCCAAACCAAAAAAACTGAGACTAGGACCTGTACTCTCCGAAATGCATACACACTCACTACTACTACGCATCGATCTCATGCACCCTTAGCCAAAATCAATAATCCTTCAAACGTGCAAGTGATCCATCATTACCATTTCCATCATTTGGACCTCTATCCTCGAAATCAACAAGAATCATTTCTTAAATTCGCACCATCTATTATCCTTAAAATTGATATGGATTAAATCCTCAACCTGTCACTAACCTCCAGCTAAAAACAATCATTTTCTGAACTAGATCGACATCTTCAATCCTCAAAAAATACACAAACTAGATCATTACCTTCCATCTCCAAAGAAGTTCTCTCTTGAAAAATTCTCATATCAGTAACTCAACTCTGATCAATCCCATTTTAATGGTTACCAACTAATCAATCGCTAGAATAGACCAAGCTAGCGTACCAAGTCTACAAAACTAAGAACTCAAATCCTATTATAATTCAACCCTTCAACTCTGCAATTCCAAAACCATAAACCAGATAAGAATCATTCCCCGAAATCCTCAAGATCGATGACCTTAAATCTAAAACATTCACCTTATAAAGCTTGAAAATCCTCAAGTCCCAAATGTTATCAAACTGCATATCAAAGTCGGCAAGATCAAAAACTTCTAATCTAAGTAATCCTTCAAATGCTTGTTGAACCTACCACCTTAAATACAATAAATTTATTTCCTGAAAACTATAGAGTCACAAATCTCAAATGAACTTCTCATAAATCTAACCTTGAAGTTTATTGAACTTACAACCTCCTATTCTAAAGCCTCCTGTCATCTCCACAAAATCTAAAACCTCAATTATCTTATTCCCCAGAGATCATCCAGACCATATCGTTCCCTTCAAGTCTCGATATTAAAAATAAACCAATCGCCAAGAGTTCAGGCCTACTACACTAAATGTTCAAGCCGAACAATAACATTCTCGATCGCATCATCTTCTTGACATAGCGTACCCTTAACCTCACTTTCAACTCAAGCAAGTTAAAATACAATTGTAGCAAAATAAATTAAAATACGACAATACAACAATACAACAAAAAATAAAATAGAATAAAACCAACAATAAAATATCATAAGACAAAATGAAGAAAACAATGAAGCAGTACAAAATAAAATAATAGAGACAAATAAAATAGCCTACCATAAAATAACATAGTTAAAGAAAATAAAGTAACATAAAATAAAATAAATCAACAAACAAAGTAACACAATAAAATAAAATAAATAAAGCAATTAAAATAAGATACTTTAAATTAAATAATTTAACTTACAACTTTAAAATAAAATTTCTGGTACATCACCTAAGGGACATGTGGGTTTACCCAAAGTCGAACTGCTCTGATACCACCTGTGACGCCCCGATTCTCACGTACAAAAAAACACGGGAATCGTGACGTTAGGATGATGACAACACGGTCACGTATCCCAACGATAGTGTGTACATGCAACAGTGTACAATAAACAACGCAGCGGATAATATAAATAAGTCTACTAAGTACCAGAATTTTTAAATACAAATATTCAAAATAAATCATCTTTTAAAATTTATACAGTCATCCCAAATATATTACAAAGGCAATACATAAATAATTGATAAAAACGAATATCGATAAATAGGAGCAATCCCAGATCACTCCGCCAACGGAGCCAAGCTTAAGGCTCATCATCCTTATCTGCATCAAAATCTGCGATACCATAAAATGGTATCACAGGTAAGTATAAACCAAACAACCACGAGATAAAAACATATTGATGCAACCAACATGCATGCATATGATGAAATATGCATCAAATCCAAAATATAGTTTTCTCCGAAAATTGATATTTTCTAACACACACCAAAATCCCATTTTGGCACAAAAACAATAATCCGTCATTTTTCCAGAAAATGACCCAAGTCAATAAAACATCATTTTCCCAGAAAATAAATCACATAAAATCCTTTTATCCAACACACGCTATTTTCCCAGAAAACAGCCCATTAATCCATTAACAAATGCACCATGATCTCCCCTAGGGATTATCCGCACGTCCTGGCTTCGTAGCGATGCTCAGTTCCCCGCCCAGCGTGTTCGTGGCCAACCACCCACTACCCAACGAGTGATGCCCAGTTCCGCGCTCAGCGCATTCGTGGCCAAGCATCCTCTAGCCCCCGCTAGCAGAAGGGCCACGGAGTCGGCACGAGACCATCTCGTCCGATCCCGTTGTGGCCCAGCGACAACTTAGGAGATGTCACTCAGTATATTCTGCTCCCGAGTGACCAGAGGAGCTCCGCCGAGATAATACCTCATCTCGGCTTAGGGTCATGATACACACGCATCCAAAATCCTTTAACACATGAAAACCTAGTTTTCATGAAACACATGAACATGAATGCATGTACACGAAAACCTAGTTTCCTTTACAAACATGATCATGCGTGCAATATGCCATGTACATGAACAACACCATACCAACAACCAACATTTCACAATACCAACCAAACACACAACTCCATCCACAATCAATCCAACCCCCGAACTCCTCAGACTCAGTCTGGCATGTCCAACCAGATCACAATAATATGCGTTAGTGTAAAAATATATTTAAATTACGATAGTTCTTTGGAAAAATACTTACAGTGCTATGTAATAATTTTCAAAGGATCATAAAGCTGCAAGAAGTGGCGGCACAGCAACGTAACAGTGCAAAATGGACTGTGGTCGTGGGTCTCAAAAACTCACTTTTGAATGGGGACAAACTAAGACCCGAAATTGGTAGGGTAGGGCTTAGGGATGTCGGTGAAGTTAGTGGTGGTGGTGGTTGGCCGTGGGTGGCGGCGCAAAGGGTGGTTGAAGACCAAAAATATCCAAATCAGAAATGAGGTTGGTTGTGCTTCACCGGTGACGGATCGAAGCTGGGGTTGGGTGCATTGGGTAGCTGGGAGGTCGAGGATGAAGAGGTGAAGAAATGGTGGCCGGAGATGGCGCGACGGCGGCGCGCGGGCTCAAGGAACGCCGCGGCTTCGAGCCGTACGTGGAGGAGAACGCCAGCGAGATAGGGGCCGAGCTTGGTGGGGGATGATGGCCGGCGGGAGGGGAACTTGTGCCGGTGGGAGGTGTCGGTCACGGGTGGCTCACGGCGGCGGGCTGGGTGGAGGAGAAAAACGCATGGGAAGAGAGAGGGAGAGGGACGTCCGCGCGCGGGAAGCAGGGGAAGAAAGAAAAAAGGAAGAAAAGAAAAGAAGAAAAGAAAAAAGAGAGGAAAGAGAAAATGGAGGAAAAAAAATTAGGTACAGTCCTCACATCTTGGGTCACAAAAATGATCCAACGGAAATAATTTCAAAACAACAAGTACAATATAATAATTTAAACGTAATGATACAATAAAAATAAAATAATTAAATCCAACAATCAATTAATTTAAAATAAAGAACAATTTAAATGCATCACAATAATAAATATTAAGAAAACACAACAAATTAATTTTTCACAATTTAAAGATCATAAAATAAACCATTTAAAAATATCCGATAATTTTAAAACAAGGGAATAAATTTTTGAATTAATAAAAATAATCCTTCAATAAAAATACACTAAAATACGGGATGTTACAAGAAGAAAGCACTTACTCTAGATTTTTTCAGCATGAATGGGAAGAGAGACTCACAGCAGCCTCTGTTGAAGATGAAGCTGGATAGTCGTCTAAAAAAATATTAAAAATGAGTTAGATAAATAATAAACCAAGATAGATAGATATGAAAAAAATATTTCAAGTTTCAAACTTACCTTCAAGATCCATCGACTGTACGTATTCTTCCAACTCCCGGATGTCGACAGGTTTGGTCCTTAACCAATTTTGAGTGCAAATGAGGGCTTCGACAGTCTCTGGAGACAATGAACTCCTAAAAGGATCCAAGATGCGTCCTCCAGTACTAAATGCGGACTCCGAGGCAACATTGGAAATGAGAGTGGCTAACACATCACGTGCTACCTCAGCAAGGACAGGATAATTGGTGGCATTAACTCTCCACCAATCCAAAATATCAAAACTGGGTGATTTTTGTGCACACCCCTCTGACAAATATCGATCTAGTTCTGATCTAAACTCCATATACCCTTGCTCCTGAAGATATTTCTCTAACCTGATATCAAATTTAGTCGAGAAGGTAGTAGAAGTATAAGTAGTGCTTGGCCTCCCTTGAACCACATTAGAACTCCCCCCACTACAGACACGAAATTTATTATATTGCTCAATCAAGCGGCTTAACAAGAGTTTAACCTTAGCCTCTATCCTATCCGCTAACTCATCCCCTTTGCACTGTTTCAACCAAAACTTCATTGCTATCATTTTATATCGTGGATCAAGCACAAAAGCAACATATATCATCAAGTTGAACCTATCTGTGCTACCCCAATACTTTTCATACTTATTTTTCATATTTATGCCCATGGTGCTAGTGATAATATCATGGCTATTGCACATATCATTTAATGTATTTTCAATTGTGCAGAGTTCTTGAAAGTATACATTAGCCGTCACATACAAAGAACCAGAAATGTTCAATGTAACATCATAAAATACTTTCAGCAACTCTACAAAAATATGTGCTTTTTTCCAATCATCAACAGTGGGGTTCACGAATTCACTATCCACACACATATAATAGTGTTCAAAGGCTTGTTTGTGTTTTTCAGCGGTACTCAACATCAAATATGTGGAGTTCCATCTAGTAGGAACATCCAAGCAAATCATTCTCCTACTAATATTTTCCTTTACCGCACAAGCCTTGAACTTGGCAAATCTCGACGGTGAAGACTTCACATATCTGACGGCATCTCTAATCCTTGTTACAAACTCATAAACCTTTCTCAAGCCATCCATAACAATCAAATTTAATATATGGGCAGCACACCGCATGTGAAGAAACTCACCACCCAATATGGTACAATCACTATCCTTTATTCTCCTCCTCATGTAATCAACAGCAACATCATTAGAGGAGGCGTTATCAATTGTGATGGTCAAGATCTTATTAATCTCCTAATCATGCAACCCCAAGTCTAACACCCTCCCAATAGTTTCGTCCCTATGGTTGGGAATTTGGCAAAACTTTATTATTTTTTTGTGCAATTTCCAGTTGCAATCAATAAAATGTGCAGTAATGCACATGTAGTTCATATTTTGCACCGATGTCCAGGTATCGATGGTTAGAGAGATTCTTTGACCATCCAATAATTTTTTTAGCTGTATCTTCTCTTCATTATACAGCTTAATACAATCCCTTTTTAAAGTGATTTGGGATGGTAAAGTAAATCGAGACTCTAAATCAGCCACATACTCAACAAACCCTTCGTTCTCCACAAGCCAAAAAGGCAATTCACACCTAATAAAAAACTTAGCGGTTGACACCCTAAGTTTTTCTGCATCATACTTCACTAGACTTTGTGGGCTACACACTCTTCCCTCTTCATCCCTTTTAACACCAGATGATTGACTTTTTCCAACTCCTTTAAATCTAAGAGGGGAAGTTTTACATGCATTCTAAAGGTGGTGTATCATAGATGACGTGCCATTCTTGTAATGGCAACTGTATAGCTTAGCGCAATAATTGCACTGAACTTTTGGGTTATCATGGTCAATAGGTTGCACTTTAGTAAAGTGTCCCCAAACCACCGATTGGTTACTAGGTGTTTTTTTTTTATTGCTTGGGCAAAGGTGGGATAGAATGGGTAGGCTGTTGTGTATATGTGGTTGATAGGGTTGGAAGACTCCCATGCTCCTCCACATTCACTGGAATAGATGAGGAGTCACCACCAACCCCTTGGGTTGTACCGACATTATAACTCACAAAATCTTCTTCCATCTGTTATTGAGTAATAAAAACCACCAAAAACAATATAATAAGTAATTAAGCACTAATACTCAAATATAATAAAACATAACTACAACCCATTCACTATCCACACAAATATAACATCATACACGCAGCTTCAAATAATTTCAGGCAAAGTTTTTGAAATAGTTACGAACAAGCATTTCTGGTCGAAAACGGGTGAAGATGGAACACAACACCCATCCAATTGCAGCCATAATTTAATTTATTGATTCAACCAAGTTTTATACAAATTCATTCTACTGCCTACTTCTCGCACAGGCCATATCAAAAGCCACCACCCCCCAAAAAAATATCCACAATCTCAAACTCTCTAAATCACAAACAAACATACATTTAAGCTCAAATTAACAGCCAAGTCTCCCAATATATAAAAGAATAATAATCACGGACAATTTTCAGGCTCAAAAGTTTGTATAGTAGTATAATCATGCTCCATATTGATCATCACAACTTGGTGGAACAAGAGAAACATCCAGTAGGCCAGTATACCAAGAAGAACTAAAGAAAAGAAGGTGAACTCCACCAGCAATAAATTACTTTACAAGCAATCAGTACTAGACAATTAGGAAACACATTCTCAAAATATATTTATTTGATAGAAGAACATGATGATCATGACAGACCGATTACAAACCCCACAGGATAATATGTCTAAATTCTTCATCTACGAATCTTAAATTTATAGTTCTCTATTCCAAAAGTGTAATGCAAGCAAATACCTTAAGTGTACCAACAATTCGACCCACAGATAAAGAACCACCATGTATTCTTTTCTATCGTAACCGATCTCATTATATTTAACTATCCATTGTAACTTTAAATTCTATTTCTGGGTTAGAACTAGTAATCTTTCAGCTAATCCGGTTGTAGAGAAACATCCCGGCCTCAGTGCCTCACAACCCCATGAACCCACTCTAACATTCAATGTTTCTAAAGTTAAAACATATAAAAGATCCTTAAAACGAGTCTACTGTTTCATGTATAATAATAATTTAAACTTTTATGCACATTTTTTCCATTTAAACAACCATTTAAACTCTCTATATTTCAGGCTCTTTTTCTACTCACAAATGATAAAAACACGGACAATTTTCGCAGAATTAATATGAAATGGTGTAAAAAAAATTTACTGTTCTAAAGTATGACCATTTTTGCTTAAAAACAAAGAAATAACTATGACCATTCATCTTTTAGTGTAGAGATAACTTTGCCATCAGTTTTTCCAGGGTAGCATGCATCTTTCAGTGCAGAGATAACTATGCCATCGACAAAAACGTAAGTAAAAAACTGCCATTTCTTAATCAATTACCTACTAAAAGCCCCTGAAGTTAGGTATATATCTTCCCTTTGAATACACAAGTGAGCAGCCATGGAAAACATCATTAAAAAAAAAAATAGAAAAAGGGCTAAAAAAGACCATCCAGATTAACATCATGTATAACTTTATTGATGGATCATGGGAGCATTAAAGAAACAAACAGAGAGAGCGTTTGAAGCCTTTTCTTTTTTCATGAAATGTTGAGCTCTTGATAAGTTTTTTTTTTTTTTCCCCTAATTAGTTATTACTAGTAGATAAAATCTATTTAGTAATTGAAAAATCAAACATTTTAACATATCAGAAAATGATTTTGATCATGAAGTGATGATTCTGGATGAAATAATATTATTTAAACCAACCTAAAATTGCAAGCTAACAACTTCTCTAAACTTTGAAAGCCAAATCACACACCATAACCTAACTTAAACCCATTTCTCTAAACTAATCCCACATTGAATTTTAAAAAAACTGTCTCTATATTTACACATAGTTCTCATCCACATGTGGACCATACCTAAACAAGATGATGCCTCCCTCCCTACCCAAATGTGTTCAAAATGAGCTTTGATTGAACCCAAAACAAATAAAATCTCCAAAGTACTACTCATCCATCCAACAACCCTCACATCCGATACCAAACAAATCATAGGAGAAAAAAAAAAAAAGGTGTGGAAGCCCTCCACACTTTTGCAAAAAAAAAAAAAAAGGATTTCAAACAAGGAACATCAAGAACATTCTAAGTAGTTTTCCATATTCTTGTTAGCCAAAGCCTACATGCTTAAACTCAAGTTCACACAGAGAGATTTACAGAGACCCAAATCGAAATAAAAAGAAGAGAACAAACCCTGGATGACGGCGAAGACGATGGTGGGGTCACGAGGATGATGGGGTTTCTTCGATCGGCGAATTCGGCACTGAGGGAGGCTAGGGTTCCTTAACGAGAGAGAGAGAGAGAGAGAGAGAGAGAGAGAGAGAGAGAGAAGGCTGAAGGGGGCGGGGGCTTTTTAACCCTTGTGTCAAAACGACGCCATTTTGATTCATCAAAACGGCGTCGTTTTGACGCTGGGTTTGATTTAAAAAAAAAACCCGGGTACCGGGTTTAAAACCCGGAACTCGGGTTCTAAACCCGGTACCCGGCCCGGGTTGACCCGGGTTCCAGCCCGTACATGATCCGGGTTGGAACCCGCAACCGGAACCCGGTTTTCCGGGTTCCGGACCGGGCCGGGAAAAAATCCTGCCGGGTGAACAGTGCTAATTAAAAATTTTGGTACTTAGTTGACTTACTTAAATTATCCGTTGCATTATTTATTATACACGGTTGCATGTACACGCAATTGACACTATCGTTGGGATGCATAACCGTGTTGTTATCATCTGGGTGTCTCGATTCCTACGTTCCCGTACATGGGGGTCGGGGCGCCACAAGAGGAATTGGCAATAGCTAGTAGTTTATTGAAATCTTCATAAGTCAAAGAAACCATGTGAGACTCATTACTGTTTTGATTACAGACTTCATCAATTGCAATTGCAGCATGGGTAGCAGAATGAGTTCCTTTTCCTTTCGGTCCAGTCTACCCAGGAGGGTATCCATGAAGCTGGAATCACTTATCCACCGTATATCCATTGTATCCACAATGTGTACAATGAAGGGTAGATTTTTTGGAATTTTCTTTTGAAAATCTGCATTGGTTTGTTGCAAGATTTGACTGTTTAACCATAAATGCATGAGTTTTAGTAGGAACTAAGTTGGTCAGTTGTCTCTGGCATTCTTCTTGGAGTAATAAGCAAAAGACCTTGGCCATAGATGGTAATGGAATTGAAAGAAGCAACTGACTTCTTATGGATGCAAAAGAATCATTTAAACCAACCAGAAATTCTAGAACATGATCTACTTATTGCCTTTGTAGCGGAAAAGAGAAAAGATCACACGTACATCTTGACATTTTTCCACAAGTACATGTTGGTAAGGGACGAAAACTGACATATTCATCCCATAATGTCTTGAAGGCACTGAAATATTCAGTGAGAGAGGAAGAACCCTGGTTGATGCAACTCTTTTCAAGGTGAAAAACCCTTGGTCCATCACTTCTTAAGTACCGAGTCTTCAATTCAGTCCAAAGATCAAGTGATGAATTTACATAGAGTAAGATGTTTCGAATATCTTTGGAAATGGAGTTTATAAGCCAAGAAAGTACCAAGTTATTAGCCCTCAACCAAGCTGTGTGAAGAACAGATTCAGAAATGTTTGGAGGTCGAATTGAACCATCGATGAATGCCACTTTATTCTTGACAGATAAAGCAATGGTGATCGAGCGGCTCCAAGCAACATAGTTATCTCCAGTAAAGATCTCTGAGATGAGAAATTCACCAGGGTTATCACTTGGATGTAGATGGTATGAACTTGATGAAATATCTGATGGATTTGTGATGACAGAATCGATAGAACTTTCAGAAGCCATTTCAAGAAAGATTAAGAATCACAGACTTCAAGAGATGAAGCTGTGCAGAAAAATTACTACAAAATCTTGAAGAAATTGTAATGCAGAGAAGAAAAGAAATATAAAGAAAATGATCAAAAGATGAAAGAGGATGAATCGAATTCCAGAAGATCAATGTGCGGAATTTTTAAGTTGATACAATGACAAGAACTCGATCAAATGTAGAGAGAGTTTGAAAACTGATGAAAAAGGAAAGAAATTCTGAATTGTATTGAAGAGTACATGAAAATGAGTAGTCTACTAAGTCTGCTATTAGATCATATTTATATAGAAAATGTAAACTAACAGAATTAACTAATTACATTGTATTGACTATTTTAGCTTTAGCCTTTTCTACTTTAGACTTTAATTCCATATTATCTATATGTGATGCAATACTCCAACAGGTGGTTTATTTTAAGGATGGGTACTTTTATTGTCAGGGACATTTTGATGGGAGTTTATAAACTAAACATTGTATTTATGTCGGGACGATGTAATTACTATGTAGGGTATATGTTTTACCCGTACAATGGCTGCGGGCCTTATTTTGTAACTATGGGGACTACCAAAAACTATTTTATTTTGCTATAGACTTATGATGGACTTTGGGAAAGTCTTTTATATATATATATATTAGTGAATTGTCTATCAGCTGTTTCTTTCTCGTTTATTGTGGGGATATAGATTTTAAATATATCATGTATGTTTAGAAAGAAAAACAAAGAACAAGTCGAAAAAGTAACAACTCCCCATCCTAGGGCGGGGTTGTTACAAATTTTTCCCTTAAATTAATTCCTGATAATTAACAAATTAATTATGAGCCACTAACGTTAGATACAACTAGAATGATCACATTGCCCGCTTACAACTCTTATATTGTACCAATACACTACAAGAAAAATGCTCGTTTGTGATTAGGTATTTACAACGAAATTAATGATCATTTGCATGCGATGAGAATGAACATTTTCGTCACAAATACCTAACTACAAATAAGTACTGTTTTTATAACAATGATGCTCGTTCCAAATATAAAAAAATTTACGTCATTCATTCTTCATCTATCACAAGTTTTCGATATTAATACAATATAAATCTACATATGACTGTTAAATTATAAGAAAAATTAAGCCAATCAAGTGATTCAATCTCAACTTCAGGAACTTTACCATAAAGAATATGCCAATAATCGTAGATGAATAAAACAAGAAAAGTGATTCAATCTCAATCATAGAAAATGACGACAAATGTTTGAGTCATGCACATGCATATATAGCCGATAAAGACTTGAAATATTTCTACATATTTGTCAAAATGTTTTAGGTGCTTAAATATTTCCTATGTAAGTCACTTGATAAAAAAATCATTAAATGTACTACATATCAACAAGTTTGACAAAATTACCACTTAAACTACTACCGATCTATCCCAATCAATCACCTCTTGCGGTGGCTGATAACCTGCAAGGTGGATATCCTTTAGATCGAAGGAGATGACGGCCTCCATCCATACGGAGGGGTTACCTATGGTCGATGAGAGTTTGCTGTCTCTAGATTTCCCTCTTTTTTTTATTTTTTTAATATATATTTTATATATTATAAAATAGATTTCTTTAACTTTCAAACTTTGTTATATACATGATGACCCATCAGGCATATCATACATACACTTACTAAAGGGACAGCACATGATGATCATGATTGGTAAGAATTAATTAGAAATTCCCCCAAAAAATAAATAAATAAAGGGTCAACGGTTGCGACTTAAATAATTTAAATAAAAAAGGAAAGACCAAGAGAATTGCATTTAAGATTAACGCAAGTTCATAGAAGACGTTAGTTCGACGTTGATGATCATACGGCGGCCTCCTGCATGCATGCATATTGCAATATTCAAATAAGTACTGAATGGTCAATGCATGCAGGAATGAATCCGGCCGTGGCCATCAGCATTAATGCATCAGCCCGCTAATTTTCAAGTAATTACTAGCTGAATAATGCAAGTTATCCCGAGGATCCTGCCAATAATGAGTCTCAGATATAATTTTTTTTTATTTAATAATTAAAAAATTATTTTTTAATAATATTGTGAATATTTTTAAGATATTTAAAAAATATAAAAAATGAATAAAATAAAATAAAAAAACCAAAATGGTGGTATCGGAAGAATTTAGTTTGCTACAATCTCGGTCCGTATAACACGACTCTTACTATCTACGAACATATGTACGTAGTACTACTTTGATTTTTCAAAAAAAAAAAGGAAATAACTTTGGCAACCTAATGATTTGTCGAGCAGAAGATTCGAAGCTTAATTTGTTTAATGAAATGCCATTCGTGTTTGTCTCAAAACCGGGACCAAGTCTTTTTTATTTTTTTACATGTTTGTCTGTCATGATTGTCTCGCTACCTTCTTTCCTGGGAGTTTCTTCATCCTGTTAAGATTTGATCGTTGACATTAATGAAACTGCATAACAATGACAAAAATTTTCTCACGACTCTTTTCCGAATGCTTACAAACAGCTTTCTCCCGAAACTCTTGACATAATATTTCACTTTACATGAGTACTTTCGAATCGTAAAACACTTCATAATTTTTGAGGTTCTATTGAAATAATAATCTTTGAAATATTGTAAGCTTCTTATTAATTTCGTTCAATTTGTGAAGAGATCATGATTTAGAACCTCAACATCAAGATGATCATGAGAGAGGCTAGCTAGAGATCATATGGCATTTTTGAGTTCCTTAATAATTAGCCCACTTTGGACAAGGATCGATCATGTTCATTTTTTGTTGAGGCATTAATTTGTTTCTTCTTGCAAGTTATTAACTTACTTTATCCCAACTAACGAAGAAAGAGAGAGTACTTACATATTTGAGAGAACGGGGAAACGGGAGATCTAGGGTTTTAAACGGGAGATCTAGGGTTTTACAAGAAAAGTATAACCATTGCCAATGCTATAAGAGTCTATGTGCACAAGAAAAGTATCACCGGGCTCCCGTATGGTAATCAGTCTGGACAAAAATGATTGTTGTTTGCAAGAAAATGAAAATCCGTTGCAAATACTCATTATTTGCAATGAAAATTTAATTTCAATTAGGTACGTATTTGCAAGGATTTAAGTTTTCATTGGGAAAATTTGTGTTAGGAAATGAAAAACCGCTACAAATGCTCATTATTTGTAATGTCACTTTCGTTGCGATTACACCCTTATTTGCCAGGATTTAATTTTTTGTTCGGAAAACTTGTTATTTGCAAGAAAATGGAAAAGCCGTTGCGAATACTTACTGTTTGCGACGAAAAAGTTTAAGATTTGAAACTATAAAGTATTTGTATTTGAATGATGTTTGAGAATGAAATGAAATGAGACGAGACCATCCCATCTTCCAAACAACCCATTATTCTACTTCTGATAACTATAAATAAGCCATATACTCCATGTATAAAGTTCACAAGTCACATCTCTCTCGATCTTCAGTACCAAACCAAAGAATTTCCAACGATTCGTGCTGTGTAGTAGACTATACCATGGCTACAAATGAGGTGAGATAGCTGCATGCAAATTTGAAACCAAACACATGATCCTCAGCAACACTCTCCTTCACCCTATTTCGGTTCCTCAAACCTCATCATTCATGAGTTCTTCCCCAAACCTCTCGTGCTTAATTTGTAGTAACCATGCAATTAATACATTATTTGATACATACTGTTTTTTCCTCAGTTTCTTTTTTCCAATGTTCATTTCATGTTAGCATTTATGTTATTTTCACACTAGCTAATTAAAATGCATGATCGACGTACGTAAATTATTAATTATCAAGAAAGTGATGGTAAGGTTCTAGCCTTTTGGGTGCCAATTGTTCACACCTCCAATAATGGCAGAACCAGAAATTTGTTATGCGGGGGCCAAGCAAAGCTAAAATTATAATAAAATATTTCTTTTTCTATTTCTAGGTCAAAATAATCTATAAAATCAAAATAATTTTGTAGAGGGGAAGCCGAGATAGTTTTTTTAGAGAGGGGACCAAAATTAATATATATATATATTTATATTTATATATATATTTCAAACTTTGGGGGGGCCTGCCCCTTCATAGGTCCACCGTTGCACACGTCAACAGTATATACACGTGTGGAATCACCGGTACTTATCTTAAAATGGTTAGAACATTTCATCGTCTATCTTAACACTTCACTTAAAGTGTAGGCTAGGTTTTTCTTTCATTAGGACACCACGTAGAATATATTGTTTAATTAAATGGAGTGAATGGAAAAATCTTTTTTTTTTTTTTTTTTTATTGAAAAGAGTAAAATCTTTAATGCTATGAGAAATCACCACATGATGTATGTCCTAAAAATATAAGCGAATAGAAAAAAATAAATTTAATTACTTATATTATATTGTTAAAATGCACCCCCATTATATACGGGCAAGACTAGGATATCTGTTCTCAAGATACGAAGCAATATTTTTTATCCCAAAAATTTAACTATTCGTGAGTAATAAATTTAATTATTATTTATATTATGCTCTTAACATGCATGATAATGCATATGCACGCAGTTTTTACCAGAGTTTACGATCTGTATTAAAACAAAATGGAGGATTGACATTATATCATCTTCATTAATCTAACCAGAGTTGCATTTTGTTCTATGGAGGCTCAAACGAAGACTGGGTGAGCAGATTTACTGAGACAGCAAATAGAGTGGCTCAACATCGGGTCCTTCAACAATATCCGCTCAACATTTCCATAAATGTTCTTGCGGTTCGGTCCGACAACAAAAAAGAGGTTCGTGCACAATTACCGAAAAGATACGCAGATGGGGGCGAGTAGATGCTAGCGAGATACGCAGATGGGGAAAGAATGCTGGAAGTGTTGGAGAATTTTGATCAGCAGGAGTACTGGATGCGAGACCTATCGGTACAAGGCTTCGGAGATAGTTTCATGAATTCCCATCGACACCGTTAGTTTCGTTGACGGGTGCTATATATGAATGGACTGCATGCATGCATGCAGCACTACTTACGTACCAAATGAAGATGGATCGATGTACTCGTGTCTTAGTTTAATAACGTGTCTCTTGTCATGCAGCCACTAGGAAGTTCGTGCGTATGATATGTCCTGTGCGGGTGCATATGCATGCAATATATATGTGATGTTCGCGTTGGGATCAATTTCTTAATAATTTAGTTTGTCTGTCATGTATTAATAATTTGTACTGTTCATATATATATATATATATATCTTATATAATAATTTTTTTTTTGTGTTGTTTTGTTTTGAATGTACTTGAATCTTAGATATTGCGTTAATTAATCTACTCTTATGAGTTTTCTTTCATGTTATTTTTGTACGTTTCTATTAATCATGAGATTACTTAATTAATTGAATATGATAGCCACCATGCATTGATCATATACATGAGATCTGCCTGCATGCATTGACTTTAACTAATCTTAAAAGAGAAAAGATATTTGCAACTGTGAATTATGCAACCGCCATGAAATTACTTTGAAAAAAGTGAATAAATTAACATGTGACTCACATAAAAAAATTAATTTTTTAATAGTGGACCCAATACTCTTTTTCAAAACGTTTATGCCGCGTTTACGCACTTCACAATTGTATGTAAAATTACTTATCTCAACTAATCTTATCTCATCATTACAACTTTTTCAAACTCCTACACATGAAAATACAATAAACAATTCAAAATTTTCAAATCTCAATTGAACTTTTTCAAATCCCAAAATAATAATAATATTCTAATAATATTTTATTCAACTTTCATCTAAAATCATTTTATGTATTCTCACTATCCAAAGGGGGCTAAGTACTATACTTAACGATAACAACTTTGTTTAATTGTTTGACTATATATTGGAATACATCTTCGACATTGCTTATATATAGAGATTTGATTTGTAGGATTTAAATTTTTAAATTTCTCTTTGAGATTAAATTGTATATGTTAGTTTTGCGAAAATTGTCATCCCTAATTACACGCAATTATGCGAAGCATTTTAGGTGCTTAAATATTTCCTATGTCAATCACTTGATAAAAAAAATCATTAAATGTACTACATCAACAAATTTGACAAAATTACCACTTAAACTACTACCGAACTATCCCAATCAATCACCTCTTGCGGTGGCTGACAGCCCAAGGTGGATATCCAATTTGGGTCGAAGGAGATCACAGTCTCCATCCATACGGAGGGGTTACCTACGGTCGAGGAGAGGTTGCTGTCCCTAGAGTTTCCTCTTCCTTTTATTTTTTTAATATTTTTTTATATATTATAAAAAATATTTCTTTAGCTTTCAAAATTTGTTTTGTGTTATGCTAGCATGCCGCCTAACAATGACCGAAGGGTGCTTAGCACAAACTTGCATTTTTATTTTTTGCTTCTTTTTATTTTTATATTTTTTTAATATATTTGAATATTTTTAAAAAATAAAAAAATACATCAATACACTAAAAATCACTTTCTTAATCATTAAGTAAAAAAAATTTAAATACATGAACGGTCAAAATGAGGAGACAAAGTGAGGGGCAAACTAGCATTCTCCTTGTTTTTATATACATGATGATGACCCATCAGGCATATTATACATACACTTACTAAAGGGACAGCACATGATGATCATGATTGGTTAGAATTAATTAGAAATTCCTCCAAAAAATAAATAAATAAAGGGTCAACGGTTGCGACTTAAATAATTTAAATAAAAAAGGAAAGACCAAGAGAATTGCATTTAAGATTAACGCAAGTTCATAGAAGACGTTAGTTCGACGTTGATGATCATACGGCGGCCTCCTGCATGCATGCATATTGCAATATTCAAATAAGTACTGAATGGTCAATGCATGCAGGAATGAATCCGGCCGTGGCCATCAGCATTAATGCATCAGCCCGCTAATTTTCAAGTAATTACTAGCTGAATAATGCAAGTTATCCCGAGGATCCTGCCATGAGTCTCAGATATAATTTTTTTTTATTTAAAGATTAAAAAATATTTTTTAATAATATTGTGAATATTTTTTAAGATATTTAAAAAATATAAAAAATGAATAAAAATAAAATAAAATAAGCCAAAATGGTGTTTTCGGAAGAATTTAGTCAGCTACAACCTCGATCGGTGTAACACGACTCTTAATTACTATCTACATGATATGTAGTACTATGATTTTTCAACAAAAAAGAAATAACTTTGGCAGCCTAATGATTCGTTGAGCAGAAGAGTCCAACCTTAATTTGTTTAATGAAATGCCATTTGTCTGTCTCAAAACCGGGACCAAGTCTTTTTTTATTTTTTTAGATGTTTGTCTGTCATTGTCTCGCGACCTTCTTTCCTGGGAGTTTCTTCGTCCTGTTAAGATTTGATCGTTGACATTAATGAAACTGCATAACAATGACAAAAATTTTCTTCCGACTCGTTTCCCAATGCTTACAAACAGCTTTCTCCAGAAACTCTTGAAATATTTCGAATAGTAAAACACTTTATAATTTTTTTGTAATTGCCATAGTACTGAAAATTAATTAAGGTCCTATTGAAATAATAATCTTTGAAATATTGTAAGCTTCTTATTTCGTTCAATTTGTGAAGGGATCATGATTTAGAACCTCGACATCAAGATGATCATGAGAGAGGCTAGCTAGAGATCATCTGACATTTTTGAGTTCCTTAATAATTAGCCCACTTTGGACACGGATCGATCATGTTCATTTTTTGTTGAAGCATTTGTTTCTTCTTGCATGTTATTAACTTCCTTTATCCCAACTAAAGAAGAAAGAGAGAGTACATATTTGAGAGAACGGGGAAACAGGAGATCTAGGGTTTTAAAGGGTATTTAAGTATATATGTTACATTTTACAAGAAAAGTATAACCATTGCTAATGCTATAAGAGTCTATCACTACAACAGAATGTGTATTTTGTGACAGAGAAAACTGTCACAAAAAAATGGCAAACTGTCACTAAAAATTTTTGGTGACGGTTTGAAACCGTCACCATGACCGTCACCTAAAGTGCGTCACAGAAAACATTTGGTGACGGTTTACTGTACAACCGTCACAAAAAATATTTTTAGTGACGGTTGGAAGTGTTCCGTTCGGTACAACGTTCGAACGTTCATTTTTTGGTGACGGTTATGAACTGTCACAGAAAATCACGTTCGAACGTAAAATAAAACGTTCGGACGTTATACCCGACCGATTGGCGTTCGAATGAGAGAAGTTGACGTTCGTTGGATATCGTGTTCGAACGTATAAATTTACGTTCGAATGTTAATGCGTCCGAACGTTAATTACATTAAACGTTCGAATATTTGTTCGAACGTAAACGTAAATGTTCAAACGTAGCGCGTTTAATGTTCGGACGTATACTCGAATGTAAACGAAGGAGCGTCCGAATGCAAGTTTTTTGTTCGAACGTTAGTCGCTTTACCGTTCGAACGGTTTGTTCGTTTTAGCGTGAGTACGTTCGAACGTATAGTTTAACGTTCGTACGATTCAATTGTATTTACGTTCGAACGTTTGTTACAGTGTGAACCAACGTTCGAACGATTTTTATTTACATTCGAACGTACAGATCAGAAATACTAATTTCATAAAATTTAAAAACATATATAATACCAATAGTATCATATTACATACCCAATTAAGAAGTAAGAATGTCTTATAAAAGTACAAAATTAGATATTAAAACTAGTCAGAAATATTGATAAAATTTATTTCTTCTTTTTCCCTCTCCCACGGGGATTCTGTTGCAACGACATAACACGTTCCATTTGCACCATCATCTCCCGTTGCACTTGCTCTTGCACTTCATTGCGTATTCTTTCCTCCTGGTCTCTCTGTTGGTCCTGCAAACGCGTCTCTAAATGAGACTGTCGTTCTAAGAGAGACTCTAACTCTTGTTGCCTAGACCTCATATACTCATTCTCACGCCGTGCAGCTTCTAAATCTGCCGTAAGATTATTAATTTGTGAAGTCGATGAGGTTGAGGAGGATGAACATTTATGCTTGATAGATCGTCCCAAACCTCTTGCCATACTAGACTGCGGCCCGAGCACTTGCGTGAATATGTCTATGTCACTAGGAGATGATTCCTCAGAAGCCGACTGCATCTCCAACATTTTGCTCTGCAATTTAAAAGGTAATGATCGTAAATAATTAGTAACGTATTAAAAGAAATAGAAATAAGAAATAAACTATTAAAATATTATATAAATAATTTATTTAACAAAATTAACACTGCTTACATAATTATCTGCAGCGACAGGATCCATCCACTCACTATGCTCATTAGTGTGAGCAGCAGCATAGACATGAATGAGGGAAAAGTTTTCAGGATCATCACGTTTCTAACAAAGCGAGAATATTAGCAATTTTAAAAAGATAATATTAGTACGTACTTATCAGAAATAATATCAGGAAAATAAATGAATTCTATAATTTTTTAATTACCATTTTTTCAGCAAGACGGTGGAATGACCTTGAACCGGCACGATGGTGGACAGTCATAACGGATCTATTCTGTGCATTTGTAGAACTCAAGTGCTACAAAATATATTAAAAATGTTAATTGTAATATGTATACATATAATATATAAAACGAATATGAATGTAAATAATTAAAAGAGATAAATGTAAAATACCTGATAATCTGGAGATGCGAAAAGATCACAACACTTTCTCCAATCATCTAACTTCATCTGCTGAAAAGGAGACTGCGCAGCCTCTTCCAACGTCTCAAACTTCTTGAAGTGGTCATGACATCGTCCTTTGTGACGTCGGAATAGTGTAGCCATCAACTCATTCACGGTTCTCAAATCCTCGCTACGGCCAAAGTCGAGGTCGAATTCATCCTAATAAGGGAATCAGGTAAAAAATATAATATATTAATCTAGGTGAAAAAAATGTACTGAAAAGTAAACTCACCAGCACACGACTTCGAATGTGCTCCTTAATCTCATTCGGAACATCTCGCCATGAGCGCACATAAAATGGAGCATAAGCTCGAACTAATGTGCCAATATAGGAGGAAAGCGCTGCTGCACTATCATCCACTCCTCCAGTGGAATTATCAGGAATTGTGATCTTCAGTTTACCATGCCTTCTATTTTTTTCAAGAGAGATTCCACGTGTATAGCCACGACCGCGACGTGCAGATGCATCAACTACATGATAATAGATATACTATAATTATAATTATATAGTTATTGAGAAAAAAGTATTAACTATATATATAATTATCAACGACAATATTTCCTTACTGGTAGGTGTCGACTGGCTGTTGTTCTCTTCTGTGTTAGCTTGATCTTCAGGAACGGATTCCTCGAGTGGGAAGTCCTCAATGGGTTCAGGACTTGGACTTGGCGGAGGCACATTTCTTCGTTGTCGTTTTGGCGGCATTCTTGAAAATAATTAACGTTCATCAAAGAAAATTAATTAGAAGAAATTATGAAAATTCAAGATATTTTATAGTCACCTATATGAATAAAATATTTAGTACTTTTATTCTTCAGATGAATTTTCCATGCTTGTTTCAGAATCTCCATCAATAACATCTTCATCATCATCATGCACCTCTTCTTCATCATCTTTATCCACCTCCTGCCCGGATTCTGATTCGTCTTCATCTTCTGACTCGTCTTCTTCTTCTTCCTCCTCACTGACTTGAATTGAATGATCATTTAATACAGACGGGTCGAGATGTACGGGTGGGACATCATCTCTACACAAGGGGAGCAACTCGAGTGCACCGAGGTCAACAAACAAGTTAATACCCTCTCCATCTTCCTGGTATGCCTCAACAATCGGAGTGTCATCTTCATCTCCACTATTCTCGTAATCTGCACCCGTTCCTGCTTCATATATATTTCGAGGAACAAATTTTTGTACGACTCGCCAAGTTATCTCCCCACTATCTTCATCAGCACTTTTCATTGGATCAATCAAGTAATAGACTTGGGTAGCTTGACAAGCCAATACGAATGGATCATCTTCGTACCATTTAGATGCAGTATTGACACTCGTAAAGTGATTATCCCTATGTATCGAAACCCGACCACCGCCTAGATCCCACCAATCACATTTAAAGACATATGTTACAGACCCACCCAGATATTTCAATCCGATAATATCACGTATGACACCATAATAGTCAATATCATCTGTTCCATGACTCCCCTCGACCAACACACCACAATTTTGAGTCTTTCTATTACGTTCACGGTCCAAAGTATGGAATCTATAACCTCGGACCGTGCACGCAGTATATCGAAGTGCTCTATTTGAGGGACCACGGGCCAATGCATACAATTCAGAAGAAATTGATCCGGGATCACGAGCACGTTGTTCCAAAATCTATAAATTGAAATAGATTATATTGATTATTTCATTATCCAGAGTTAAAAATTTCACAATATAACATATATATAATTTTAGTTCATACACGTTCTTCAAACCATCCGGGAAATTCTTCCTCGTGTCTTGCCTCTATATTTTCTACGCCTTCCGTCCTAAGTTTGTCCATGTGGTCACTGTTATAACATGTTGCAAAAGAAGTATATTTTGAGCACAACAATTCTAATTAATTTAAAGAAAACTATAATTATTCAAAGAAATGAAATGACATACCTAAGATAATCATCAATCTCTCGGCAGTTATTTAGCACATACCACCGAACTTTACCCAACTCTCCATCAATTAAATCGTAACCTGTTTGTGCACCCAAGGGTCGTACATTCTGGGAAAACACTGATAGCTCACGAGGAGGCGGAGTAGCAAGATCAGCATTTCGCTCTTGACGATTAAATCGTGTCTCAACACCACGAAGATATAGAGAGCAAAATGTTAACCATTCATCGTGTATATATGCCTCTGCTATTGAACCCTCAGCTTTGGCTTTATTCCCAACAGTGCGCTTCAATCGACCCAAATATCTTTCAACTGGATACATCCAACGGAACTGCACCGGTCCACCCAGAAGTACCTCTCGCGGTAAATGTATTGCTAAATGGACCATGACATCAAAAAATGATGGTGGAAAGATCTGCTCGAATTTACATAGTATAGTAGCAATGTCTTCTTCCAATTTCGACAACACATCTCGATTTACTACCCGAGTGCACAAATCCTTGAAAAACATACATAGTTCAGATATGGCCACACGTACATTAGATGTAAGCTTCCCACGAATTCCCACAGGTAATAACTTCTGCAAAAATACGTGACAATCATGACTTTTCAATCCATTGATTTTCCAATCATCAGGACTCACGCATCTACCAATATTTGAAGCATAACCATCTGGCAACTTCACACCTTGCAACCATTTGCAGAAATCCATCCTCTCCTCCCTCGTCATCGTAAAACATGCATGCGGCATGACCACCCTGTTGCCTTCCACCCGTAAATGCAGATTATGTTTAATTCTCATTCTCTCAAGATCTTTCCTCGTCTTGATCGTGTCTTTCGTCTTTTTGTTAATACTCATCAATGTACCCAGTATATTATCACAAATATTCTTCTCTATATGCATTACATCCAAACTATGTCGCAACTTGCATGACGACCAATACGGCAAGTCAAAAAAAATACTATGCTTTGTCCAATTCAATTCTGGTACGGCTCGTTTTCTCTTGTTCTTTCCCCGACCTTTGCCAAAATTGTTCGCTCTAACATGTTCCAGTTGTTCCACTATCTCTTCTCCAGATAACTCTTTTGGTGCAATCCTATCCTCTACTCTCCCATCAAACTTGGCACATTCTCTTCTCCATGCATGATTTGCTGGTAAATAACGTCGATGACCCATGAAACACAACTTCTGAGAAAATTTTAGCCACTCACTAGCAGTTTCTTTATTACACGTCGGACACGCTAACTTCCCTTTCGTACTCCAGCCGGAAAGATTCCCATACGCCGGAAAATTATTTATGGTCCACATTACCGCAGCATGCATCTGAAAAGATGTCGACTTAGATGCATCATAAGTTCTAACCCCTGTTTCCCATAACTCTTTCAGCTCTTCAATCAACGGCTGCATGAATACGTCAATATCATTCCCAGGTGATCTAGGGCCAGGGATGAGTAAAGTTAACAAAAAGTTTGGCGCCTTCATGCACCTCCATGGTGGAAGATTGTACGGAATCAATACCACGGGCCAAGTGCTATAACTTGTACTCATATTCCCAAAAGGGTTGAATCCATCGGTTGTGAGTCCCAGGCGCACGTTCCGAGCTTCTAACCCGAACTCTGGATACTGATTATCGAAAGACTGCCACGCAAGTGAATCAGCTGGATGCCTCATATACCCGTCATTCTTAACTCTTTTCTCCTCATGCCACCTCATATCATGAGCTGTTTTCTTACACATATATAGTCTTTGCAACCTAGGTTTCAAGGGAAAATACCGCAACACCTTAACCGGAACGTTTTTCTTACCTTTCCACCTCGACTCTCCACATACAGGACATGCTTGTTTCTCCTCGTTCTCCTTCCAGAACAATACACAATCATTCTTGCATGCATGTATGGACTTGTACTCAAATCCTAATCCCTTTCTCAACTGCTTCGCTTCATAAAAGTTCTTAGGCAATGCAGACCCTTCGGGAAGCACCTCGTTAAATAAGTCCAATACCATGTTTATTGCTTTCGTCGACATCCCACACAATGATTTAATGTGAAGCAACCGCACAATAAACGACATTTTCGAATGTTTTGTACAACCTGGGTAAAGCTCGCGCTTTGCATCTTCCCACAGTGAAGGGAAATTTTCACAATCAGTCCCTGATCCACCAGTTGAGGCATTGTCGTTAACCTCATCCATAAACATCCCAGCTCCAATATCACCCAACATCTCCTCCATCTCATCATGCTCATAATCATCATCCATGTGCCGCAAATAATTGTGATGATCGACCAATACATCTGCTGACCCTTCATACGGCTCACCATGCAGTACCCATCGCGTATACCCCAGATCCATACCGTTCACAAATATATGACGCTCTACTTCATCCAATCCTATCGCACACAAATTTTTACACCCTCGACATGGACACTTAATGTAACCACGACTATCAGCAGAAACCCGTGCAAAATCAATGAAAGTTCTTACTCCACATGCATAGGGTACGTAATCCTTTCCAAGTCTATCGTCCAGACGCATCCAATTTTTATCCATTTCTAAAAACATCTATATATTAATAACACGTACATTGAAAATTCACATGCATGTCATGCTCCAATTCTCATTACTTTGTTGATAAGGTAGTTGGTCCTATCCCATTCGAGATTATATTCTCCATATTGCACAAATCTCGTCACTCTACTAATTTCTACGTTAGTAGAAATTTCGGCAGCACCTCCCCATAATTCTCCAAGTATACATGTTCAAATATCGGGATTGTGACCCGACGAACAGTATACCCGAAGAACAATGAAGAAGACACCGAAACTTCATATTAAACGTGGAAAGTAGCGAGTAACAAAAATGTGCAATACAGATAATATAATCTCAAACTGTCCACACTGGACAATTCAGGAATCAGTGGACACATAAATGTACACTGATTCCCAAACGGGTCTAAGGGTATTTATGCAATGACACACGCATCTAGCAATATAATCATACAATAATATCTCCATATTTGTTAAACTAAAGAGGGATGGAAGATTATGTGACCCCCTGTTTCGTGTCTTGTACACAACGAGGGAGAATGATCTTGATGAAATGTTTAAATTTTGGTCTAATTACTTAACCGTCACAAACTGTCCGACCTCGACACTCCTCTCAAGGCCGAAGAGACTATGACAGTCAAGCAATTAGACCAAAATTTAGAGATTATAATTGTTATATATAATTTTAAATGTTATTATATAATTTCGACTTATTATCATTCTACAATTATAATCTTAATTGTTATACTTAATTTAGTGAGTTATTTACTTATATAGACAATAAGTATATAATTTTTATATAAGAATCTATTTGATCCTTATTTCCTTTCTCTTTAGTTTGTAATAAATAAGTATATTTACATATTCAAACTCTACTTATTTAGTAGTTTCAAGACTTTTTTATTGAAGAGTATTTTAAAGGTTATATTATAATTTTAATTATTATCATTCCTAAAATATAATTTTAATTGTTATACTTACACTATCATTCTTAAATTTCAATGGTTATACAATAATTTTAATTATTATAATTCTTAAAGAGTTACTTTTATTTATTATTACTTAAAACTTCATATTATTATCACAATTTTTCAAATCCATATCACAAAAACACATTGTATAAATATCATATAATTCAAATAAAGACAAGAAATAAAAATTTTTTCTTACCAAACTCAACTCTCTCTAACTCTCCAACTCCACTCTCTCTCTCTGTGTTGCGCACACGGGAGAAGAAAAAATGTTCAATGGCGCTCCCGTGCGCGCACGGATTAAGTTCTAACATTATTTGTTTAAACGTTCGAACGTTTAACTTGTACGTCCGAACGTTACCTTAAACGTTCGGACGTTTCAGTTGAACGTCCGAACGTTATTTAATAAAATTTCCTCTCCTCGTAGCGTTCGGACGTTTACAGTACACGTTCGAACGTACCCTTCTTATTTATAACATAAAATCTAGCGGGAAAGTTCCCGCACTTTAATCATATATGTTCGAATGTATCACAAGTTTACGTTCGGACGTTTGTAAATTTAGAGATTAACGTTCGAACATTTAACTTAAACGTCCGAACGTTTATTTCATCAAAGTGTTACCATATTTGAGAGTTAAATTTTCCGCACTAATTTAAGTAACGTTCGAACGCATAGTCTAAACGTTCGAACGGTACAATAATCACACAGAAACCTTGAGCGGGAAATTTCCCGCTCTTATTTTAACGTTCGAACGTTAACTTAAACGTTCGAACGTACGATTCCTACTGTACGAACATTTTACTTATTTGTAATAATGTAAATATATTCAAACATTCACAAATAATAATTTAAATATTTAAAGTTTATATCACAACATACTAGAAAAAACTCACAATATATTCACAAAATAACATGCCACATGTATTAACATATTTTTAAAGTTGAGTAAGTAATAAACATGTATTAACAAAGCCTAATGAAAACATATACCTAATAAGAAACACAATATTTCAAATTCATATCACAACATATTTACAAAAACTCACAAACTATTTACAAACTATACAAATAATAATCACAATATTTCAAGAGTAAGTATAAAATCACAACAATATATTGATAAAGTTTAGAAATATACCTAGCACTCACAATATCCTCTTACAAATCAAAATCTTCCAACTTCCCAAAACAAGCAATCCTTCAAAAAAATACAACACTAACTTATTAGAAATATTCTATAACAAAAACACATTCTATAAATATCATAAAATTCAAATAAAAATAAGAAATAAAAATATTCTCTTACCAAAACTCAACTCTCTCTTACTCTCTAACTCAACTCTCTCTCACACTAACACCCTCTCTCTCTCTCTCTGTGTCTCTCTCTCTCTCTCTCTCTCTCTCTCTCTCTGTCTCTCTCTCTCTCTCGCTCTCTCTCTCTCTGTCTGTTGCGCGCACGGGAGAAGAGAAATGATCCGCTTCCTCCCGTGCGCGTACTGATTAATACCGCAAATTATTAGTTTAAACGTTCGAACGTTTAAGTTTTACGTCCGAACGTTATATGCTAAAATTTCACTAATTCATAACGTTCGGACGTTTACAATACACGTTCGAACGTACCCTTCTAATTTATATCATAAAATCTAGCGGGAAAGTTCCCGCACTTTCCTCATATATGTTCGAATGTATCACAATTTATCGTTCGAACGTTTGTAAATTTACAGATAAACGTTCGAACATTTAACTTAAACGTCCGAACGTTTATTTCATCAAAGTGTTACAATATTTGAGAGTTAAATTTTCCGAACTAATTCATCAAATAACGTTCGAACGCATAGTCTAAACGTTCGAACGTCTGAATAATCACACACATACCTTAATCGAGCGGGAAATTTCCCGCTCTTATTTAACGTTCGAACGTTAACATGAATAGTTCGAACGTAATAGTCCTACTCTTATTTAACGTTCGAACGTAATATATAAACTATACCATATATATAAATGAATAATATATATTAAATTGTTATTTATTAAATTCTTTATTATATACTAACTTATACTATAATATGTATTCTACATTTTATATATCTATAACTATATACTACATTGTATAGTATGATAGCATAATACTTTAAATGAGAACATAAATGTATATAATATATAAACTTACCATATATATAAATGAATAATATATATTAAATTGTTATTTATTAAATTCTTTATTATATACTAACTTATACTATAATATGTATTCTACATTTTATATATCTATAACTATATACTACATTGTATAGTATGATAGCATAATACTTGAAATGAGAACATAAATATATATAATATATAAACTTACCATATATATAAATGAATAATATATATTAAATTGTTATTTATTAAATTCTTTATTATATACTAACTTATACTATAATATGTATTCTACATTTTATATATCTATAACTATATACTACATTGTATAGTATGATAGCATAATACTTTAGATGAGAATATAAATGTATATAATATATAAACTTACCATATATATAAATGAATAATATATATTAAATTGTTATTTATTAAATTCTTTATTATATACTAACTTATACTATAATATGTATTCAACATTTTATATATCTATAACTATATACTACATTGTATAGTATGATAGCATAATACTTTAGATGAGAATATAAATGTATATAATATATAAACTTACCATATATATAAATGAATAATATATATTAAATTGTTATTTATTAAATTCTTTATTATATACTAACTTATACTATAATATGTATTCTACATTTTATATATCTATAACTATATACTACATTGTATAGTATGATAGCATAATACTTTAGATGAGAATATAAATGTATATAATATATAAACTTACCATATATATAAATGAATAATATATATTAAATTGTTATTTATTAAATTCTTTATTATATACTAACTTATACTATAATATGTATTCAACATTTTATATATCTATAACTATATACTACATTGTATAGTATGATAGCATAATACTTTAGATGAGAATATAAATGTATATAATATATAAACTTACCATATATATAAATGAATAATATATATTAAATTGTTATTTATTAAATTCTTTATTATATACTAACTTATACTATAATATGTATTCTACATTTTATATATCTATAACTATATACTACATTGTATAGTATGATAGCATAATACTTTAGATGAGAATATAAATGTATATAATATATAAACTTACCATATATATAAATAAATAATATATATTAAATTGTTATTTATTAAATTCTTTATTATATACTAACTTATACTATAATATGTATTCTACATTTTATATATCTATTTATATCTATATACTACTTATTAAATAATCAATAAATACCATAAGCTCATAAACTATTCACAAAATTCACAAACAATAATCATAATTATTTCAAGAGTAAGCATAAAATCACAACAACATGTATAAACATATTGCTAAACTTTAGAAATATAACAAGCACTCGCAAAAAAACCAATAATCTAATTGTCAATAATATTATATAACATCGTAATCTATAAAGAAAACATTTATAATATAATATTAAATTGAATAACGTTCGAACGTAATAATAATTACGTTCGAACGTTCTGTGTATATAAGGCCAAAACCGAACGTCGAAACGACATCTCTATTACGTTCATCGTCTACTCCGTTGCACGCCGCCACGCCTCCTTCGCCGCCGCCGTCAACTCCGCCACAACCGTCACTAAAGGTAGGCATTCATCTTTTATTCAAGTAACATGTATTTTATTGAAATTTGGATTGAGTTTTGTGTTAAACCGGATAAGTTATTTCAAGACTTTCAACTTCATTTTCCGGCCACCACGGCTAGTCATTTGCCGAATAGTCACCGTAGAAATGTTTCTTGAAGTGTATACTTCATTTCCACGGTGACATTTCGGTATTTAGAACCGTGTAGCGAAATTCTTGAGATTTCAATAATGGCTGAGTCGACTCAGCCATTCTGCGTCGAAACGTTCGAACGTTTCACCAAGACGTTCGAACGTACGACGTTTAAATTACAAAGCCGTTACGGCTTCCACGTTCGAACGTTTGATTATAACATCCGAACGTAATGATTTTCTACAATATTCATGCTTCGACGTTCGGACGTCCATATTTATGTTCACACGTAAAACAAATACGTTCGAACGTATTTGTTTTAACGTCCGAACGTACTTCAGCCAATATTTATTTACTGCTTATGTTCGAACGTACATTGTTACATTCGAAAGTATTTTTTTACGTTCGAATGTAAATATATTGACATTATTTTACGTGGGAACGTATAAATAAACATCCGAACGTTTTATCTTTACGTTCGAACGTTATAGATAAAACGTTCGAACGTTACGGCAGAGCATCTTAGAATTAATATCAAAAAAATGCATTATTGTAAATAATTTTTTTTTTCCTTTTCTATTTTCAGGATATGGCTCTTCCACTGCATACTAGGAAACGAGGGAGGGAAGGAGCCACGTCGGACACTGCCCGCATTGGAGCTCGTACTGTTATGGTAGAGCGAGAGATCTTAATTAATGAGTTCGACGAACTCTGTTGGCAGCAGACGAACCTGAGAGATGTTTTCCTCAGTAGAGGCTGGGGAAATATCTGCACATTGAGGGGGAAGGTATACCCCTCAATGGTTCAAGAATTCTATATGGGGATGTGTGACATGCCTCAGGATGCATCCTCTCACACCGTGACTGTACGCGGTGTTTCCATTGAGGTATCAGCAGATGTCATCGGCGAGCACCTTGGGATTCGTCGAGGAGTGGAGACATTTGCACACTCGACACCCCGTGAGGATGTAGGCACTTCTACATCATCTACTGGTCGGGGATGTGAGCCAGCATCAGCCAGAGATGCAGGCCAGTCAGAGGCTGAGGATACTGGCGTCGAGGCTCGGGATGATGATCGAGACGAGGATTTCTACATCCTCACCGGGAGGGATCGCATGCAGATCGAGCGGAAGAACGCCTTCAACCAGAACCATCTGCTGCATTTCTTCCGCATGTTGCACCTTATTGTTGCAACAAATGTGGATCCTGTGGCTCATAAAACCACATTTAGTCGGCTTCGGGCACAATTTTTGATACGAGTGGCACGTGGAGATCCTATAGATTTGCCATTGCACATCTTTCAGAGGATCCGTTACGAGGCGAGCATCGTCTCCACGGATAATCTCCCATATGGTGTCCTCATCAGCCGACTATTACTTGCACGGGGAGTGCCGACCCAGCCAGAGGACCGGGTCAAAGATCAGATGAGCCCCCTCGACATGACCACGCATCGACGTAGCATTGGACAGGCGAGGGGACGTCAGCCACCCCCTGTAGAGGATCTAGTTCCTCCGACGCAGCCTGAGCCAGGTCATGTCGGGAGTAGTAGTCAGCATACGCCGAGTACATCTGCAGGAGATGTGCGGCCTGCTTGGGTTGATGCGGTCATCTCACAGCTGACTGCGCATATCGATCATAAGATCGATCGATCGCTCGAGGCTATATCGGCGTCTGTTGCCGAACTCACCCATCGTGTAACTATCCTCAACGACAAGGTTGATACCTTGACTGAGGAGGTACGGAGTTCGACTTTTGCGGATAACGTTATCATCTGACTGTTAATATCAAATTTTATATTTTATTTTTAATATTTGTAACGAAAAATATTATTGAATATTTCTATCGTTTTTTAATTTCAATTTTTAACCTTCTTTGATGTTATATTTTTCAACTTTAATACTAAATCACTGCATTTCAAATATATATAAATCAATAATATATATTTATATATTACAAAGTGTGTATATATAAATATATACAATTCAATTTTTTAGACTTGTTCACAAATTATGCACAATAAAAACCACATAATTTTTAAATTAAAGTCATTTAATTTAAATTTACAATGAACGTTCGAATGTTATTACTTAACGTTCGAACATTGGTGCAAACATTTTACGTTCGAACGTAAAATTAATAACATTCGAACGGTTGCGCCAAAACATTTTACGTTCAAACGTAAACAGACATAATGTTCGAACGTATATGTAACGTTCGAACGCATATTTCCCATACGTTGGAACGTAAAAACATCTCATTCTATCTTTAGTGACGGTTTCCAGAAACTGTCACAGAAAATACCTTTTAGTGACGGTCTAGAGACCGTCACAAATTCCTAACCGTCACTAAAAACCAATTGTGTTGTAGTGTATGTGCACAAGAAAATTATCACCGGATTCCCATACGGTAATCAGTCTGGACAAAAATACTTGTTTGCAAGAAAATGAGAATCCGTTGCAAATACTCGTTATTTGCAATGAAAATTTAATTGCAATTAGGTGCTTATTTGCAAGGATTTAAGTTTTTGTCGGGAAAACTTATGTGAGGAAATGAAAAACCGCTGCAAATGCTCATTATTTGTAATGACACTTTCGTTGCGATTACACATTTATTTCCAAGGATTTAATTTTTCCTTTCAAAAACTTGTTATTTGCAAGAAAATGGAAAAGCTGTTGCAAATACTCACTATTTGCAATGAAAAATGTTAAGATTTAAAATTATAAAGTGTTTGTATTTGAATGATATTTGAGAAGGAAATAAAATGAGATATCTCATCTTCCAAACAACCCCTTCTGATAACTATAAATAAGCCATATACTCTTGTATAAAGTTCACAAGTCACATTACTCGCAATCTTTAGTACCAAACCAAAGAATTTTCAACGATTCGATCGTGCTGTGTAGTAGACTATACTAAGGCTACAAATGAGGTGAGATAGCTGCATGCAAATTTGAAACCATACTCATGATCCTCAGCAACTCTCTCCTTCACCCTATTTCGGATCCTCAAACCTCATCATTCATGAGTTCTTCCCCAAACCTCACACGCTTAATTTGTAGTAGCCATGCAATTAATACATTATTTGATACATACTGTTTTTTCCTCAGTTTCTTTTTTCCAATGTCGTTCATTTCATGTTAGCATTAATGTTGTCATAGGCATCTAGGGAAAGTTATTTTCACACTAGCTAATTCAAATGCATGATGTGCGTACGTAAATTAGTAATTATCAAGAAAGTGATTGTAAGGTTCTAGCCTTTTGGGTGCCAATTGTGCACACCTCCAGTGGCGAAACTAGAAATTTGTTGTAGGGGGGCCGAGCAAAGTTAATACTATAATAAAATATTTTTTGTTCTATTTCTAGGTCAAAATAATATATAAGATCAAAATAATTTTGTAGAGGGCAAGCCAACAGGGGCGGAACTAACCTGTAGCCCCCCAAAAATTTTAAAAATTAGTTTTATATATTATATAATTATAATTTTAAGTGCAAATATTCTGCAAATATTTAAGATTGCCCCCTCAACACTCAAATACATAGTATATCACTCAAATATCTTTAAGTCCATTAACATAATAGTTTTGATTTGACATCTCTATCTCTCTTTTTTTACCTTTGGTGTGCATTGTGCAGTTTGTTTAGTTTCATATCAATGATATCATATAAGTTTTTCTTGTCTTTCTGAGCTTACATATATAGTTACCAGATTTTTTTATTTTTTATTTTTCATTTGGGTCATTCTTGACTTCAATAAATTTCTTGCGTATCACCTGTATATAATCTTCCTTTACAACCTTTGAGATATTTTTAACCACATATTAATCAGTTAACTAGCTAGAAGTTTCAAGAGAATTTATCAAATAGTTAAAACAAATCTGGAAGATTCTTTCATATGAGAGGTAGCAAATTTATCTAGCTAGATGATTGATGAGACGTTTCTAGAGAGATAGAGAGTATGTGAAGAATTTATTAGTTATTCACATGCTTTTTTTTGTTCACTTATTAATAGTAATATAATTATACAATAAAAAATCTAATGACTTTTATATTATTAGATACTTTTTTAGGTTATAAATTTTTCTTAAAACTTAGAAAAATATGAGTAAATCGAGAAAAATTATATAATTTTATGACGTATGATTATTTTTTTTATATAGTCACGTGCAAAAAGTACATATTACTTATGCTGATGCATACCACACACTTTGCCGATCGCCCCCCAGACACCAACTTCTAGTTCTGCCCTTGCAAGTCAAGATAATTTTTTTAGAGAGGGGGCCAAAATTAATATATATATATATATAGTTTTCAAACTTTTGGGGGGGGGGGGGGGGGGGGGGGGGGATGGCCCCTGCCCCTGCCCCTTCTTAGGTCTGCCGCCGCACTCCTCAGCAGTATATTCACGTGTGAAATCACCGGTACTTATCCTAAAAAGGCTAGAACACTTCACTTTCGTAGGCTAGGTTTTTCTTTAATAAGGACTCCATGCGCACACCACGTAGAATATATTGTTCAATTAAATGAAGTGAAGAGTAAAATCTTTAATGCTATGCGAAATCACACATGTATGGCCTAAAAAAATAGGCGAATAGAAGAAAATAAATTTAATTACTTATATTATATTTTTAACACCCCCATTATATACGGGCAAGACTAGGATATCTGTCCTCAAGATACCATGTAATATTATTCATCCCAAAAATTTAAGTGTTCCTAAGTAATAAATTTAATAATTATTTATATTATGCTCGTAACATGCATGATAATGCATATGCACGCAGTTTTCACCAGAGTTTATGATCTGCATTAAAAAAAATGGAGGATTGACATTATATCATCTTCATTAATCAAACCAGAGTTGCATTTTGTTCTACAGAGGCTCAAACGAAGACTGGGTGAGCAGATTTACTGAGACAGCAAATAGAGTGGCTCAACATCGGGTACTTCAACAAAATCCGCTCAACATTTCCATAAATGTTCTTGCGGTTCGATCCGACAACAAAAAAGAGGTTCGAGCACAATTACCGAAAAGTTACGCAGATGGGGGGCGAGTAGATGCTAGCGAGATATTGAGACGTTTGATAAATAATCAGAGCGGATGGGTAGTGCTGAGCCAGGGAAATGTCATATTGCTCTCTGATGATGGGGAAAGAATGCTGGAAGTATTGGAGAATTTTGATCAGCAGGAGTACTGGATGCGAGACCTATCGGTACAAGGCTTCGGAGGTAGTTTCATGAATTCCCATCGACGCCGTTAGTTTCGTTGACGGGTGCTATATATGAATGGACTGCATGCATGCATGCAGCACTACTTACGTACCAAATAAAGATGGATCGATGTACTCGTGTCTTAGTTTAATAACGCATGTCTCTTGTCATGCAGCCACTAGGAAGTTCGTGCGTATGATGTGTCCTGTGCGGGTGCACATGCAATATATCTGTGACGTCGTTCGCGTTGGGATCAATTTCGTAATAATTTAGTTTGTCTGTCATGCATTAATAGTTTGTACTGTTCATATATATATCTTATATAATAATGTTTTTTTGTGTTGTTTTGTTTTGAATTAATGTACTTGAATCTTAGATATTGCATTAATTAATCTACTCTTATGAGTTTTATTTCATGTTATTTTTGTACGCTTCTATTAAACATGAGATTATATATATGCGGAAGATCGAATAAATCACAACGGCCTGATTATATATATATATATATATGTATGTATGTATATACTTATAAAATTGTAGTACTCGGCTATATATAAAAATAAGCATTTGACACAGACGTTTCATATTAATTTTTCATGAGAACGCCCCTGCTGGCTTTCGAGCACTCTAGAATTTTTCATGAGTTTTCTGTTTAAATGTGTTATTTTTGGAAATGGTGGAAAAATAGATTTTGTGGTCTTGTGCTCGTATGGTTGTCATACTACGTTGGTTGTATAGATGCATGACTTAATCTCTTGGTTGTTGTGTATTGTTTTACTTATTAAGATTGCGAAATCTCACTATGGTATTCCTACTTCATGGAACCATCACTACAAGAAAAAGTCGTTTATGCGGCCAAAACATGTTACGGTGAGCAGCAATTGGACGGCATAAGCCATTTATAACTGTAGCCGTGCTTTTGTTCTGGAGAGGGAGAAAATCACCGCTAAAAAGACTATTTCCGGCGACAATATGTCGCCGCAAATATAATCGCAGTTACAACCTCGGCGTGTAGCACATATGGGTCTTTGACGGTGACGTTTTCGCTGTATTTTCGGCGATTTGTAGCCGCCGCAAAATGTCAGATTAAAATCCTTCCAAGTCCCCTTATTTCTTTTTCCCCCTTGTTTCTTTTCCTTCTGCCGCTTTTTTCTTTTCCCCCAAATCGATACTCCCTCTCTATCGTTTATGTGTTTGCTGCCGCCCTTCCCAAGCCGTGCCTACTTCCATGCCATCGCCACCTCGCCAAGGAGGTGAGTCTCTCAATCCTCCGTCTGTTTCTTTCTCTATCTTGGTCTCTGTGTGTGCGCGTCTCTCTCTCTCTCTCTCCCTCTCCTTTATCTCTCTCCATCCGTTTCTCCCACACCACGCTCTCTCCCCTTCTCTCTCGTAGAACGAACATCAGGAGACAAGTTTTATTTCAATGTCAGAGGTAAAGAGGGGCAGAAAGATCGAGGATCAGGAATAAGCAAAGCCAGTAGTCAGAGTGGCGGCCATATCTGGGTCTTTTCGTAAACGTTCCAACCACCGAGGCCTCATTCATGCCGGTACTTCATTTCTCTCTCAACTCTCCTATAATTTATGTCCCAATCCTGCTATAATAGATCATGATACATTCATGAAAATTTTCAATTTTTTTTTCTAAAAAAAAAAAGAAAAAAGAAAATACTTTGGTGTTTTTTTGGTTGATGAATGATATATTTATTGACTGTGTTTACATGGGTTCTACCCTAATCACCATAGAAGGACATTTTATTTTTTGGTTGGATAAGATTTCTCTCTGATTCTTTTGTACAAAAATGGATTATTGTTATTGTGGGTTTTATTGTAGCAATCCAACTATGTGAGGACTCGATCGACGGCATGCAAATTGAGCACATAGAGATCGAGCAGCTACCGATGCTAAATACAGATCTTGAAGACAAGGGAACTTACCCACCAGTGCTTGCAGCTTTTCATCAGAAAATAAAAGAAGCTGTTTGTGTTCTGTTTGCTTTGCCTGAGTACAATTTCTCCCTCTCTAGTACTATCCTTTCTCTCATTCTCCGATTAATGTACTTTCAGGTTTGTTCAAGTTTGGTAAAGGCTTTGGGCCTGGGGTTTGCTCCCTTCGGTCTAACAAGTATAGTTGCTGAATTCGATAAAAATATAAGGTTGTGTTCTACCTAGTATAGAGAAGACTACCCAAACGGAAAGTGAAAAAAAAAATGTTAATAAAAATAGAATCTTGAAGTGTTGCCTGCAAAATTTCTGTACAAAAATGAAGATTATGCATAAATATCTTGGGCGTACCTCTTATCCATACCTCAACTTGACGTTATATGTGTTACATTTGTGGGAACGTATAAGATTTTTACAATGAGTGAACTATTTGCCTTATCATAATACAGGTGAAGGCTCTGTATTTATTGAAGGCTCTGTATTTATAGATAAGAACACTGTACAGAGATAACAATACACGTATGAAATACAAATTTGAAATTGAAAAAGGCCTTATCACATTGTTATCTCAACATGGTGTTATCATCATCTTGAATTTGAGTTGTTTTGTTTTCCTTTGGTAGCACCTCTGAAGAATGCTGTTGATTGGGCATCTAGAGCCCCAAATGCCTGGGCTGACAAGCCTGCTGCAATCATAAGTGCGAGAGGAAATGCTGGTGGGGGAACGAGCACAGTATCATCTTCATCAAGTTGGAGTTTTTCTTAAATCTCCACTTCATTAATAAACCATTGTTTTGCATTAATGCATTCCAGCCTTACAAAGTTTGATAAAGATGGCAACCTGATCAATGAGGAGGTCAAAGAGAAGTTGAAGCAAGTTCTTCAAGCCAAGAACCAGAACTATTGCACCATGAAGGAGTTGGTTTCTCAGTCAAAGCTTTTGAGTGATATAGGCGATGAATTTATGCTCTACATGTTCATGTTCAATTTGAGTGATATATGTGATGGAATGGGCAAATGCCTTATTTTGAAAATAGAATATGTAGTTTGTAAAATTGAATCTGTCATAAAAAGTGGATCATCTCTTCATTTTGAATTTTGTGAGATTCCTGAACTTCAAGGTGCACATTCTACCCTGCAATGGTGCAAGAAGGTGCTTTCTTTCTGCTCTAGTGCTCCTGCTTTTGAAGATGTCGAGAGCTTGATGAAGCTTGCAAAGCAACTTCCCAAAAAATGTGCCTCTGGTCCCTTGTGTAGTTCATTGATTGATGGGGTTAAATGGTTGGTCAACTTCAAAATTCTATTCAGAAACACAAGTTGTGGCAAGAACAGGTGCTTCAGTTTTTCAATCATAAGTCTGAGGATCGATCTTGGTGTTTAATATTAGAGCACAAGGTGATCATCTGTAGGAGCTTGGAAATTCTGTTACTTTCAGTTGCACCAAACTTGATTTGGTCTCTCAATTTGATTTTGGTTAATTTTTATTTTGCTTGGATTTTTATAGATTTTCCTTGAAATATAAAATTAGTGCATGGCTTGGATTTTGATGAATACGGTTTTATGCTTTTATATTTTTTGGGGATAATTGTTATTTACGGCGAATTAGGATTCACAGCAGATATTTTTTTAAAATGTATTAAAATAGTTATTGCGGCGCATAGTACTCGCCGAAAATAAATATTTCTGGAGAACTAGTCAAGCGCCAAAACTGTTTATACTTCAGTTGAAAGTATTATTTCCGACAAAATTTATTCGCGGCAAAAGATATTCCATGCGACAAAAGTCAAAGCTCACCACAATTGATCAACCCATACTTGTTTTTCTCGACCAGTTTGCCGCGAACAAATTGAGGCCGAGTGAAATGTATTGTGGCAATTTACATGCTTTTCGCGGTGAACTTGCCTCACTGCAAAAGGACAAATTTCTTGTTGTGCATTGGCTTTGTTGCAGAGAATGAGTATTAGTAGAGGTGCCGGCCCCACCTGAGGAGTGAAGGCTTGGGATTGTATTCGTATTTGTTGTTGGAGCATGTTTTAGTTTCTTTATTCCAGTTGGATGACTGTATAAACCCCATTGGTGGTTTTTATTTTGGGTTGTAAGGTTTACAATTTTCTGGTGCTTAGCTTTGACTACCTTTTATTTTTCACTACGATAATTTGTATTGCACATACTAGCATATGGCGTTGGGGTGTGTGATCCATGAGGTTATCATCTCGGTGTCACGAGTTCCACTAAATCATACGTGGAGGTCGTGGGCGCTACAGGTGGGGGCATCTGTCATGTCCTTAAAAGTTGACAAACTCTCAAAATGTACATGGATAACGGTAATGATAAATACACAAGTTTTTTACAATTCTTATAATTATTTTACAACTATATTTTAAATAAAGGCATTTTTGTAAAACAAAGTATCATATGACAATAGAAAAATAATTTACTGGGTCTACACTAAGAAAACTTCTATATATCATACTGTCATCTCACTATGATAAAAAGGTTATGGCATCTTAAAATTTGTTGGATTTGATTTTGAACAAACAATACAATAAATTAGGGGTATTAATGCAATGTCTATAGTGTAAGTATGCACATTAGTAGATTCTATCAAGTGCATAAATGAGAGTTATAATTTATCAGAGTACTGCTACTGTGCCACCCAGCACAGACATTTTTGAGTTCCTGAATAATTTACCCACTTTGGACACTTATCGATCATGCATCTTCATTTTTCATGGAAGCATTTGTTTCTTCTTGCATGTTATTAACTTACTTTATCCCAAGTTGAATGCTTCCTTATTCTGGAAATATTAAAGTCCCTCAAACTCTTAGTCCTGGGCCAAAACGAAGAATGTTATCCCCAATTTCATTTTCAAAGGTCACATTTATAAAAAGTCTTAGGGTTTGCGATAATATGGACATTTGTTGCAAATAGGGTTCTATTTGGAACAAAGTGTACATTTCGTTGTAAAAGAGGATGTCTATTTGTAACAAAAATGTACATTTAATTGCAAATAGCTATTTGTAACGAAATAACCATTTGCAGCGAATGTATCTCACTGCAAATAGTCTTACATAAGAGAAAATAACAATTAGACTAATAGATCCAATATTGATAAAAGACTAATACATCAGCAATTAAGACAAGGGTTCATCATCAAATAGGGTTCTATTTGCAATGAAATGTACATGCATTTGTTGCAAATAGGGTACACTGTTGCAAAAGATTATGTCTATTTGCAACGACATGTATATTCGTTAGAAATTGGTCTTTATTTGTTACGTTTAGAAGTCGAGTATATATAAATTAGTTTTTATAAGTGAAGCTGCATCCAAGTTAGACAAAGGCATATACTGGAACGAACATAACTAAACCATAACTAAACAGGGTGAGTTGTTTAAATTCACCATCATCATCAGTTTGTAAGGTAATTAATTTTTTGTTAAATAAACACTCAAGATATGGTAAGAAATTGAGAAATATATTGTAAACATCTAACTTTAATTTAAGAGGGAAAAACCCAATGTATCTGGTAAATTGATAAACAAATGATAGATAATATTTAAATCCATTGAGATAAACATAAGGAGCTGAGCCCCATGGATCTGCACATTGTAAGTCCAGAGGCTAAGTGGTCTGGCCCGAATAGGATGAAACGCGAGTTTATGGCTTTTGGCCAAGGGACATTAACGACACTTGAAAGATTTGTCTATAGGGAGAACCTACAAACTGCTGCAATGCAATATTTGAGAAACTAGACTGAGAGATGGATGGCCCAAATGGCGATGCCACTAAACACTGTATTCAGAAATTGAGAAATATATTGTAAACATCTAACTTTAATTTAAGAGGGAAGAACCCAATGTATCTGGTAAATTGATAAACAAATGATAGATAATATTTAAATCCATTGAGATAAACATAAGGAGCTGAGCCCCATGGATCTGCACATTGTAAGTCCAGAGGCTTAGTGGTCTGGCCCGAATAGGATGAAACGCGAGTTTATGGCTTTTGGCCAAGGGACATTAACGACACTTGAAAGATTTGTCTATAGGGAGAACCTACAAACTGCTGCAATGCAATATTTGAGAAACTAGACTGAGAGATGGATGGCCCAAATGGCGATGCCACTAAGCCACATAAGTCCTCTCGCCGACATGCGTGGAGGGTGATGCAGAGGAAGTTGACACAGAGGGAAAAACGTAGAGGCCATTACGGGTGGGACCTTTGAGGAGTAGCTTCCTTGTCAAAGTGTCCTTCATAGAAAAATGGGAGGCATGGAATTCAAAATAACAATTATTGTCAGTGCAAAATTTACAAACGAAAATGAGGTATTTGGTGATTAAAGGCACATGGAGTAGATTGTGAAGAACAAAAGAAAAAGAAGCAGAAGAAGAGGGAAGAGATAAATCACCAATGTTCTGAATAGGTAGAGCCGAACCATTACCCACTCGGATTTATTCACCACCATTATAGGGCTTTGAAGAGAGATTGAGATTATGTAAATCATTTGTGATGTGGTGAGTTGCCGTCGAATTGGGATACCAAGTAGCATCAGAGAAGGTGTTTGATGTTGTGAAATTTGTAGAGAAGGAAGGTGGGGCTTCATACTGATAAGAATGATAAAAATGGTGACGGCATTGTAGTGCTACATGTCCGGATTTGTGACAAACTTGGCTAGTGGGTCTGGAACTTGAGAACTGCTGCTGGGTAATGGGTGAGGAAGAAGAGAAATGTTGACCTCCTCTTGCAAAATTATTGGATCTGCCTCTGTCATTACCACCTTGTCTGCCACCTCTCATGAAACCCCGGCCACATTGCTCACAGCCTCCAACGGTGGTGAAGTGTGCTGAGGGCTCAATAGGGGAGGTAAGACTCCGAGCATTGTGAGAAATGTGACTCTCATTCACAAGCAGCAATTGAAACAACTCATGTGAGGAAATGCAAAATGATGAAAGATTCATAAGCAGGGCCAAGAACAGTGAGTAAATAGGTCACAAATTCTTGATCAAGTAAGGGATTACGAGTTGCTGCTAAAGTGTCAGCTAGAGAACGAACTTTGCCAAAATATGATATAATGGATTGGTCTCCTCGAGCAAGATAAGTGGGAAGCACACTTGAAATTGTTTTGCTTGCGAATGTGAAGTGAACATAGAGGCTAAGGAATTCCATAGATCCCGAGAGGTAGTAGCAGAGAGCACATGCCCTACAATAGATACAGAGTGGGAGGAGAAGAGAATGCTGAGAACGAGTTGATCAGTTATTTTCTAAGAAGAAAAATCCAGGTTGGTTGTTTGGTTAGGTAGAAATTCTCGCTGACAAGACAGAGACCCATCGACATATTGATAGAGATCTTGGCCTTTAAGATAGGCACTGATTTGAATTTTACATAAAGGATATTTTTTTGTGGTTAACTTTGTAGTGACAATATGGGAGAAGGAGGATGAAATAGAAGGGTTGGGAGTCGGAAGGGATGAAGGAGAGAGAGCCATAGATCGGAGTGACTAGTGGTCCAATGCTCTGATTCCATATCAGAGAAGCATATTTGCTAAAATTACTCACTGAGTTGCATTATATTTCCAAGTTTTTTCTATACACAGTTTTACATGAGAATATTAAATCAAAAGGGAATCAAGTTGGTTACAAGTACTGGAGGAAATAACAGAAAAGTTTCCTATGGTTCTTTTAGAATATGTGTAGTGGTATCATCTATGCTAATAGATCCTTCCTTTCTCATCAAACCCATGGAGGCTATAGAAAATTTAAATGACCGCTATATCATTGGGAAAGGGGCCCATGGAACTGTTTATAAGGCCTTACTAGACCCAGACAAATTTTTTGTTGTAAAGAAGCTATGCATTTGCAGGGAATAGAAGAGGAAGCCTAAGCAAGAATAGAGAAATTCAAACGATAGGGAACATCAGGCACAAAAATCTGATCAGATTGGAAGAGTTTTGGTTAAGAAAGGATTATGGTTTAATCTTGTACGCTTACATGCAAAATGGGAGCCTCCAGGATGTTTTACATGAACTCAACCCACCACCAACTCTAGGGTGGCATGTATGGTTAACAAGTACAAAAGATGGAGTCGTCAAATGCTTTGATGTTTAGGCTCTACATTCATTGGGAAAGTAGGAGAAGTACTTAACCTTTTTTTACAGCTGGTGGATACTTGTATTAAGATTAATCAAAGTTGTCAGTACTATAAGCTTATGACACGATCATTTTTGTTTGATCTTGGAATGCCGATTCTCCTATATATGAGGCTGATGCCAACAATTACAAAGCATCCAAAACACCAAAAACAAATAAATCAAAACAGAATCCCACCACAAAGAAATTAAAACCTTTTAAGAAACATTTCTAAAGTAGGGAAGACCAAGTTTATCAGTCTTGATCAATCGTCTCAATAGAGGAGGAACAGACTCCAACAAATTCCATGATAATGCTGCAACATAGTCTTCCGAAGTGAGACAAGCCAAAAAATCTGCCGAGGCATTTCCTTGCCTATAGATATGACATACCGTGAAGCACTTATCTCTAAGCAACCCCATAAGCTGCTCCAAATAATCCTCAAGGTACCAAATAGGACACTTAGCCAATCTAAACCAGTCGACTACAATCATGGAATCAGTCTCTATTTCCACCTTATTCAAACCTCGTTGGCAAATAAGTCGCACCCCCAGTAGCAGTGCCATAAACTTTGCATAATTGTTTGTCCATGTTCAAGCAGAGAAGAGAAACCTTGAATCATATTACCAACGGCATCCTGTAAAATTCCCCATGTACATGCTTTCCTCGGATTTACTCTACTACTTCCATCAACATTCAATTTAATCCAACCCTATTTCGGTCGATTCCAATGGACAACCTGCGTACGTTTCCTACTTTTGATTCTCGGTTGGATTTTCAAGTCAGCTAGGATTCTCTCATCTTGCAAAGAAAAAGGCTAGGTTGCTTGAAGCTTCTCACTTAGTTTAGCAATCCAGAACTTAATGCTACGTTAATCGTCAATCTCTTCCACCAATTCAGTTTTTCCTTCCATCCTAACTCTACACCGCTGAAGCCAGAGATGCCAAGTTACTATAGAAGGAATTATGCCAAATAGAAGCCCTCTCGTGGATTTCTTTGAAGCTCTATTAAACCATGCATGCACTCTTTCCATGTACCAAAATTAGTTCTCAACATGCCCACTTGAATAGCACATATCCTCCAAATGGCCTTAGCCACCTCTCCCATGGCTAAAACATGATTCAAATCTTCATAGGCCCCTTATCCACAACAATTACACTTAGAAACAATGAGAATACCAATTATTCTTAATCTGTCATCCAAGCTAAGGGCATTATTAAAACACTTCCACATAGTGATAATCATTTTCTTTAGAAGCTCCTACCCCTATTGATGCAGGAGGATCCGAGTCAGATGATGCTGAGTTTTCATATTGCATATTGACTACGCTGAAATACTTTGAGGTGGTAGATTAGTGCAAAGATGATAGGAAATCATGATCCTTTCTTGATTGGGGCAGTTTTGGACACGTTTCGGTATTTTGGCCATAATTTTGGCTACGGGTATCAGAATCATGCATATGATCCTAATTCAAAAAGCTATTTTTAGTGCGCATGTCGTGGGCACCCTGCTACACATAGTGTGCATCATTTTCTAGGATAAATTTCACTATTTTCCCCTATGAATTCCTATTTTTAGTTATTTTTTACCTTTTACGATAATATTTTATTTACTATTTAGGAAGTGATTATGAACTCAATTTGGGCCGGATTTTTAGCACATTACTTCTTTTATTACGTATTTAATTTTTACATGATTATTAGGATTTTGCTATTTTTGGTAAAATTTCGATACGATCGATTTTCAGCTATTACAACCTAGCTTGTGGGTTGACTGAACTATTCTTGAATTTTCATAATTTTGAATTGAAAATTAGAGGTGTTCCTCTCTGTTTTTGGGCGATTATCTTATCTTCTTTCATGCAAATTATCTATTGAAAGTAGCTTGCAAAAGAATCATTATTCTGTCCAGCGTCAGTTGGCATCAGAGCTTTAGCATCTTTCTTGGGGTGATTCTCATCAGTTTTCATGGCTGGTGGTCGTGGGCAGGTTCCAAACGAGGACGTCCCACATTGTAATCGTAGCGTTCAGGATGTGATGATTGAATATTTGCAGAGGCAAGTTGCAGAGTTAACTCGGCGTCTAACAACGTAGGATATAAACGATTGTGAGATGGAAGATCACGACTCTGATTCCAGTTTCGAAAACTCATATCATCTTCATCCTTTATACTGAGAGCACCATGGTCGGGAAGAGCATCAGGGGGACCTCAGCTTCCTAGTGGATCTACTCGAGTTTTCTGGTACATTACAGGCTGAAGGGTTCATTGATTGGTTGAATGTGGTGGAGCAGATTTTTTATTATAAGGAGGTCCCTGATCGTGTCAAAGTAAAATTGGTCAACATCAAACTCAAAGGTAGAGCATCTGTGTGGTGGGAGTAGTTGAGGCGATCACGAGACAGGCATGGCAAGGCCAAGATTACTAATTGGGAAAAGATGAAGAAGAATATGAAGGGTTACTTCCTTCCCTTTAGCTATAGTCAAACTTTGTTTTAGTGACTTTCACTCGTTGAGGCAGGGCACGAGATCAGTTGATGATTACACTAAAGAGTTTTATCAATTGATAGCTCGATGATTTATCTGAGATAGAAATTCAGTTGGTGGTGGGGTATTTGGGAGGATTACAACAATCCCTACAGGATGTCCTCAACCCTCACTTACTGTGGACAGTTTCTGAAGCATACCAGCGTGCACACGTCGTAGAGAAGCAGCAGAACAAGAGGCCAGTGATTAGAAGCGATCAAAACAATCGAGCAGTTAGCCCTCAAGAACTTTGTCCTGCCCAACAACCATTGTAGGGTCAGAGTTCTAACTCTAATATTAGATGTTTCAGGTGTGGTGAACAGGGACATATAGCGACTGAATGCAAGAAGCCTGCTAATGAAAAAAGCAAAACTCTCATGATTGAGGAAGATGTGGAAGAAAAAATTGAGGCGATTGGAGAGCCTATGTACGATGATGATGAGGGTGGAGACGTATTGTATGGTGGTGACCATGAGACCCTGGTCATTCGCAATAGTCTACTGACTCCCAAGGGTGATTCAGGGGACGATTGGTTGAGAATCAAAATTTTCCACACACCTACACAGTTGCTGATAAAGTTGCAAGATAATCATTGATAGTGGTAGTTGTGAGAACATAGTGTCTGAAGAAGCTGTCCAAAAATTACAGTTGAAGACAAATCATCATCCTAAGCCATACAAATTGTCATGGCTGAATAAAGGCAGTGACGTAATAGTAGATAGGCGATGCCTAGTGTCTTTTTCGATCGACAAAAAATATTTTGATAATGCTTGGTGTGATGTTGTATCTATGATGCTTGTCATGTATTATTAGACATGAGTTGGCAGTATGATTGCATTGTTGTTCATGATAGGTGGAACAATACATATTCTCTTAGTATCAAAGGGAAGAAGATTGTGTTGGCACCTCGCCGGGAATGAACCACTCCTACCCAAGTCGCCAATGGTACTAACCTTCTTTCTATGTCTAAGCTTCTAGAGGAGATTGAATGTGAAGTTGTGATTTACGCCCGTTGCCTTGTGGGAACAATGCAACAGATTTGAACCCAGATTTACCAGTAGAGGGTTTTCTGACCTGATGCCAGAAGATCTTCCTCCTGGGCTATCGCCTATAAGGGATATTCAGCATCAGATCAACCTTGTTTCGGGGTCAAGTTTACCAAACTGACCTATGTATTGCCTTAGTCCCAAGGAAGCTGGAGAGTTGCAGCATCAGGTGGTGGAGTTACTGGAAATGGGCTACATCCGTGAGAGCATGAGCCCATGTGTAGTCCCTACCTTGTTGGTACCGAAGAAAGATGGTGCCTGGTGTATGTGTGTTGACAGTAGAGTGATCAACAGGATCACAGTGAAGTACATGTTTCCCATTGCATGCCTAGATGACATGCTGAATCAATTGTTCGGTTCTAAGGTCTTCTAAAAAATTAACCTTAAAAGCGGATACCACCAGATCGGAATAAGACCTAGAGATGAGTGGAAGGCGGCATTTAACACGTAGCAGAGCTTGTATGAATTGATGGTCATGCCTTTTGGGCTGTCCAATGCACCCAGTACACTCATGAGGTTTATGCATCAGGTTCTACAACCTTTTATGGGGAGATTCGTTATAGTTTACTTTGACGATATCCTCATCTATAGTTCAACATAGGCATCACACTTTGATCATCTCCGAGCTGTTTTTGATACGTTGAGAATGGAGCTCTTATTTGTCAATCAGAAGAAGTATTATTTCTTTGCTACTTCTATAACTATCATTAGTTTTGTTGTGTCTACTGATGGTGTTCATGCAGATTAGTCAAAGACATGTGGTCTTGGGGTGGCCACAGCCTAAAACCTTGCACGATGTTAGGAGTTTCCATGGATTGGCATCTTTCTACCACTGGTTCATCAGAAACTTCAACACTTTAATTGCTCCTATCACAGAGTGCCTCAAGGGACGTGACTTCTAGTGGTCTGAGGAGGCAGAGGCCAGTTTTCAACTGGTCAAGCAGAAGATGGCAGAGGCACCAATTTTAACACTTCTCGATTTTGTAGGCGAAGTCAACTGTGATGCATCTGGGGTAAGCATTGGTGGTGTTTTGAGTTAGGAGGGACGTCCCATAGCCTTTTTGGTGAGAAGTTGTCAGGGTCAAAGAAGAATTATTCCACTTATGACCTGGAGTTCTATACCATAGTTCAATCCCTAAAGCATTGACGTCACTACCTAGTGTAGCGGGAGTTCATTCTTGTTACTGATCACGAGGCTCTAAAGTACATCAATGGCCAGTACAAGTTGAGCAAGCGACATGCTAAGTGGGTGACCTACTTGCAGGAGTTCACATTTTCATTGAGGCACCTGTCACGAAGCCTGAACCGTGTAGCAGATGCCTTGAGCCGTCATACTTTACTCCACTAGCATGACCACCAGAGTTGTAGGATTTGAGGTTTTTAGTGACATGTATGCAACAAATCCTTTGTTTCAGAGGATATTTCGGGAGGAAACTGATGGTCAACAAAATGATTTTGTTTTGTATAATGGTTATTTATTTTGTGGATTACATTTGTGCATCCTAGATTGTTCACTAGGGCAGGAGATTATTAGTGAACTTCATAGCGAGGGTCATTTTGGGCGAAATAAGCTGTTGGCCTTGGTTTCCTCTGATTACTATTGGCCCAAATTGACTAGTGATATGACTCATTATATGGAGCAATGCTATGTGTGTCAGCGGTCCAAGGGGGTTTTCGCCAATGCAATCCTTTACACCCCTTGCCTGTTCCTGAGGCTCCTTGGTTCGATGTTAGTATGGACTTTGTGTTGGGCTTACCCCAGACCCAATGATCCATGGATTCTATTTTGATTGTAGTTGACAGGTTTTCCAAGATGGTCCATTTTGTAGCTTGCAGGAAAACGATAGATGCTGCTCGGATTGCTCATCTTTACTTCAAGGAGATTGTTCATTTACATGGTGTTCCCTGGTCAATCACTTTAGATCCACTAAAAAGGCTACTCCTAGTAGAAGTGGTAGAATTATTCCAAGTATTTCCGCTGGAACAGCTATGTACGTTTTAGATTTTCTATTCACTCATGATCTGACCTGGTCGACCCAACTTCATATGCCATTTCGGGAAGAGCTTATGGGAGAAACTAGGGACAAAGTTTGATTTCAGTGGCGCCTACCACCCCCAAATAGATGGTTAGATCGAGGTGCTGAAATGGAGTTTGGGTAATCTTTTGAGGAGTTTGGCTGGAAATAAGCAAAAGCAATGGGATTTGGCTTTTCCCCAAGCAGAATTCGCCTATAATATATCCAAGAACAGAACCACACGGCTGAGCCCATTTGAGATTGTCAATGGTTAGAATCCGTCTGGTGTGCTGGACTTAGCCCCTATCCCATGTGTAGGTCGTTTGAACCACAAGGCAGAGGACATGGCAGAACATCTTAGGGGCATCCATGATCAAGTGAAGCTGGTCATTCACGAGAGCAATGCCAAGTACAAGGTTCAAGCAGATAGTCATCCTCATCAGGTACTTTTTGATGCTGGTGATTTTGTTTGGGTAGTATTAACTCGTGATCATTTTCCTGTTGGCAAGTATAATAAGCTTAAAGAGCCGAAGATTGGACCCTATGAGATCCTACAAAAGATCAATGATAATGCATACAGGTTATGCCTCCCCAGCCATTTGAAGACTTCTGATGTATTTAATATGAAACACTTGAGACCCTGTTTTGTGGATCCCGATGAAGCTACTGTGAACTCGAGGGCGAGTTCTTTGCAGCCCAGGGCGACTAATGCAGGAAGATCTGAGTCAGATGTTGTTGAGTTGTGAGATTGCACGTTGACTGCGCTGAAATACTTTGAGGCGGCAAATCAGTGCAAAGATGGCAGGAAATCGTGACCTTTCTTTGATTGGGGCAGTTTTGGATATGTTTCGGTATTTTGGTCACAACTTTGGCTTCAAGTATTAGAATCGCATATATGACCCCAATTCGAAAAGCACTTTTCAGCGCGCACATCGTGGCTAGATTACTTCTTTTATTTTATATTTCATTTTGGCATGATTATTAAGATTTTGCTTTTTTTTTTTTTAAATTCTGATACAGTTGATTTTCAGCTATTACAGCATGGCTTGTGGGTTGACTGAACAATTCTTGAATTTTGATAATTTTGAATTAAACATTAGAGGTGTTTCTCTATGTTTTTAGGCAATTCTCTTATCTTTTTCTCTGTGATTTATTTGTCGAAACTAGCTTGCAGAATAATCACTATTATATGCGGCGACACTTATGCATTCCCAAGCACCCTTAGTAGTGAAATTTCCATCCTTCTTGGCCAACCAAACCAACCGATTTGCCCCTTATTTCTATCCACACATGGAGTTAACAATATCTTGAGCTAGCTGCAACAGTTTTCTCTCGCAACCATTTATCAAACAAAAAATAAATCTCTCCCTCCTTTGGCTTCCATTTTGAATGTTCAAAGATATCCGGGATGCATCTTATCAACAACTTCTAAAACTAAGACCCTTTATTAGGATTAGTAAGAGAAATATGCTCTTCCTTGACATATTTGGACTTAAATAAACGAGACCACAAAGAGTCAACTATCAATAATTTCTAGGCCAGCTTCGTATGTAAAGATTTTTTAATATCCTAAAAATCTCAAATTCCAACACCCTCCTCACTAGTTGGTAGACACATCGAATCCCATCCTTTACAATGTATCTTTGGTTTTCCATCCTTATATCCCTAAAAGAAATTGCTCAATGATTGGTTAAGAGACACAATAATAGATTCTGGTACCTAAAGGATAGAGAGAATATGAATAAGATTGTTACTGAGCACATGCTTCAAAAGTAACATTATTGCTCCACTAGATAATAGCCGAGACTTCCAACCTCAATTCTATCCTTAATCTTCCCAAGGAGCTCATCAAAATACGTAGACTTTAGTCTTCCAGACACCATAGGCACTCCTAAATATTTAAAATAAGCAAACCTTCAGAAAAATCAGTCAAACGCAAAAGCTGTCTTCTTTTAGCTGGAGAGATGAGATTAGAAAAAATCAAGGAGGATTTTTCCTTGCTAACATGTTGACCAAACCAAGATTCATAAAGAGCAAGGGAATCCGAGATCACCTTAAGAGATGTTTTAATGCCGTTTGAGAAAATAACAATGGCATCCGCATATAGAAGATGTGATATAATCGGTGCACGTCTTGTATGAGAAAAAATACCAATACGCCTTTCCTGAAACCTATTTTTCAATATTCTAGACAAACTTTCCTCCACCATGATAAACACATAAGGAGGATAGGATCTCCTTGTCTCAAATCCCGAGCTCCTTGAAAGAAACCCTTAGGAATGCCATTAATAACAATCGAGTACCATGGAGAAGAAATGCATTGCCTTACCAACCTACAAACAATTGTAGAAAAATCCAAAAGCCGACATCACATGAATTAGAAAACTCCAATCAATACTATCATATGCTTTGGCCATATCAATTTTAAAGATAACATTACCCCTTCGAGTAGGCTTATGGAGACTCTGTATCAATTCTTGTGTCAAACTCACATTCTCAAATATACTCATTCCTGGATTGAAAGCACCTTGTTCCTAAAAAATAAACCAAGGAAGCAAGGGGGATAAGCGACCCGCAAGAATTTTGGTGCATACCTTGTAGAAGGACGAACACAATCTGATAGGGCGAAATTTATCAAAGCCTTTAGGATTATCAACCTTCGAAATGAGTACAGGAAAAGAAGCTATAAACTCTCTTGGAATAACACCCCCTTCTAAAGAAATCATGCATAACATATACCACATCCTCCCTAACAATATCTCAGTAAGCTTTATAAAACCCGGATCCAAAACCATCTGGGCCCGGACTACTGTAAGAGGAATGGAAAACAAAGCATCATTACCTCTTGGATCGAAGAAAGCTCTAAAAGAGCATGGTTATCCTCATCTTACACCACTTTCTCAACCCAAGTTGCTAAAACAGGAAGAGGAGACTAATGGTTAGAGGAAAAAAATTATTTAAAAAATTCAACCGCTCCTAAATGAACCTCCTCAATCTGGGGTTTTCAAGAAGACCTCCTCATTAATCCTCACTTTTCTCACCTATTTCGAGTTTTTTGTAGCCATAACCCGAAAGATTGTCAAATCTGCTTCCCCTTTCTCAAGCCAAACTTGCTTAGCTTGTTGAGCCAACCGAGTTTCCTCCCTACTAACCCAAGAAGATAGTTTTACCTTAGAAGCCAACAAATACATCCCCAAATCCTCCGAAAAATCCCCTGCAGTTGCTTCTCAAGTACACAAATCCTTTCCTTTAAAATCTAAATATGATTAGTAGTCCACCCAAAAACTTCTCGGTTCCATCTTCGAAGAACCCCCCTTAAGTGTTTAAGATTCCTATCAAGTCCAACCATACCCACAGCAATTTGATCCACCTTCCAAGCATCCGCTATACATTTTTTGAATTGGTTATGGCTATACCACATTTGCTGGAACCTAAAGAGACTAAATCCGTATTTGCATTCCTCAGATTCCGTGAGCACCGACATTGGATGTGACGCCCCGACTCCCACGTACAAAAACAAGAGAATCGTGACGTCAGGATGATGACAACACGGGTCACGCATCCCAACGAAATGTGCTCAAGTGTGTGCAACATACAAAAGTGCACAATAAAAATCGCAGCGGATAATATAAATAAGTCATCTAAGTACCAGAAATTTAAATACAAATATTCAAAACAAATTACCTTTAAATAGTTATACAGTTATCCCAAATATATTATAAAGACAACACATAAATTGATAAAAAAATGAAACTCAATAAACAGGAGCAATCCCAGATCACTCCACCAACGGAGCCAAGCTAAGGCTCGTCATCCTCATCTGCATCAAAATCTGCGATACCATAAAATGGTACCACAGGTAAGTATAAACCAAACAACTCTCGAGATAAAAACATATTAATGCAACCAACATGCATTCATACGACAAAATCCACTTAGCCATAAAATACCCTTTTTCCCAAAAAATGATTATTTCCAACACACGCCAAAATCCCATTTTGGCCCAAAAACATAGTCTGTCATTTTCTCAGAAAATGATTCACACAAAACAAACCATTTATCAGACACTGTAGGCGGGAATCACAGGCGGGACTCTACCACCGTCCTTGCTTACCACCATGCCTACCGCGTGCACCGTAGGTAGGAATCACAAGCGGGACACAACCACCATCCCTACCACGTGCACCGTAGGCGTGAATCACAGGAGGGACTCTACCACCATCCCCACAGTTCCTTTCCACACAATGAATACTTATCAGAGCACTGTAGGCGGGAATCACAGGCGGGACTATACCACGATCCCTACCGCGTGCACCGTAGGCGGAAATCACAGGCGGGACACAACCACCATCCCTGCTTACCACCATCCTACTTACCACCATCCCTACCGCGTGCACCGTAGGCAGGAATCACAGGCGGGACTCTACCACCATCCCTGCTTACCACCATCCCTACAGTCTCTTTTCCTTTTTCTCAAACTAGTCAATCTAGTCGTTTCAAACACGCTCAAAATCATTTCACATGAAAATTCAATTTTCAAATAAACACAAGAACATGTATGCAATCATGTGAAAACCCAGTTTTCATTTACAAACATGAACATGCGTGCAAATATGCCATATACATGAAACAACACCGCAACAACTAACAATGCAAACCAATCACACAATAACTCCGTCCATAATCCATCCGACCCCCGAACTCCTCGGACTCAGTCCGACATAACCAACCAGTTCACAGATAAAATGTGTTAGTGCAAAAATACATTTAAATCATGAAAGTTCTTTGGAAAAATACTTACAGTGCTATATTATAATTTCCGAAGGATCACGGAGCTGCAAGAAGTGGCAACACAGCTGCAGAACAGTGCAAAATGCACTGTGGCCGTGAGTCTCAAAAACTCACTTTTGAACGAAGACAAACCAAGACTCAAAATTGATAGGGTAGGGCTTAGAGATGTCGGTGAAGCCAATGGTGGTGGTGGTTTGCCGTGGGTGGCGGCGCAAAGGATGGTTGAAGACCAAAAATACCCAAATCGAAAATGGGGTTGGATGTGCTTCACCGGTGACGGATCGGAGCTGGGGTTGGGTCCATTGGGTTGCTAGGAGGTCAAGGATGAAGTGGTGAAGAGATGGTGGCCGGTGGTGACGCGATGACGGCTCGCGATCTAAGAGAACGCTGCGACTTTGGATGGTTCGTGGAGGCTAACGGCGGCGCGATAGGAACTGAGATTGGAGGGAGGTGGTCACCGGCCGATGGGGAAGAGAATGGGCTGGGCAGTGAGAGCCACGGCGGCGTGGCGGCGGTGGGCTGGGAGAGGGACGAAAACACACGGGGAGAGAGAGGGAGGACGCAGAGCGCGGGAGAAACAGGGGAAGAAGAAAAAGAAAGGAAAATAAAAAAAGGAAAAAAGAGAGGAAAGAGAAAATGAAGGGAAAGAAATGAGGTCCAGTCCTCACATCTTGGGTCACAGAAAATGATCCAACGAAAATAATTTCAAAACAGTAAGTTAAATAAAATAATTTAAACGTAATGATAAAATGAAGATAAAATAATTAAATCCAACAATCAATTAATTTAAAAAGAAGAACAATTTAAATGTACAACAATAAATAAATATCAAGAAAACATAACAAATTAATTTTCACAATTTAAAGATCATAAAATAAACCATTTAAAATATCTGATAATTTTAAAGCAAGAGAATAAATTTTTGAATTAATAAAAATAATCATTCAATAAAAATACACTAAAATACGGGTGTTACATTGGAGCATGATCCGAGCTCAAACTAGGAAGATAAAAACCATATCCCAACGGGAAGTCCAACACCCAAGCTGAGTTAACCAACACACTATCCAGCCTAGCCCAACTCCGTGAACTACCATTGTGCCTGTTGCACCAGGACATGTGATTACCAGTGAAACTCAACTCTGATAAGCCTACATTGTCTATAAAGGAATTAATTTCCTCCATAGCAATGTGTGACCTAGGCCTTCCTCCGATCCTCTCTTCATCAGACTGGATTATATTAAAATCACCAAGAACCATCCACGAAATATTCTCTAGATTCAATATTTGAAGTAAGGGTGTCAAATCGTGTTAACGGGTTGTGTTTATGTCGTGTCAAGACATGTATATTACTCTATATAGGTCAACCTTAACCCAACTCGTTAACCTTATCATGTCAAAATTTCAAACTCTAACACGACTCATTAACATAACGGATTGTGCTGTGTCAACCCATTTTGACCCGTTTATGTAAATGGATTGAACAGACCCGAAATTAATTCGTTTGACCTAGTTAAGTTTAGTATAATTTTATATAAATGTTAAAATCACAATATCTATAAAAAATATAAAACTAACTACAAGTCCTAAATTACAATCCAAACAATAAAAATATCAAAATTAAAATCTCAACAATTTATTTTTAGATATAAGGGTATAATTGTAATTTTAACTTTCTTAATGGGTCTAACCCGTTATCAACCCGTTAAGCAATCGTGTTTTAACGGGTCAACCCTTTTTGGCCTGAACCCGTTAAAACTAAACCCTAACCCGCCTTTATTGTGTTGGGTTAACAGGTCGTGTCACATATTGTTACCCCTAATTTGAAGATCCTCCTAAAGAGTTCTACGTTCATCATACATGCACTTGGCATACACAAAAGAAATCCACCTCTAATTACCATTTACATCCATGACCAAAGTAATGCTTCGGTTATATGAACACATCACTGTAATCCTTACACCTTTAGTCCACAACACCCAAAGCTTACCACCTTCCACCTTATTCGACACATTTCCTTCAAAGGAAAGATCATTATGTAACCTTCTCAATTGTAGATCATCACCAAACGACTCTGATAAAGCTATAATACTAGGTTTCTTCACTTTCACCATCTTCATCAACCTTTTCCTTGAGGTACCGAGACATCTAATTTTTGGATACACCGCATCATAAATTCAAACATTTAGGTCTGCTTTTGGGCCGGAAGGAACTCCTCAATCTAGGTCGCATGTCTCCTTCATAATTGTGGCTTTTCTCCTCATTATCCGATTATATTTCCTTCTCTCTTTGGATATGTGCCTCTTCATTTGTCCCTTCCACATCAAATAATGATCCTGGCAAGCTCCCATCCTCCCGAGCAACGCTTGCAGGCTCAGACTGAAGAATTGCACCATATAATGGCAACTCCTCCGCATGAAAGTCGAGAGAATCAACCAAAGCTGCAGTCTCCACCTCTCCTTTGCTTCTACATACCTGGAAGGAATATCTATCAGTGAGGGGCTATCCCCAACCAATACAATATTATCTTCAAGTACTTGTGAGTCCTCCCTATTAGTGCCTAGCAATGAAAAAACAACCTCTCTAGGCTTCACAAGATCGTCTTCTACCTCCTCCTCATCAACCTTTTCCTTAATAATAACCAAACCCTCCTGAACCATATGTCCTTTCCCTTCAATAGTAATGTCATCACCTGAATGAATATTCTCCCCATTCTTCAAAACGAGCCCAACATTGAACGAACCCATTTCATCTTGCTGCACCTTCTCTAAATCATTCTCAGGCACATTCTCTCTCTCTCTCTCTACATTGATTTCAGGAATTGCCTGCACATCATCTATGTTTTCCACGTTCAGATATACCTTCTCTACCGAAGGTTTTTTCACCCACTTCAAACCCTCCTTCCCACCTTCTCCTTTACTAGCTTCAATTTTCTCCTTTAACAGATCTCTTTTACAAGTTCTCTTATTATGTCCCTGCATGTAACAAGAAACACAAAAATCAGGCAAAGTCTCATACTAAATTTTCTGAAACCTGCTGCTAGGTTGTCTAGGAGCACTGATCCAAAACCCATGCAAAGGCTCTATTGCCACATCCATCTCAACAAAGACTTGGGCTCCAACGGTTATAGTAGCACAATGGGTGCTATTATCACGTCGAATAAAGCGAACACTCAGCAGAAACAGATTCCGAAGGAAAGATTCGTGATAAAAATTTGGAGGCAGCCCCTAATAGCAACCCAGACCAGAACACGTGAAGGTTTCACATCTTTAGAGAAATCTGTCATCCAATAAAAAATTATATATGGCACACCTTCAACATCATAGGCTTCTCGAGAAAAGGCCTTAAGAAAATCCTCCTCTTTCGAGAAATGTAGAAAAACATGATGTGGTTTCCTCATGCTAGAAACCACCGGTTGAGACTCCAAGCCCTAGCGACTATGAACAAAAGCTCTGATCACATCTAAACTAAGCCTCTGACGTAAAATCTTCATCACAAGAGAAAACACAAACGACTGAGCAGATTTTTGAATTTCCTCCAGCGAAAACATCACACATAATTCTCCATGAATTGTTTTAGGAGGCCTCAAATTGATATCCACCTCGGGAAGGTGAAAAGGGGTGTGCAAAACCATGTCTGCGAATGACCACGGTCTCTCAGGCGATGTCGAGTTGCCCTAGGGGGCCCCGACGGTAGCCATGTCCCACAAAAAAAAAAAAAAACCCTAGTAGAGCTAAAAATATTGCCTAGCCATGTCAGCTTTTTTTTATGAGGGTGCTGGTCTCATGAGAGACTCAACTTGTTTGGAAGGGAGCGATGGAATGTAAAAATTAAACTTATTTAACTCATCAACATTGTATCATTTTGTAGATGCAATGGTTCACAATGGGTGCAACTTTTGGAACAGTTACATAATTTAAATAGATAGTAACACTAGATACAATCTTAGAGTGAAGATTGTTATGCTATGATCACCCTTTATATTCCTTCATTAATTTTAAGATTAGTATCCAAGTTAAGTGGACATTGGCTGTCATATTCAGATTAACTAAATGGAGGGCGCGCACAATGGGATGATGGCCAGTAAATAATCCAAACACGACTTTTCAATTTAATCAGTAAAAATAAAAATGAAAATGACATAGACTTGAATTTAAGGGGCAAGTACAAAGGAGTAGTGTCAAATTTTGCATTTAATAACACTTATAAATGAAAACTATTATCACAACCTAATATAATTGTACTCCATATCTATGATATAAGACCCTAATAGAAGGCCCAAACCATACGATTTATACTCTAAAAGGACTAGTCAATGATACAATTGGAGTCTTATTGGAGCATTATAAAGAGCAATATTAACTTCTCATTCCCAAGTAATATGAGATCCCATACACTACCTACCCTTATTCTTATCATATGGGGTATCACACTTGACCCATGGATCCTCTGTGCTTATAGTTCACAAAAAAAAAAAAAGACAATTATATGTGACCAGTTATTTGTAACGAGATTAAGTCTATTATTGTCATGATGCGGTTATTAAATAGATAATACTTCCGATTAAGTGGGACTTAAAATCTCTTGGAAATCTTTATCACATATCTTTACTTAATTCACTTCCTTGAGTTATTATTGGAAATTCCAATATTACATAGAGTGATGATGAAAAGATTGGGAGTACGAACACTTGCTTTTATCGGAATTAGGAGGGTGAATATAATTGGCTGAGGCTTGATCGATCCAGCTTTAGTAAACCATCATTAGTAAGCTCAATGACAAAGCTCACATCCATGGAACAGCCGCTGCATGCATTTCATTACACTCGCGAGCTCTATATTGATATGGATGATGTTCAGCCTATTATATATATATAAGATGTCATACAATCTATTAAAATTGCTCGTATAAATACTAATTTTTAATAAGGCATATCATAATGTAATAAAATGATAGTACTCCATACGTGTTCGAAATCCAAAACTACATAGTAATATTTATGTACTCTTCATGAGTGTGTTATAAAATACTCGACCTTGCAAGTACAAGACGTACAACGGGAGAGAGAGAGAGAGAGGATCAGCACTTCCATGTATACCATATGATAATTAATGCATGGGTCACTACAAGGGGAATCACCTTTCTCGGCGATTCATTTTCGCTGGGAAAACTAATAAAATCGCCGCCTATCTCCTTTCCCAGCGATTTATAAATCGCTGGAGGTTCGCCGGTATTAAAGCCCCACTTTTGATCTACTCTAACGGAAGTCAAAAATCGTTGAGAAATATTTTCTTTACCGGCGATTTTTATTCGCTGCAAATAGTACCTTTTATCGCCGCAATTGCAAGATACGATTTAGTTGTTAATCGTTGGGAAAGAGAATTTTCAAAGATTTAATACTGTCGCTAAAAGTGGAAAAATCACCGAAAATAGTCTTTCCCAGCGATTTTTTGAACTCGCCTCCAATGACTAAATGGTTTTGAAATAACAATTGCGGCGATAAAAACGCACCGGTATAGATCAATTCCAGTGATTTAAAAATCGCTGCAATTGATCTATTAGTTTTGTGAACTCATTTGCAAGGATCAAAACATCGCTGATAATTTATCAATTACGGCGAATTAGAGTTGTCGCTAAAAATAAAATAAATCGCTGTGATAGTTTTTGCGACGAATAATATTCGCCGCAAATACCCTAAAATGCCGATAAAAAGTATTTCCTGCGGTATATGATCGCCGAAAATAAGTTTAATGTAAAAAAAATAGTTCCGGCGAATTTTAATCGCCGGAAAAATATATTTCACAAAATAAATAAAACAAATCCACAATGAGAGTAATGTATGCAGTTATTGTTGCATATCAAAGTAATCACAACTGCCCTATGATACATGTTCTAAGTGAGATACAATGAGAGTACCCCAATGTGATCCTAAGATATTTGTCAGTTAATAACATATTATTACCCTATATATGGACTGTAAAGTGCAGATTATATTATACTTTCAACTGTAGGTTATTGAAATTGGACAATAAACAATGATGATACAAAAGTAATTAATCAGGCCAAGTTGGCAATATCAATAAAACCAGTACAGATCGAATCATTGGTTCCAATTGTTATCCTTGCAATAATGAGAGATAAATTGAAGTGCTTATATAATTGTTGATACTAACCACAATGAATCTGTTGAATCCAAATCAAGCTGCTGAGATAAGCTTTTTAAACTGTTGTGAATGAAAATCAAATAAAAGGTCACAATTTATCAAATAAGTCTCACAATCTCACAACCCAAAAAACTTCTATTAAAAAAAAAAGTAACAGCAGCAAGAAATCACCAGTGTATATAAAATTTCACAGCCAAGTGAAATGAAGATACTCAGCTTAAAGTAGACTCACAAGTTCTTCTTGCTGTCTAATACCCACTGAGGTACTTCCCCACTTAATGAGTTGTTGGTTAAGAACCTACATCCATAAATACATGTCATCTCATTTCTTGCCAAGTGAATAGTCATTGGGTTGTAGAGAAGATAATTTGAGAACCAAATTAAACATGCAATATTTGCATAAATAACCTAATATGCAGTTCTTGTGATTATCAACTTACAATCTTTGTATTCACACTTCAATAATGAGAGATACCAATGAAACTTTATGAAGCTGTATGGCTTCTAACCAAAAGAGGCAGAGAGAAGGGAAACTTTATGAAACTTTAGATGCCATGGTTTTGGATAGAAATGACTGATTTAGATGCCATGGTTTTGGATTAGCTAGTGAGGGTAGCAAACAATCCATTGTTTTTCTTATTAAAAAAAATGTTTTAAGCATTGTATTCCTGGCCAAACAACCCTTCCAAAGATCTTACAGTCCTCATTAAGCAAAAACACCCAAATGTTTTACCCACTGGGATGAAAGGGAACGCTGCTGGATTGGATTGCATGGGAATGATCATCAGATTTTGTAACTGCTTTGATAATTCTTATTGGACAAGTGATATTTGCATGCTGGGAAAGAGTTAGAGATTCATAAAGAAACAAAAATTAGTGCTAAGATTCTAGAATTAACTGTATACTAGAAATCTCACTTGAACATTCTTTTAGCATGTTACCACCCAAAAAATAAAAAAACAAAGTTAATAAAGATATTCACATGACTATAATTAATGACAAAGAGAGGAGGAGAGGGCCACTAATCATGATATTTAAAGCATCAAAGTGTTTAGTCATTAATGTCTCTTCTGACATATATAGGACACACCAAAGAGCATAACAATATTTGCTATGCTAGAGAGACAAACAAGGAAAGAAAAAATACAAGAATGTTAGGTTTTGATCAATATATAGACTCTTCCAAATAGTTCCAAGGTAGTGTTGGCCATTCCTGTTGGATCGCTAAAAAAAATCAATGCAACTTCATCCCACTAGCTAAAAGTGAAGGGATACTCTAAGTAGAGTAGGGAGGGACAGGTAGGATATATATAGAATGTAGAAAGAGAATCTTCTCTTCTCATTCAGAAAATGGTCTTGTAGCCCACCGTTTTCTCTTTGATACTTAGCTTGCATGCACACTCATGCATACAGTCATGCATTAAAATTGAAACAACACTTAATTAACCACTTTCTAGCTTCAAATAACATTGATGACATGATCATTGTGAAAAACTAAGAATACCAAAGGTTGCATACCAGGCAACACAGAAGGGGAATGCTTCATTCACTGTGAGATTGAAGTTTTTTTAGTTTAAAAAAATGAAAAGGATCGTCAAATTTGAATTGAATTGAAATCATAATTTAAAATAAGTGATAAGTTCATAGAATATTGTTAGCACAAGCAACTTAATAGTTACAATGGAAGGATATAAAGCATGGTCAATAAGACGATTTTAGCAGATGAACTACCTGAAAAAGTGTGATGACATTTGCACACGGGAAATTGTAAGAAGAAAGGGCTGCTTTATTGAACATTATCGAGAGAACTGCAGGATGGAGGACAGCATTATCATTTTCATTTTCACAGAATATGGCTACGAACAGAAAACCTATTAATTGGTACATAACCTGGTAACATGAACAAACAACAAAAAAACTAAGAGCTTGAAACAAGAGAGAGACCTAAACAAAAATAGTAAAGGATAAAAAAAGAACCCAAAAAATCCTAAAACTTAGAAGTTGTATTATTACTAGAGGTAGCACTCCAGATATAGAGAACTTGCTACAAAGTATGTTATTCCAACAAAGCCGTAAAACCTGCTGCTTGAGTAACTTAACATATTTTCATCTAGCAAGAGACTTTTATCTATAGGCCATATGTATATGTATGCACTGATATATGCCTGAAGACCATTTAAGGTCAATTACCATTATACCTTCACTTAATCTACTCCCACATTTGAAACATTAAAAGACTCATCTTGACAATTTTGGTGCCGGTATCATATGCAGACGATATCTGTAAATCACACACTGATGGAATTAAGTTCTCATCCAGGGGGAAAAAATCTCAAATGTTTCAAATATAAACACAGATATAAACAAACCCATAAACAAACTAGCGACCTGGTTGATAAAAACACAAAACCCAATCTCCGAAAGGAACTAAAACAAGAAATCAAGCAAATATAACAGGAATGCAAAGAACCCATAAATGTGAAAACAGAAGGCAATATCAAGGGTGGTTGTGGTGGTTGCTTGGCGTGGAGTGGTGACTCGGGAGGAGCACGGTGGCGCTGGGGAGACCTGGTAGCCGTGGGCTGTGAACAGAGCAAGGGGGAGAGGGAGGGCCTCGGATTGCTAGGCTAGGCTTGGAGGAGAAGGGGGCTCCGACGGAGAATTGGCGATGGTGTCGACGTGTGGGTGGTGGCGAACAGCACCCCTAGCGGCTGCGATATAGAGAAATCCGAGAGAGAGAAGGGTGACGCCAAATTCAGGGAGGGCAGAGATCTGGCGGGGGCTGGGGGAGAAGGAGCGGGTGGCCTTTGAGGTGAGGTGGCGGTGGCGTGGTGGGAACGTTGGCGACGGGCTGTGTGCGGCGGCATGGGTTGTGTGCGATGGAGGGATTGGAGACAGAGAGGGGCGAGAGGGGGTGGGGGGGAGACATATGGAGGGAAATGAATGGAAAAAGAGCTGGGCTTTTAATTTTAATAGCGTTTTGCGGCGAGTATATAGCGCCGCAAATAATATTTTAAGTGGTCAGATTCATTTACGGCGACAATTTTCGCAGCAAAAATTATCTATTGCGGCAATTTTTGCATTCGACGGAAAGGAGATTTTGCTACAGTCAAAAAGTTCTTATTGCGGCGGAAAAAATTGCCGCAATAGCTATAAAAGTCGCTGCAAAAACATAACAGTTAATTTCTTCCTCAATATTATCCAAACTCATGCTTTTAAGTCCCGGCGAAATTTAAATCGCCGCAAATAAGTAATAGTTTCGTTATTTTTTTTGGCGTCCATCAAAAAATCGCTGGAAATAGTTTTTTTAGGCGATTTTCAAAGTGAAAAAATCGCTGCAAAAGATCACTTTGCAATTGTAGCGATTAAAATACCATCGTAACAAGTTTTTTAATGTACCAGCAAATTTTTTCGTCCCAAAAAGTGAATAATCGCTGGAAAAGACCAATTTAGTATTTGCAGCTACTACTATCGTTGCAAAAAGTTCAAAAATCGCCGCAAAAAACTTGTTTCAAAATTTTATGTAAAAAAATCTCGACGAGGTAAAAATTGCTGCAATTAAAGGCTTTTTGCGGCGATTTTATTTCCATCCGACATAAAATCGCCGCAAAAGACCTTATTTCTTGTAATGGGTATACAAAATAATGATACCGTGCTTCATATAAAGCATATATGTTATATAAGTACGTATATAGTCATTGTCTTCTTTTGTTGGAAAATAAATATTGGCTCATTTTCTTTTGAATTTCAAAGATGGGCTTTTCAGCTTCAATTTAGTACCGCGCTTTTGTAATTACTAAAACTTGGAGACAGGTTTGCCCTTTCACCCGAGTATCGATCCTCGGGTGATGCTTACTACACACACATACGAGTCGATCGAGAAGAATAGCCTTTAATCTTGTCTCACCTAATATTAATATTCAAACGTTACAAATACAATACTTTTCAATTTCAATTTTCAATTTTTTCATCTAATAGTTATTTAATAATTACAAATTTCTCAAATTTCGAAACAAAATACAAAAAACAATCTAACTTTTTCAAATTTTAAAACAAAAATAGTATTCTAACAATATTTTAACTTTATAATATTTTTATCTAATTTTTTCTCACTCATTTTCGAAAACTCCATAAAACATCTCAACTCAAATCATTTGACTATTATTTAAAAATCATCTTGTCTCATCTCATTATCCAAAATATGTTTAAGGCTGCGTTCAGATGCTGTTGTAATCTCAAATAATTTGAGTTCATTTGTGAATAGTAGTGTTTTGTTAGTATTATTGAAATGTATTTGAATATAAATAGGTTGAGATCAATTTGTTTCAATGTATTAAGTAGGTTGAAATGTATTTCACTGTTTAATGGGAAGTTAAAAAGTAGTGGGTCCTATCAATTATTGGTTTGAGATAAGTTGAGATCCAGTACTTTGACAGCCAAACATAGTCTAAGAGGTGGTTTGGGTAATGAAATACTATCAACTCATCTCATCTAATCATTAAAATTTTTTAAAACTTTCAAATAAAATATGATAAATAATTCAACTTTTTTAAATTTAAAAAAAAAATTATATTAAAAAATTATATTCTAATAATATTTTATTCAATTTTCAATTCTCATCTCCTCTCAACTCAACTCGTTATCTAAATAAGTGGTGGTGATTAATGGTGAGACAATGCTCGGGACCATTATCGGTAGAGCATGTATTGTCTTCATGTTAGCGATCAAGTCGAAATTAAAAAATAAAAAATAAAAAAACTAAATTTCAACAAGAATAGATCAACAAGTCAGAATTTTTTTAATAAAATTTCACAGCATTTTGTTTGACCGATTGCAGCTCGGAACTAAGGGCGCATAGCTTCGGGAGAGGAAGTTGATTGGTCCGTACGTATACACTAGCTCTTTTTTTTATATATATATATAGGAAAAAGACATCATTTCATTCATAAAATCGAAGTTATAACTGTGGCCGGTCAATATAGAGAAAAACTCGGATTATAAGTCAAACTACTCATCTGTTGAAAGCTTCCCCGCATGCAAATTTCTTTACGACGGACATTGTCTTAACTTCTAAGAACTCTCAACTACAAAACTAGTTTATCTGAGAGTATCACTCTCTGTAAAAAAAACAAAGATGACCATCCCCTACCTCCAAAGTAGGTGGGGTATTCAACCCCCATCCTCCTTTGGAGGAGAATGATAGAACCACCCCTTCCTCCAAAAGAAGAGGGGTTCTCTTGCTATAGACAAAAGTCAAATAACTTATTTATTTTATTTTCTAACACAAACAAAGATCAAAATTACAGACACTTGAAAACACTGCAAAAAACAAAAACACACTGGCCAAGGAGGCTATAGGGGTACGTGAAGGACACGTGCGTGTGCGCTATGCACCGCTTCTTTTCGCGTCACATTCGGTAGTCTGGAAGATCAGAAGTTGAGTAAAGCCATGGTGGGGCGCGTGTAGGATGTTAGCCACCGGAAAACCTCAAGTTGGCGTTTCTCCTTTATTTGACCTGAAAAAGTAAAAAAAAAAAAAGAAAAAACAAAAAATACAGACATGAGAAGAGATGCTAGAAAAACTCTAGACGGGAAGGAGGGAGGGGGAGGAGCCGAAGCTCCCATCCCCTTAGCTAGTTTCATTTCGGTTTGGGTGTTTTATACTAGTTCCATTCTTAATTAGATTGAAACGGACTAAAAACTATTTATATAAAAAATAAATTTTTTTCTTGTGAGTCTCATCTTTTTTAAAAGGATTGTCCAAAATTTATATTTTTCGAATTTGTGCAAATAGGAGTAGTGTTTGATAAGTGAAATAGTATGAGCTTATTTCATTACAATTTATTATTATTCACAAACAATTTATTACTAATAAAATATTATTCACTATTGTTTTATTATTATTCAAAAATCATATAAGATTAACTCAATATGTAAATGTAGCCTTAAAGATTTGCAGCTGGAGGCTTAAGTTTAATTAGAACCTGCTAATACTTTATAGGAATCAAGTTGTAATAGAGTTAAAAGAGTACTTTTTAATTCAGTTAAAGAAAGGAACTAAGTACATGGACAGATCTTGAGATTGATGTTTTCCGAATAAAGATTTCAAATTTTGGCGAGGTGATGACTCGAATATGTAACTTGATACATGTATAGTCCCATTATTTCTCCTTTGTAGACTATTGACCCTCGTGAGCAATGTGCTTACACCTATTACTATTAATTAGGAACTTAGGCTATATTTAGATGTTGAACTGAATTCAGTTGAATTGAATTCTTTATAAATAGTAGTGAATTGAGTAGTAAAAAGAGTTATGTGAGATCCATCTAAACTGAGTTTAAAATATGTTTAGATATTAAGATAAATTTTATACTTTTTATGAGAAATTAAAAAAGGTTGTGAGTCTCAACTATAAAGATGTTTTAAGTTAAAAAAAATTATGGATCCCACGTATAAGAACGTTTTGAATTGAAATGAGTTTAATAATTTAAAAGTTGAGTGTTTAGATATTAGACTCAATTTAAAATTAGATTCAACTATAAAATTATTAAACTGAATATAATATTTAAACAGTCAACTCTTCTTTATTCAAAACTTTATTTAGTAAAATGCATCTCTCCTCGATCTGCCTCAATCTGCGTCCATAAAGTACTCAGAGATGGATTATCATAATGATCAAAGTCTTGTTTTTTTGTTTGTTTATTTATATTTGGACGAGCAGTGCTAGCTGCAGGGTGCAGCACCAGACGGCCCCTATAAGGGTAATATTTTTTTAAAATATTTTTTTAAACAAAAACTTATATTAAAATAACTTCTTTAATTATTAAATAAATAATTTTTTTTATCGGAACCCGAGACCCAACTTTCGGTGAGACCAGGATTTTTCATTTTTTGACGTTCTGTGTCTTTTTCGTCGCCGAAACTTCTTCTTTGTTGGTTCTTTGTTTTCTTGTCTTTCGTTTTTCTGACATGCCACTCTGGCTCTGTTCTCGCCGAATATTCTTTGTTGGCTTCTTTATCAGAAGAAAAAATTACTATGCTGCTTAATTATTACCGCTCCATTTTATCATTTCGTAAATTTTTTTTGTTTTATTTTTATTTAATAGTTAAGAAAATAATTTTTAGCATATTAATATATTTTTTATATTTACTTAAAATATCTAAAAATGATAAATAAATAAATAAATAATTGAATTAAAAAAAATACTATTTTTACACTAGCAGTCAGTTACAGCAGTAAGCTGCAAGTGGTACAGTAGTGCAGCTCTTATGAGAAATGCTCAGGAAGTTGGGAACCATCGGGTCCCGAGCATTTCTCCCGATTGTTTTTTTAAAATTTAATATTTAAGTAATTATGTTTTATTGATATTGTGATTTTTTAAAAATATTTAAAGATATAAAAAATTGAATCAAAAATTAAAAATAAAATAAAAAATATCAAATGGTCTTGCTGGTAGCCAATGGCCATCCTCGTACTACATCCTTCAGCACGACTCTTTTATTGATGCCAAGGACTCAAAGTTTGATGATGCCGACTTAACAGATTTTATATTGATAGTGCTAAACTATTTTAAGAAGGTAGATCAACATAAATATGACAGGCCAAAACGGTAAAAGTTTCTCGAAATGGGACACTTTTGTTTACGTGTCAGTATTTTGATCATAATTTTAGTTACGAGTATTATTAGAATAGTATATATGGCCCCAATTCAAAATGTTCTTTTCGGCACGGATGTTGTGGTCACTAACTATGTTTGGTTGTCTCCATTTAGACCTCGAAATTAAACGTTTCCTCTATTAAATCGTTAGTTTAACTTACTTTTTTTTTTTTGTCTTTTATAGAAATATTTCGCTCTCACTTTTATAGATGATTTTTGCTTCCGACTTGGACAAGAATTTTTGCAAGATTCTTATTGAATTTTTCATTTTCAAGCAAAGTTCTTATAATCTCAAATTACCATAGCTATTTGAGCCCAACTTGTGGGTTTCAAAAGTAGTTTTCAACTTTATTAATAAACCTTACCTCAGAGTTTTTTCTCTTTTGCATCTTTTCTCAATCTCGGTCACTAATTTTTCTTGATTAACTAGCCGTTGAAATAATTATTATTCTATTCAGCATCATTTATCCATCTTCTAGACATTATATTATGTAATATCAAAAGAAAGGTACACTTTGCACTCTCAAATTATTAAGGTTTTGCACTTCGCTTCACAAACTATTAAAACTGGCATATTGTTCATGTGATACTATATATAATAAGAATAATGGTGGGTGATGTATGAGATTCTATATTATTTGAGAATGAGAAGTTCTTACTCTTTATAAGGTTTCAATGAGACTCAACTTGTCTCATCGACTAATCATTTTGAAGTATAGATCATATTGTGGTTTGAGCCTTCTATTCGAGCATTACCCTTTATGATAAGGATAAGAGTAGGTACTGATGTATGAGATCCTACATTATTTGAGAATGAGAAGTTTTTGTTTTTTATAAGGTTTCAATAGGACTCCAATTATATCATTGACTAGTCCTTTTAGAGCATATGCTATATGATTTGCCCATTGATCCATTGGGTTGTTACAACTATGGAACAACAAAAAAACTAATACTTTAAACCCTTAATTAAGATCTAATATTAGTCAAAATTAAAATGCCAGCTTTCTTTTGGTAGTACGCTAGCTACACCAACAGATTGTATTTGAAATCAAAATAAAGAACAACATTTTCATATAACTAGCAGCTAGGAGGCTCCATTAGAAAAGATAAAGAAATTAGTTGCCAAGAGCTGCGGTTCTCGACCATTAAAGTTAACAGAACCGCTACTAAGTGGTCAGTCTAATCTTCGAGGAAAAACAACCCTCCACTTAGAAGCTGCCACTTCATAAATCATACTATACTCACGCTACACTCGTGCACATGGGATAGGAATCGCAAAAACCATCATTGAGAGGAGAACTGCGTTCACACTGAGCAGCTTAACTTGATCACATTCACTCCAGAATGAACGCTGAATCGAAGGGGTGGGTTTTCGGAGGGGGATGTGTCTCTCTCCCCGTCTATCAGCTATCAGCGCCAACTCGTTATCGTCTAGCTCCTTGTCTCTGAATGGCAATGCCCAGATCGCGGAGCTGGAGCAGATTTTCAAGAAGCTCGATGTCAACGGTGACGACAAGATCTCATCCTCCGAGCTCGGATCCATGATGAACAGCCTGGGACAAACGGCCATTGAGGAGGAGCTCTAGAAAATTATCCAAGAGGTAGACGCCAACGGCAATGGCTGTGACACCCCGACTCCCACATACAAAAAAAAAACACGAGAATCGTGACGTCGGGATGATGACAACACGGGTCACGCATCCCAACGATAGTGTCAAGTGTGTGCAACATGCAAAAGTGCACAGTAAAAATCGCAGCGGATAATATAAATAAATCAACTAAGTACCAGAATATTAAATACAAATATTTATAACAAATTATCTTTAAAAAGTTATACAGTCATCCCAAATATATTACAAAGGCAATACATAAATAATTGATAAAGCGAATCTCGAGAAACAGAAGTAATCCGAGATCACTCCGCCAACGGAGCCAAGCTTAAGGCTCGTCATTCACATCTGCATCAAAAGCTGCGATGCCATAAAATGGTACCACAGGTAAGTATAAACCAAACAACTCTCGAGATAATAACATATTAATGCAACCAACATGCATTCATATGACAAAATACACTTAACCATAAAATACCATTTTTTCCAGAAAAATGATTATTTCCAACACACGCCAAAATCCCATTTTGGCCAAAAAATATAGTCCATCATTTTTCCAGAAAATGATTCACACAAAACAAACTATTTATCAGACACTGTAGGCGGGAATCGCAGGCGGGACTCTAAGGCGGGACTCTACCACCGTCTCTGCTTACCACCATCGCTACCGCGTGCACCATAGGCGGGAATCACAGGCGGGACACAACCACCATCCCTACCACGTGCACCGTAGGCGGGACTCTACCACCATCTCTGCTTACCACCATCCTTACAGTTCCTTTCCACACAATGAATATTTATCACACACAATGAATACTTATTAGAGCACTGTAAGCGGGAATCACAAGCGGGACTATACCACCATCCCTGCTTACCACCATCCCTACCGCGTGCACCGTAGGCGGGAATAACAGGAGGGACACAACCATCATCCCTACCGCGTCCACCGTAGGAGGGAATCGCAGGTGAGACTCTACCACCATCCCTGCTTACCACCATCCCTACAGTCTCTTTTCCTTTTTCTCAAACCAGTCAATCCAGTCGTTTCAAACACACTCAGAATCATTTCACATGAAAATCCAATTTTCAAACAAGCACATGAAAACCCAGTTTTCAATAAACACATGAACATGAATGTATGTACACGAAAATCGAGTTTCGTTTACAAACATGATCATGCGTGCAATATGCCATGTACATGAACAATGCCATAACAATAACCAACAATGCAAACCAAACACACAACAACTCCGTCCACAATTCATCCGACCCCCGAACTCCTCGGACTCAATCCTGCATAACCGACCAGTTCACAGATAAAAGGAGTTAGTGCAAAAATATATTTAAATCACAAAAGTTCTTTAGGAAAATACTTACAGTGCTATATAATAATTTTCGAAGGATCACGGAGCTGCAATAAGTGGCAACACAGCTGCAGAACAGTGCAAAATGCATTGTGACCGTGGGTCTGAAAAACCCACTTTTGAACGAAGACAAACCAAGACCCAAAATTGATAGGGTAGGGCCTAGAGAGGTCGGTGAAGCCAATGGTGGTAGTGGTTGGCCGTGGGTGGCGACGCAAATGGTGGTTTTAAGGCCAAAAAGCCCAAAACATAGATGGAGATAGATGAGCTTCACCGGTGGTAGATCGGAGCCAAGATTAGGTGTATTGGGTTGCTAAGAGGTCGATGATGAAGTGGTGAAGAAATGGTAGCCGAAGGTGGCGCGATGGCGGGCGCGAACGAAGAGAAGGCCGCGGCTTTGGACGGTTCGTGGAGACTAATGACGGCGCGATAGGGGCTGAGATTGACAGAGAATGGTCACCGGCCGGTGAGGAAGCAAACGGAAGGGGCGGTGTGGGCCACGGCGGTGCGGCGGCAGTGGGCTAGGTGAGGCGACTCGGACGCATGGGGAAGAGGAGAGAAGACGTCGCTCGGGAAGGGGAAAAGCAGAGGAAGAAAAGAAAGAAAGAGGAAAGAAAAAGAGAAAGAGAAAAAGAAAAGTGGGGAAAAGAAATGAGGTCCAATCCTCACATCTTGGGTCACAAAAATGATCTAACGAAAAAGATTTTAAAACAGCAAGTTAATTAAAATAATTTAAACGTAATGATAAAATGAAAATAAAATACTTAAATCCAACAATCAATTAATTTAAAATAAAGAACAATTTAAATGCATCACAATAACAAATATTAAGAAAACATAACAAATTAATTTTCACAATTAAAAGATCATAAAAATAAACCCACTAAAAATCCAACAAATTTAAAATAAGAGAATACATTTTTGAATAAATAAAATAAAATCCTTCAATTAAAAATACACTAAAATGCGGGGTGTTACAATGGCTTCATCGACTTCTAGGAGTTTGTTGAGCTGAACACTGAGGGTGTCGATTTGGAGGAGGTGTTGGAGAATCTGAAGGACGCGTTCTTGGTCTACGATATCGACGAGAACGGGTTGATATCGGCGGAAAAGCTCTATAAGGTCATGAAGAGCCTGAATGTCGAGTGCTCGCTTGCCGAGTGTAGGAAGATGATTAGCGGGGTCGATCGCAATGGCGATGGAATGATCAGTTTCGATGAGTTTAAGGCCATGATGATGAACGGCTTGCGCATGGATTTGATGGACAGATGATCATCATCCTCAACATTCGTTTCAGAATTCAAATTTAAATAAACAAAAGTTTTTCTCTGAACTAGATCTAAGAAACTTCTTCAAAAATTTATCATTTTCCTTTCTTTATAACATCTAGAATTTCTTATTTCTTAAGAGCATGCACCTCTCAAATGCCCAAAGACAGTGTAAGATCGATTCAGATAAAAATTATTTGGATCGGGAAGGGGAACATGGTATGATGAGAAAGTCTAAGGGTGGGTTTTCGGAGGGGGTTGTGTCTCTCGCGAAGGGAAAGGGGCTGCGTAGGGGGCTGTCTCTTTTGCAATGTCTAATTCCATGTAGTGCTGGTTTACATTAATTGTGGTGGAAAGTCTAGGTGTCAGTACACTATTGGCAGGCTGTTATATGAGGAACGTTAGACGGACCGGCTTTAACGAATTCTCTAAAGTTAAAAGAAAGATGTCTCGAAAAGTGACTGTTATGTAAGTTGTGTTGTTAAACAAGTAAAATTGAGAGTAATGTTCACAATCTTCATCTACCACAAATAGATAAGATCTAGATCTGAATTTTAAAAAATAATTAAGCAGTACTTCACGCGGTTCAATTTCATTTTACAGAAAATGACAAGAAATGTTTCAGAGCTACAGCCTAGTACAGTTAAACCACATGATGGATATTTTTATGTCTTTGCTAGCTATTGGTCAACATTGTCTCAACTTCTTTTTAATCAAATAGTGAACTCACACAAGTGTAATTAGACAGTGTATTACTTTACCGAAGTTGATTCCTTATTCTGGAAAAATCAAACTTTCTCAAAGTCTAGTTGATATTAGTACTTAATAATTTGAATATGACAGCGATGAAGCATGCATCACATGACAGCCAGCCTGCAGGATCAACCTGAACAAATCTTAAAATTACCGGGTTAATTAATATATATATATATATATATATATATATATATATATAAGCCATGCATATATATGATCAGTAGTCTTTACAATTAATACAGGAAAAGTTTTATAGATGTAATGCATTTTAATTGTCCTCTATGTTAACTATGTTAACCACATAATAAAAGACTATTCAAATATGATATATATATATATATATATAGCAAACGGCGCTAAAAACCCTAATGGCAAAATCTGCTTTCTTGGCTCGAGTCGAGTGGTGTGTCTAGACTGCATCGAGCAAATGGAAAAAACAACATTGGCTAGAGTGGGGTGTTGAGCAGGGGCTCGAACAAATATTAAGGTTTATGTCTTGCTCGAGCTCACTATTGCGTGGAACTCGAGCGAACTCACGGGTTGAGTTTCGCTCGAGAGCACGTCGAGCAAGCACTCTATTTCTCGATTTTCAGCTCTAAAACCGATCTCCACATACACTCCAACAATCTCTCACTTGGAGACTGAATCTTCACATGTCAGTCACTGTTTTCAGCCAAGCCCTATCATCTCTACAGCTCACAGCTCCTGTCTTCAAGATAGAAGACGCACTGGAGTCAAGCCTGACTTTAGTTTTCCACGTATATCATCCTTAGTTAGCACATCCACTGGGAGACTCACAACTCCTACTACACTAGGAGTATTCAGTCTCGAACCAATCTTGGCAACCTTAGCCAATTTTCTCAGGCTTTCATGAGGAACGACAAAGCTGACTTCCTTTGATTTCCTTATAATGTTTTGCTCAATCAAACCTGCCTTTTTGCAATCTTGAATTTTCCTGCACATCACTAGATTCTAATGTTAGATACAAAGAGTTAGATCTCTTACCATGGACTAAGACCAGTGCGCCCTTAGTGATCTTCCAAACTCCTCCAAAGAACGCTATTGCATAACTGCTGTCATCAAGATGTCTCACAGAGATCAGGTTTTTCTTCAGATTTGGAACGTATCTGACTTACTGTAAAGTGCACACGCCCTGTTTGAAAGTGTGATGCACACATCACCCACTCCCACTACAAACAATGCCTCTTCATCAGCATGATACATCTTCCCAAAATCACCAGCAACATAATTCTGTATGATCTCTCGATGTGAAGTGCTATGAAAGGAAGCCCCTGAATCCAATACCCAATCATCAAACAGAGTGTCCACTGCAAGAATTAGGGCATCATGAATTTCTTTTATCACTACATTCACAACATCATTCTCAGCACTTTCTTTATTCCTGCAGTTTTTCTTAATGTGGCCCGGCTTGCCACAACTCTAGCACATGATCTGCTGCTTAGATCTCGTTTTGCTCTTCCCCTACTCGCGGAGCTTGACCTGTCTTGTCCTCTATCCAAATTGCCAACATTCAAGGCTGATTCTGAACCCGAGAACTCACCAGATTGACCTGTCATGTCACATACATTGTCATAGTTCAGTTTCATCTTGCCGGCTGAACTTCTCACACCAATCCTTGTGGCCTACCAACTATTTGGCAGCGAAATCAACGCTCTAATCTCATCATCAAACTCAATCTCTATAGAAGACAGTTGATTTGTGATTGTATTGAATTCATTCAAGTGTTGGATCATAAACATACCTTCTGACATCTTCAGATTAAACAATTTTTCATCAGGTACACTTTGTTATGCGCTGACAACTTTTCATTCGTACCTAAAAAAGTCCTCATGAGATTTACTGTGATTCTCTTCTTACTGACATTGTGTGCCACTGTTAAGGTCAATCAAATAATTCCCAGAATCTATCGATCTAACAGGATGGTGATCAATGTCCAAGTGTGGTGATGAAGTGGTGGTGATTAATGGTGAGACAATGATGGACACATTATAACAAAATTGACATTTATGATAAATTATTTGTGACGATAATAATTATTTGTGACGAAAATAGATTTATTTTAATAAAAAATAGTCATTGTAGTCGAAAATAACTAACAATAAATTAAATTTTTTTTTATAGTGTTATATGTACGACTGGAATATCAAATCTTAAGTTATGGCCGCCAGTAATGACTGGACAGAAAAGATATTGATAATGACCCAAAACCAACAAAATGCTAACATTAATTAAAGAAACCATGGAATAAATGGGTCTAAGCCACGAAAGGACAAACAACATCAAATATGGAGTTACGGATGTTTTGTCAAGTGAGTCATCAAATTCACATGGGGGATCTATTTTGGAAGGAGATCAACGTGGGTCTCCAACCATTGGAACCCCCCCCCCCCCCCCCAAAAAAAAAAAAAAAAAAAAACTCTGTTTATGTTTTTAGTTCTTTTGTTTTTTAAAAAAATTCTTTTGGCTTTAAATTTATGTTTTAAAAAAAATCGATCCTCTTTTTTTTTGGTATAAATTAAAGGAACGATTTATTCCATGATTATGCTGTCGGCTAGCGAAAAAATAAAAATAAAAATTTTGGACTTTACTGGAACTAATAATTTATCCATTAAATAAATCATGTAGATTATTTTAGTATTTAATTTTAAGACAAAGGTCCATAAAGAAAGGAAACAAAAACACAAGCCAGCAAGCTGTAAGAGTTAAGAAATTATTACAAAAAAAAAAAAAAAAAAAACAACAACGGTACCACTTAAACCATTTGAATAAAGAAGAGACCAAGACGACGTTCCTTCATCGTACCATGTTCGTCGGTAGAGAGAACCAAAACAGGACAAGTATTCTTAATGATTTGCGGGTGGAGGCAACTAGTTGTATTAAGTTTAGAATCTGCTATTAATTAATAGTAATCAAGTTTTAATAGAGTCAAAAGAGAACTTTTCAATTCAATTAAAGAAAGGAACTAAGCAGATGGACTTGATCATCTCGAGATTGATTTAAATTTCAGAATAAAGATTCCAAACTTTGGCAAGGTGAGTCATGCATAATCCAGTTGTAGAACATTGGCTCTCGTGAGCAATGTGCTTCCACCAACTACTATTAAGAGGCTTAGATTCTAAACTTTGTTTAATCGAATGCATCTCTCCCCTCTGCCTCAATCTGGGACAAAGTAGTAAGAGATATTGGATTACCATAAAGATCATGAGATGTCCCTGTTTTGTTATGGCAGAAACTGTATTTATATACTTTCTCACACGTCTCTGTCTTTGTTCTCGTCGAAATTTCTTCTTTGTTGGTTTCTTTATTGATGCAGAAAGACCCGGGTCCGATCATGTTTCCGATCGAGTTGACAGATGCTATGTTGATAGCGCTGGATTATATCAAACTACAACAAAAACTGATACTTTGAACCCGTTGTCAAGATCTTATAGTCAAAATTAAAATGTTACCTTTAGCAGGTTGTATGCTACATCAAGTACTGATCATATTTGAATTCAAAATAAAGAATAACATTATAATATAATTAACTAGGCTCCATCAGAAAAGAAGAAGAAATTAGTGTCCAAGAGATGTGGCTATTGATATGAAATGCTAAAAGAAAAATAACTATTTAGAGTAATGTTATGTACAAGCTCTAAATAGACAAGTCTTTCGTAGATCTTTTGCAAAAAAAAAAAAAAAAAAAAAGTAGTTGTGAAATGTTATGCAAAACACACATACCAACGATGACAAATAAAGTAAATCTATGTAATTCGCTTGAGCAGCTTGTTGAGCGTGCCTTGGATGAACGGCCAAATCAACATTGGCTCAAGTGAAGTGTCGAGCGAATATTAGGGTTTGTATTTCGCTCGAGCTCATTGTCAAGCGGGACTTGAGCTTTGCTTGAGCCCAGTGTCGAGCGCATGTCGAGCAAAATTCGCTCGAGCACACTGTTGAACGCACTTTCAGCAAACACCTTTTTCAGCTCTAAAACTAGTCTCCACATACACCTAACACGAGCCTCACTGCTACATCTACAAATGAATTATACAAAAATAATCTCACAAATTGATATGACTTTATCTGATCCGTTAGATTTATTTTATAATAAAAATAATTTTACAATCTAATGAACCATATCAAATTATATATGTTAATTTATGATATTGCTTTTGTATAATCCTTTTTGTGGTTACAGTATCTTTTAAAAAAAAAATTAGTTTTTTTTTTTTTTTTTTTTTTTTTTTTTACATTTTTTCAAGATGGAGTCCACCTTTTTACAAATATCCGTGCAGGACTTGTCTAGCTATTTGGAGCTTGTATAAATAAATACTTTCTCATATATTTTAAGTGACTACCATTTAAGTTGTCTTTAAGAAGTATGATTATTGAGGATACCAATAATATTTACGGCGAAGAGTTGTTCACGATTTTCATCTACCACAAGTTTAGATCTAGATCTGAATGTTAAAAAATAATTAAGCTGCCGTTCACGTGCATGGTTCAATATCATTTTAAGAAAATGACAAGAAATGTTTTAGAGAGATGAACACTGTCTCAACTTTTTTTAATTCAAAGAGTGAAATCACACAAGTTTAATTACAGAGTGTATTAGTTTACCAAAGTTGATTCCTTATTATTTACGGTTTTTTTAATGCATGATCACATGTCCTATCAGAAAGGATGGCACCTCCATTAATTACTACTTAATTTCAATATGACAGCCATGCAGCATGCATGCATCATCTTGATCTAATCTTAAAACAGCGTTACAGCTTTGTCTGTTTATATGATTATTAATTAGCTAGGACGCGTGCACCCTCCACATGAATCTTTTATGTCTTTCTTTCAAATCAAATAAATCATGTCAGTAATAAATAAAAAAAAAAGAAGATGTCCTCTGTATGAGTTTGCAAATTGAATTTTAGGCTGCGTTTAATTACAAAATTTGTTGAGTTTAGTTTAATTTTAAATTGAATTTAAAATTTAAATATCTAATTCTTAAATTATTAAATTCATCTCAATTTAAAACTTTTTTATATATGAAATTCACAATATTTTTCAACTTAACACATATTTATATGTGGGATCCACAACCTTTTTCAATTTCTCATAAAAAATTTATACTAAATTCATTTTAACATTCAAACATACTTTAAACTCAGTTTAGATTGGTCTTACATAACTCATTTTACTACTCAACTTATTACTATTCATAAAGAACTGAATTCAGCTCAACATCTAAACGTAACCTTAATTTTAGTACGTAAGAGTTGCCACCGGCCGGCTATAATAAGTTAACTTCTCCTATTTCCTTTAATTAATTAAGCATCACTTGCCCCTATAAGAACAAAAAATAAATCACCTTAATACTTAAACGCAACCTAAATCTCAAAACTTAATGCAGTTAATTGAAAAAAGAAATTGAGCACAACTATTTTTTATATTTTATTTTCATCCTTAGTACTTACTCACACCCAATATTATGTTACACAATATTTTAAGTGTCACCTATATATGTTAATCACTTAATAAAAAAACTATTTAAAATGTGTCACATCAACCGCCTTGATTAAGAAAGACAATGCCGCTTGAACTATTCTTGATCCTTGATTTTGTTATCCTTAATTAAGTTGGTTGATGTGTTACATTTTAAATAAATTTTGATTGAATGATTGTCATAAAAAACTGCTTAAAATGTGCAACATAATTTTATGCGAGTATGGATATATGACAAACTACTTACGGATATTGAAGCGTTCCTCAATTATAAAAATGATTGTATTGGCCGCGAAATTAACTATTGAAGTCCCCAAGATTTGAAAAAGCCCCCAAAATCTTTTGTCTGTTAAGAATTTTATAAAAATAAACGTCTATAAGAAAAAAAAAAACATTTGTAACAGATTATTTGTGACGATAACGACTATTTACAACAAAAATAAACTTATTTTAAAAAGAAATAATTATTTTTGTTAAAAATTACTAGTCACAAATAAGCAGTTAATTAACTTTGTCCTGCAAAAAATTATTTTTATAGTTTAGTCCCACCAAATTCAGTTTCCTGGTTCCGCCCAATTACACTCATCCTATCACGAAATACCATGTCATTAAAATTGTTTACATAAGTACTAAATTGTAATCGTATGTGATCAACCTCATATATACCAAATAATAATTGAATTAGGAATCCAAATAAAAATTTGAATAGACCCTACCATTATTACCACTCGTTAATTTCTTGTCTATATAATGCATGCTACTAACTATTGTACAAAGGTCACAAGTCAACATCTCTCTCAATCTTCACTAAAGCAAAGAGTTTCCAAAGTCTCGCGCTGTGCAGTAGAGTTCTATTCTATGGCTGCCATTAAGGTGTGCTGCAAGTAAACTTGAAACCATACCCTCAGAAACTGTCTTCTTCTCAGCATTTTTTGGTTCAACTAATAGCTAGCTATGAATTGGCCGCGCAATTTTTCAGCGTACACTGCTACAAACCTCTCGCGTTTTGTAGAAGCCAATATACGTGCAATATACACATCCTTTTTCTCACTTTCCCTTATCCAATATTTTCATTTTAATATATATTCATATATCTATATTCGCATTATTTTTCATAATCAGCTGATGATCAATATTTTACAGGAACAATCGATCATCATGTCAGCCAAAAAGAACGACCTCATGACCTTCAACTTCCGAACGATGAAATTTGAACCTTGTCATGATCAACAAAAAGGTTAGCCAGTTCTGGTGATCTCATTTCTTTGATGATTAGAAAACATGCTAACTTCAACCCGCGCGGCCTGTTGGCGTAAGGATATTTCGAGAAATCGGCTTGCATGGACTTCTTAGATCAGTTCAAACAACCCTAGGCCTCCCAATTAACAAAGTGTTTGGTTCATAATAAACTCAACCTTGCCTTTTTGTTAAATAGGCATACAAGATAAACCAATAAATAGATTAGACAAAACTAAGGGATGATACCATACTTATCTTTTATTGAATTACCAATAGCTAGTTATTGAATTGGTAATTAATCTTAGACCTATTAGAGATAATATAATCAAATAAAAAATTTGACTTGATTATTATCCTGATTTGATTTTCATGTATAACTATCAAATCAAGTAAGTTGATTATTTTTATAATTATTAAATTAAGAGATTTGATTTTCATAATTATTATGATATTTACCATATAATTTTCCTAAAAATAGGACCTATACTACTTTGCATTCAATCACAACTGAGAATAGCAAGATGCAACACTCAAAGACTTTCTCCCTCATTCTCTCTTCTCTATTTCATTTTCTATTATATTTCAATTTATTAGAGCTAGGTTAACGCCAAACTCGATCATGTTGACAGTTTCTTTTAGACCTCTTGATCCTCTAGTTTTACCTCTCAAGGAATCTTCATCTGGCGTTCAACCATATTTTGTCTCAAATCCATGTATTTGGAGTATTGTTATTAGTCGCAAACATGTTTTATTAGATTTTGGTCTATTGTGAGCATTGTTTGAAGCGCTAAACCTATTTTGGGCCTTTTGCTTAATTACTCTTCCTAAGCCATTCATGCACGAAACATTTGTAGTACGTACATGCAATATTATATGGTCAATTCGAAAGTGGCAGCATTAATGCTAGCCAAACATTCTGGTTCACAGCAGACTATGCGAAGGCATATTATTGGAAGAAGCTTTCAGAGGTTCAGGAGATAGTGAAGGCTTTCAATGCGCTGAGATCTGCAAAAGTTAATCTCCGGAAGCTTATTGACGGTTCTACCAAAAAGGAGGCATGTAAATTTTTTCCCTTCCTCAAACTGTAGCAAACACAACAATTTTGTAATTTTTTTTTTCTGTTCGCGAAAACGATAGCAAATTTCTGCAATGGAAGACACCTTTAAAAAATATATATATTCTCATTTTCGCACCATATTATAGATTAATATTGGTGGTCTTATGCTAGCTAGCTATATGCTTAATTAAAGACAATATATCTTTAAATATTTATAAAAATAAATAAACTAATAGGAAGTGTACTCGAGCTTAGGGGTGTTATCCGCATGGTGCTGGGCGGGGGCACACCATGTAGGTGGGAGGGTTTCATATCCCGTCCCCTGCCCCCGGGAGGTGCCGCTGGGGTCAACCCGCCCCGACACATGGTGGCATTTTTTATTTTTTATTTTTACTTAATGATTAAAAAATTATTTTTGTTGTGCATTTTTTTTTTAAAATAAAAGGTGTTAAAAAATATATTTAAAAAAAGAAAGTAATAAAAACTTACATAAAATACACTAGCGGAAGCCCGGCGGAGCTGCCAGCAGGGCTGTAGAGCCACCCATTGTCATTTGTGGTCCGCTTCTACAATAAAGGCCAAGCTGCCTGACTCAAAATCTAATTGCGCCAAGACTCTGATCTCTAACATTAATTCTGCTGAGTTCTACTTTTTCAGTACGTCTGTAAGCATCTCTCTCTCTGTCTAGATATATATATATATATATATATATATATATATATATATGAGCTTGTCTGTAATGTTTCCTTCATTTATATATAAGTCAACGCATCACCGTCTAATACTAGTGATCACAACTGAATATTCTGACACTGCATCCATGTGTAATATTTACAATAATATACAGCTTAAACTATTAATTAAGCAGTTGATCGAGTTGTCGACTTTCATTATTGCATTGCACAAACAGGTTGGCGCCGACGTGCTGAAAAATAAGAATATTCTATTAATCATTTCGGGCTTCTCTAACGACGATATCTTGAAGCTGAAGTCAATCTATGAAGGAGCAACGTCGAGGAAGGACAATTATAAAATTGTATGGATCCCAATGGTGGAGCAGATCAGCGCCTGGACCGTAGACGTGTGGAATATGCTAATAACTGAGAAACCGTGGTATGTATTGCCGTGCTCTTCATCACTAGCTGCATCAGGCAGCCAATTCATGATCATGAGTAAGGAGTGGCAGTTCAAGAATGAGTTTATCATGATGGTGATGGACCTAAAAGGTAAGGATAAAGTCACAAATGCATTCCGCCTGATTACAATGCCAACGACTGAAATGAATGCCTCAGCTTCCACTAACCCAGATGAAAAGGTGCAAAAACCTAAAAAGCATAAGGAGAAAAGTAGTGTAATTGTGTCTTCTGAAGGACCAGAAGAACCAAAGGTAAAGTGTTATTTTCACAGCTTAAAACCATACGTACGTAAATTACTTATAAATTAAGGATGGTGTACTTCGAAAGGACTTTCGGGTGACAAATATACATGACATCTAAGTATATAATATAAATATTGATCATGCATGTGCATGCAGTTTAAAGTAAAATTTATAATCTGCATTCAAATAGAAAATGGAGTTTGACATAACATATATATCTTGTTCAATCAGAAAAGAAATTACGAATTCTACTATAGAGGCACGAACGAGGAATGGAACGATACATTTTTTGAGAAAGCAAATAAAGTGGGTCAAGATGTGCTCATAATCCAGCAAGGCCTTTCTGTAAAGTCGTTCAGGGTTTCATCGGAGATGGAAATAAAAGAGGCTAAACAACGTTTAAAGGCCGTAAATGATCCAATATTTTCGAATGATGTGAGCGTATCATTTGTTGTGCTGAGAGAGGAAGATAAAGTGTTGCTGTCTGGTCCTGGGGATAAAATACTGGAAGTCTTGGAGCGTTTTGGCGAGCAATGGAAGAAGGAAGTTGAAAAAAAAGGCTTTGCAAGAAGTTTCTTGGAGAGCTATGAGAATATTTGATGTAGCTAGTTAGATTGATAGACGGCGCCATGATTGCATTGCAGTAGTACTACTACTTCATGAGGCCATGATGGCTATCTAGTATATACTACTTCACTACAAAATAAAGATGATCATGTGGTCCTCGATCTAAGTTTTATTAATTTGCAGCTTGTGCAACTAGCTAGTAGTATGAAGTATCATCAATAATCATGTGTAATGGTACTACGTATGAAGTATCATCAATTATGTCGGCAATGTTGTTTGTGTTGTGATTCGTGGCTTAATGATTTAGTTTGAGTCTCGTACGTTTTAATATGTTATCGTGTCTTGTATAATAAATTAAAAATATATGAATATTTTGTGACGGTTTGTGCCCTAGTGTTCAATTGAAATTGCTTGGTTCCCCGGGGCAGGCTAGCTAGCTAATTAAATATTTACTCCCAACGTACAGATTCACATAAGGATCTGTTCCAAGTTCCAAGTTCCAAGTTATAGATCACTACTTCACGAGGTCTTAAAGATTATATATCCATTCGGATCATTTACAGCTACTTTCATCAAGAATCATTTTCCTGCAGTAGTGAAGCTAATAAGACGACTCAGAACTAGTGATCAGAACTAAAGATCAGTTCTCCACAGTTAGTGTTGGTTTTTTGATAATTCATTGTCTAAAATGTTTCAAATGATCATGTAACGGACCACTAGAACAATATATATGGTCATCTGATGACAAGTATTTCGTACCTTTTTAATATTCTAAGGGTATATAGTTGAAAAGTTGTGACTTTTCTCATGAAATGGTGCTTCAATTTTTATAAACTAGTTAAAGACCCGCGCAATTACCTTCATTTTTTATTTCTTAGTAAATATTTTGTTTCAAGTTTTTAAATTGTAACATTTGGGTCTAGCATGAAGCTCGCGTCTAAATTTTGTTTTAGATTAATATGGATGAAAAGTCCACTTGAGATTTAAAAAGTAATTTAAAATACACTACCGACCTAAAATTTCTTTTATTTTTATTTTGGTAGAATATGAATATTTATTGAGCGTGTAATTAGGTTAAAGCCCATTTATCAATTAATAGACCAAGTGTGCATTTCCTTTATAGTGGCACAAGATTTAATCTAAAAGATCAACACAACTACTCAATATCTCATGCACATTTCTTCATTTTGTGTTTTGTTTGTGGCGCCCCCAATCCTCCTTATAAAAAAAATACGGGGATTGAGACGTCGGGATGATGACAACACGGTCACGCATCCCAATGAAGTGCCAAGTGTGTGTACATGCAATAGTGTACAATAAAAACGCAGCGGATAATTAATTCTACTAAGTACCAGAATTTAAAATACAATCTAAATATCAGAAGAGGTTTAAAAGCATTTATACAGTCATCCCAAAATAAAGTTTAACACATGTCCCAAATACAAATGAGTAAAATAAAATAACAAAGCCAGTGATCCCAGATCACTCTTCGGGCGGAGCCATCTCCTCAGGCTCGCCCTCCTCCTCCTCATCTGCATCAAAATCTGCGTTACCACATAATGGTACCGCAGGTAAGTATAACCCAAATAATCCTGAGGAAATAAAATGCATTTAATGCAACCAACATGCATGCATATGATGAAATATGCATTTTCCTCAAAACATCATTTTCCCCGAAAATGATAATTTCTCCAACACACGCCAAAATTCCATTTGGCCCAAAAATAATCCGTAAAACATTTTCCCAGAAAATGATTTACAAAAATCCAACACACACTATTTTTCTAGAAAATAGCCAATTAATCCGTTATTACCCTATGCACCATGGCCTCCCGTAGGGACCATCCGCAAGTCCTGGCTTCGTAGCGATGCTCAGTTCCGCGCTCAGTGCGTTCGTAGCCAAGCACCCACTACGCAAAGAGCGATGCCCAGTTCCGCGCCCAGCGCGTACGTGGCCAGACATCCTCTAGTTCCCGCCAGCAGAAGGACCACGGAGTCGGCACGAATCTCTCGTCCGATCCCATTGTCGCCCGGCGACAATCCAGGGGACGTTACTCAGTTTATTCCGCTCCCGAGTAACCAGAGGAGCTCCAACGAGATAATGCCCCATCTCGGCTTGGGGTCGTGATACACACGTACCCAAAAATATTCTCACATAAAATCATAACTTTCCAAATCACACATGAGCATGAATGCAATACACGAAAACTCAATTTTCTTTACAAACATGATCATGCATGAAATAATGAAATGCACATGTACCAACACCAATCCAACGTCCATCAATAACCAGTCCCATCAAATCCAATCAAACAACTCATCAACAACCAATAACCAATTCAACCAAACCAACCAAACAACTCCAATCACAAATCTATCCGACTTCCGTACTCCTCGGACGCAGTCCGGCAAAACCAATCAACAGTGAAATGCGTTAGTGCAAAAATACATTAAATTCACAAGAATTCTTTGAAAAATACTTACAGCGCTATAAAACAATTTCCGAAGGATCACGAAGCTGCAAGAAGTGGAAAAACAGCTACAGAATAGTGTAAAATACACTGTGGCCGTAGGTCACAGATACCCACTTTTCAACGGAGACAAACGAAGACCCAAAAATGATAGGGTAGGGCCTAGGGAGGTCGGTGAAGCTAGTGGTGGTGAAGGTTGGCCGTGGGTGGCGGCACAATGGGCGGTAGAAGACCAAAATACCCAAATCGGAAAAGTGGATGGTGGAACTTCACCGATGGTGGATCGGAGGTGGGGTTGGGTCTAATGGGTTGCTAAGAGGTCGAGGATGAAGTGGTAGGAAGATGGTGGCTGGAGGTGGCGCGACGGCGGCGTAGTGGTGCATGGAACGCCGCACTTCAATGGGTTCGTGGTGGTTAACGGTGGCAATAGAGGAGCTGGAAATGGAGGGGGGTGATCGCCGGAGGCAGGGGGAGCGGAGGAGCCGAGCGGTGTCGACCACCGCCGGCGCATGGCGGAGGGCTGGGAGAGAGATGAATGCACGGCGAGAGAGAGAGAGAGAGAGAGTGTGTCGCGCACGAGAAGGGAAACCAGGGAGGAGAAAAAGAAAAGAAAAGAAGAAAAGGAAAAGAAAAATAGAGGGAAAAGAAATGAGGTCCAATCCTCATAACTTGGGTCACGAAAATGATCCAATGGAAACGATTTTAAAACAGCTAGTGAAATAAAATATTTCAAACACAGTGATTAACATAAAAATAAATAATTAAACCCAATAATAAGTTAATTTAATTCGAGAAGAAATTTAAACACATAACAATAATTAATTTAAAGAAAGCACTTCGAAAATAATTTTCGTAAACTAAAAATCATAAAAGTAACCCAATTAAAAATCCAATAATTTTAAAATAAGAGAATAAAATTTTGAATCCATAAAAGTAATTCCTTCAGTAAAAATACACTAAAATACGGGGTGTTACATTGTTCTACTGCTCTAGGGTTTTGGTTACCTATATAAATACATGCATATCCTCACGTACGTAGAAACTTCCCCAAGCTAGGGCTGCCGCACGTTCACTCCCCACGTCTCCACGTTCAGGCAGCACCAAACTCACGCACACAACCCAATTTTCCTTCCCTCTAATATTTTCTTCTTTCATAGCCACTAAATCCCACACTTAGCAACAAGGACGCCATCAAATTTTCCTCCCACCACTATAAAACAAAAGGCCATCGCTCATTGCTACAGCACCCTAACACGCCCAGCTACTCAGCCATCGTTGCATGGGATCAAGAAGAAGAAGTCCCGTCGTGTGCCACCACCCTTTCTCACGAAAAACCGCTGCACCATGAGACAACTGAGCACGCCGTGGCACCGCAAGGAAAGTGCACCGCGAAGCCCCATGTCTAACCACCGTAGCCAGCCTTGAACAACCATGAAAACAGCCCAGCCGTCGTGTCCCAACTGGCCATCAAGCCTCCACATCCCCTGTTTCAAGCACGTAAAACAGAGCACATTTTCTCTTCCTCACCATGCACGGCAGTTCCACCCAAGCTACCCAGCCACTCCCTTGCACCACCACGCACCCATTCCAACTGCATGCTCCTCCACGTCAATTCCACCGTGAACCACCATGGGAACAACCGAAGGAAAACCACCTCTGTTTTTACACCACTGAAACATGGAAAACTCCTCCGCTGCCGCCCAGTTAGTTCAGGCTTGAAGCCCACGACAGAACAGGCGTGGAGCACCAAGAAAAGCCACATAAACCGTCGTCCGTGCCACTTCTAGTCACCCCGTGCCACTGTGCCACTTCTGTTTATGAACTCTGCAAAGAGGGAATATAAAATTTATGAAAATTTGTGCATGTGATGCAAAGATGTTTTGAATCTGTTTTTGAATATGTGAAATGATCTGAATATGTTCAGTACCATGTTTTGATATGATGTAGCATCTGAAAACCTTGGTATGAATTTCTGATTCAGTATCGGATTATAATCTGGTTTCGATGTTGTTTCTATTTTGTTTTCGTTAAGGCTCTGCCACGGTTATAATAGTAGTATACGGCTCCGCCACGGATATAATGGTGGTTTATAACTGTAACACCCAAGCCTAGCACCAAGCCCAAGCCAAGCATGAGTGCTATAAAATTTTTCTTTTGGGTTACTATGTATGAAAATGCCATTTGAGTTTTATCGAGTAATTTTAAAGTAGGTTACGAGTTCAAAATTTATTTTGGCAGAAGATGGATTTTATTGGGCTTAATAACTAGGTTAAAATCTTCTAATGAGCAAGTGGAAAATGATCCAAGAAATTTTTGGGACTAGTTGTATTATTTTTAGAATTTGAGATGAGGTCATGGGAATTTATCGAATACCAGGCCCATTAGTATGTATTTATTTCTCAACCTATAAAAATACAGATAAACCAAATAAATTATTTAGAGTGCCTTAACCGGCGTAACGTATTTGCTAAGACCATTCATTACCCAAGATGTGGGCCCCTAACATTTTGGAAATGGACCCAAAATTTAAAACGCACGAGTTAAAGCCCAGAAGCACTTCGTGAAACCCATGCATAACTCCCTTCACGTTGTTTCTTCCTTTTCTTTCGTTAAGGTTTCCAACTATGCGCATATAGATAAATATCGCACTCCGCAACCCTCTTTCCTCTAGGATTACAATTTAGAGTCCTCTTCCCATTATAATTCCTAACCTCTACCAACTCATGCTATAACCACATAGCATGCATGCCGTTTCCTTTCGCTGCCCTAGGGTACTTAGTACTGCACATATATACATAACATATATTTGTTGTTGCACAAGTAGTTCCACTATGAAGCTCCCTTATGCGAAGTCCGGCAGCCTCCATGAAGACCCATGCTGCTTGATAAAAGGGAAATAATGTTGTTTTAAATACTCTTATTATACTTGATTAAATAAGTTTTATTTGTTAAAAAAGTATTTATTAAACAATGCATAACAGTTGGGCTGTTGACATGTAAAAAAACTGATTACACAGTAAAAATAGACTTGGCCCAGTTTTATTTAACTTAGACTTGCAAGGGTTTAATTCACTTTGTGCATATGGTAGGTTGGGCCCGCGTATGCAATAAAGCTCCCATTACTCATAACACAAGACTAAAGAATTGAGGCCCACGTCTGCAATCTCCCATGACTCATAACACAACACTAGAGAATTGAAGCCCGCCTCTACTAACAGGAGAAGAAAGAAAGGAACATTCGAGAGGCAGAAAGAAAATAGAGAAAGAGAAGGTAAAGAGCAAAAGGGGTAGTATGGTTAAAGTGAAGGAGACGTCCGTAGCAAAGGATGGAGGCAGCAGTTTCGAAGAGAGAGAAGATGACTATGGAAGGGTTGATAAATAGGAAAGAGAGTTGGAATTGGGGGGGTGTCAAGATTCGGTTTTATTTTTCTCCTCTTACACGTTTTTTAAACTGTTAAGAATTTCTAGGGTTTTCATTTTGCTGAGATTTGATGTTGATGATGGTAAATTTAGGCTAAATCTGTAGCTTGGGTTGCGGTAAAACTTCACTTTGTTCTTTATGTTGGTTGGATCTCTATAGGCCTCGATTTACATACTTCACTATTTCTAAAATCAAGTTTCTATGAATGGTTTTTTTCGTTAAATGCTCTCGTTCTTATTCCTATTCTATTGTTGATACTAGGCACAACAGAATCTTGAATCAATCGAGGTATCTCTCCGCCAAGTGATAAAGTAAAAATTGGTTGATGATTAGTGATAAATTCTTTTAAAGCCTTGGTATATGAACTCTTAGTTTACGTTCTTCAGATTGCATATTTAAAAAAAAAAAGAAAAAGAAAAAGAGCCGGAAGCCCCACACATAGTGGCTCCATCCCAAGTTTATTAAGAAATCCTCACCTATGGTGGAGGAAAACCATGGCTACAACTTATATACTTGGGGGTTACAATATTCATCAAAAACCAAAACCCAAGTATCCAAAAAACCAGAACCAATTTATTTCAACAAATAAATAAATAATCAAGACAAAAAAACTATATCCACCATGCAGCTGCTAAACCAGACTAACCCCGTATACAAGCCATACCCGACTTATCCAATCTGTACAAGCCCCTTATTTCTATATCCAAAAGAGCAACACTCCGAACGACATTATTCACTCTTCGAGCCCCAGATTTCGCCAATAGATCAGCAACACTATTAGCTTCTCTAAAACAATGGCTAATAGAAAAATCAAATTCCTCTAAAAGAGCCATTAATTTGTCCCAAAAATCCCAGAGGTACCAAACATTACATATCTTATCAGCAATCCAATTTGCAACCACCAAAGAATCACATTCAATATCAACTTTACTAAAACCCATTTGTTTGCATAAACACAATCCTTCTAACACTGCTATGAGCTCAGCTGCATTGTTAGAACAACAACCAAAATATTTGGAATAAGTAAATACCAACTTACCGGTATCATCCCTCAGGACACCTCCTCCACCACTTTCTCCAGGATTCCCAATGCTACATCCATCAACATTCAATTTAAATCTTCACGAACTAGGCATAGACCAGCGAACAATACGTGGGCTTTTTCTATAAAAGAAGTTCTAAAATCGCAACCCAGGTGTTTATCAAATTGTTTCTATAAAATCTGTAGTTACTTTATTGTCCATTCAACTCTCTCTATTTACATTAAGGTGAAGTTTAAATTTCAGTTGGTTGTCTTAAGTCGAATAGTTTATTTTCTTGAGATTTGAATTACTCTGGTTTTGTCCATTTCCTTTTCGAAAAATGTGGCGCCCCCAATCCCCCTTATATAAATACACAGGGATTGAGACACCAGGATGGCGACAACACGGTCACACATCCCAACGAAGTGCCAGTGTGTGTACATGCAACAGTGTACAAATAAAATAACGCAGCGGATAGTCAACTAAGTACCAGAATTCATTTACAATCAAACATCAGTAAAGATTTAAATAGCAGTTATACAGTCATCCATAAAATAATTTACAATAGTTCCAGATATACAAACGAGTGATCCCAGATCACTCCTCAGGCGGAGCCGTCTCCTCAGGCTCGCCCTCCTCCTCCTCATCTGCATCAAAATCTGCGTTACCACAAAATAGTATCGCAAGTAAGTATAACCCAAAACAACAACGTAATATAAAATGCATTAAATGCAACTAACATGCATGCACATGATGAAATATGCGTTTTTCCACAAACATCATTTTCCCCTTTTCCAACGCACGCCAAAATCCCATTTTGGCCCAAATTATCCGTAAAACATTTTCCCAGAAAATGATTTACCCAAAAACCAACTCGCACTATTTTCCCAGAAAATAGTGCATTAATTCCAAATGCACCATGCATCATTTCCATATGCACCATGGCCTCCCCTATGGACCATCCGCACGTCCTGGCTTCGTAGCGGTGCTCAGTTCCGTGCCCAGTGCGTACATGGCCAAGCACCCACACTACGCAACGAGCGATGACCAATTCCGCGCCCAGCGCGTACGTGGCCAGACATCCTCTAGTCCCCGCCAGCAGAAGGACCACGGAGTCGGCACGAGACCATCTCGTCCGATCCCATTGTTGCCCGGCGACAATCTAGGGGACGTTACTCAGTATATTCCGCTCCCGAGTAACCAGAGGAGTTCCACCGAGTTAATACCCCATCTCGGCTTGGGGTCGTGATACACACGCACCAAAAATCCATTCTCACATGAAAACCCAGTTTTTATAAACACATGAACATGAATGCAATACACGAAAACCCAGTTTTCTTTTACAAACATGATCATGCATGAAATAATGAAATGCACATGTACCAACACAATATCCAAACCAACAATTACCAATCCAATCAAATCTAACCAAACAACTCCAATCACAAATCCATCTGACCCCCGAACTCCTCGGACTCAGTCCGGCATGCCAAAAAATACAGTGAAATGGGTTAGTGCAAAAATACATTTAAATTACGAAAGTTCTTTGGAGAAATACTTACAGTGCAATATAATAATTTCCGGAGGATCACGAAGCTGCAAGTGGTGATGTCTGAGCAACACCACAGTGTAAAATACACTGTGGCCGTGGGTCACAGATACCCACTTTTCAACGAGGACAAACGAAGACCCAAAAATGGTAGGGTAGGGCCTAGACAGGTCGGTGAAGCCAATGGTGGTGGTGGTTTGCCGTGGGTGGCGGCGCAAGGGGTGGTTTTAGGCCAAAAATGCACAAATCAGAAATGGTCTTGGTGGGGCTTCACCGGTGACGGATCGGAGCTGGGGTTGGGTCCAATGGGTTGCCAAGAGGTCGAGGATGAAGTGGTAGGAAGATGGTGGCCAATGGCAGTGCGACGGCAGCGCAACGGCGGAAAGTGTGCCGCGGCTTCGTGGGTTTCGTGGGCTTCGTGGGGGCTAACGGCGGCACGAACGGAGGTGATATTGGTGGGGTGAGGTCGCCGGCGGCTGGGGAAGCTAGCGGGCTGGGCGTGTCGACCACCGCCGATGCACGGCGGCGCTGGTTGGAGGAGAAGAAACGGACGCGGGGAGAGAGAAAGAGAGAGATCGCGCGCACGGGGAGGGAAATAAGGAAGAAGAAAAAAAGAAAAGAAAGAAAAGAAAAGAAAAGGAGAGGAAGAAAAATGGAGGGAAAAGAAATGAGGTCCAATCCTCATAACTTGGGTCACAAAAATGATCCAACGGAGATGATTTTAAAACCACAAGTTAAATAAAATAATTTAAACGTAATGGTAAAGTCAAATTGAAATAATTAAATCCCACGGCAATTAATTTAAATATTAAAACCAATTTAAATGCATAACAATAAATAAATATTAAGAAAGCACATAAAAATAATTTTCACCAAATTAAAATCATAGAAATAAACTCACTAAAAATCCAACCAATTTTAAAATAAGAGAATAAATTTTGATTACATAAAAATAATTCCTTCAGTAAAAATACACTAAAATACGGGGTGTTACATCCTCCCCCCTTAAAAAAAATTTCGTCCACGAAATTGGCAAGGTCAAATATTAATCTAAGACAAGATCAAGATTCAATCAAGAGAATACTTAGAACATACCGTCAAAATCAATCAAACAAGTACGGATATTGCTCCCTCATGTCGGCTTCTCTCTCCCAAGAGAAATCTTGAGCCAACGGATCACCCCATGACACTTTCACCATAGGTATTACCTTGGACCTTAACTCTTGCTCTTTCCAATCCACGATTTGGGTTGGGGCAACTTCATAAGTAAGGTTGGGCCGCAGTTGAATGTGTTCGGGATCCACAAAACGTGGCTCTTGCTGTCCAAAACTCTTCTTCAATGAGGACACATGAAACACATCATGAACATCTCCAAAATAATCTGGCAAGGCAACTCTATAAGCAACAAGCCCAACCTTCTCTACGATCTGAAAAGGGCCAATATATCTTGGACTAAGCTTTCCTTTCTTACCAAAGCGCTTAACGCCTTTCATAGGAGAGACTTTAAGATAAACCCAATCTCCTTCTTCAAAGGATAAGTCTCTTCTTCTTGTATCTGCGTAACTTTTCTGGCGACTTTGCGCTTCAGCCATCTTCTTCCTGATAAACTGAACTTGATCCTTCATTTCTTGAATTATCTCAGGCCCAAGCAATTTGTTCTCGCCAACTTCATCCCAACATAAAGGCGATCTGCACTTCCGTCCATATAAAGCTTCATACGGGGCCATCTGAATGGAGGAATGAAAACTGTTATTATAAGAGAACTCAATAAGCGGTAAGTGATTCTCCCAACTTCCTTGGAATTCCATGACACAAGACCGCAACATATCCTCCAGAGTCTGAATAGTACGCTCTGATTGGCCGTCTGTTTGGGGGTGATACGCCGAACTAAACTTCAATTTAGTACCTAATGCTGCCTGCAAACTCTTCCAGAAATGGGACGTGAATCGCGAGTCCCGATCTGACACGATACTCTTGGGTATTCCATGCAAACGCACTATCTCCTTGACATATAACCGAGTCAACTTACCCAACGAGTCAGTATTATTAACAGGCAAGAAATGGGCACTCTTGGTCAACCGATCCACAATCACCCAAATGGAGTTCTTCCCACTAGGAGTCCTCGGCAACCCTACCACAAAATCCATAGAAATATCATCCCACTTCCACTCCGGAATAGGGAGAGGTTGGAGTCTACCAGCAGGTCTCTGATGCTCAGCCTTCACCTGTCGGCATGTGTCACATTTCTCAATAAACAAAGCGATGTCCGACTTCATTCCTTCCCACCAGAAATTCTTCTTTAAATCTCTATACATCTTCGTGCTTCCTGGATGAACCGAATAAGGAGTTGCATGAGCTTCTGCTAAAATTCGCTCTTTAAATTCAGAATCTCGGGGAATCACTCTACGATCCCGAAACCGAAGAATGCCATCCTTATCCAAGCTGTAATGCAAGGGTCCTCTAGACTTTCTGACTCTTTTCCTGATAGCCAACAAATTAGGGTCCTTTCTTTGAAGAGTCTTTAATTCTTCAAAATCCACTACTCGGATATCCAAGACTGAAGATAATAATTCTTCTTGCTGTGAACTCTCGATAAGAAGTCTCCTCATTCCACAAAGGAGAGAGTCCACATCTGATGATTCCGCTTCATCCACTTGTTGTGACTTCCTGCTCAAGGCATCAGCGACTAAATTTGCCTTTCCTGGATGATACTTGATTTCACACTGATAATCGCTAATTAGCTCTAACCACCGTCTCTGCCTCATGTTTAGATTCTTCTGAGTAAACAGATGCTTCAAACTCTTGTGATCAGTATAAACTTCACAGGCTTCGCCATACAGATAATGCCGCCAGATCTTAAGCGCAAAAACTATTGCCGCCAACTCCAAATCATGCGTGGGATAATTCCTTTCATGAATCTTCAGCTGACGAGATGCATAAGCAACAACCCGTCCCTCTTGCATAAGAACGCATCCCAACCCGAATTTGGATGCATCACTGAAAATCACAAATGACTTGTGTGGCTCCGGAAGTGCCAAAATAGGTGCCGTTGTCAATCTTCTCTTCAACTCTTGAAAACTTCTCTCACATTTGTCAGACCATACAAACTCAGTATTTTTCCTAGTCAAGGCAGTGAGAGGTCCTGATAGTCGAGAAAAACCTTCCACAAATCTTCGATAGTACCCGGCAAGTCCCAAGAAACTTCGTATCTCACGAACTGTCGAAGGGCGAGGCCACGACAAAACAGCTTCTACTTTACTAGGATCTACAGCCACCCCTTCTTGAGAAATCGCATGTCCAAGAAACTTAACTTCTTCTAACCAGAATTCACACTTGCTCAACTTAGCGTACAATTGATGTTCTCTTAATTTCCCAAGTGCCAGACGAAGGTGACAAGCATGCTCTTCCAAATCTCGAGAATAAATCAAAATGTCGTCGAGAAACACCACCACAAAAGAATCCAAGAAAGGACGAAACACCCTATTCAATAAATCCATAAAAGCAGCAGGGGCATTAGCTAACCCAAAAGATATCACCTTAAATTCATAATGCCCATACCTCGTCCTGAAAGCAGTCTTGGACACGTCCTTATCTCTTATTCTCAACTGATAGTACCCTGACCTCAAATCAATCTTTGAAAAGATAGCCGCTCCCTGAAGTTGGTCAAACAAATCATCAATTCTTGGTAGAGGATACTTGTTCTTAATAGTCACTTTGTTAAGCTCCCGATAATCTATACACATTCTGAGAGTACCATCTTTCTTCTTGACAAACAACACGGGTGCTCCCCACGGTGAAGTACTAGGCTGAATAAATCCCTTGTCGACCAGTTCTTGCAATTGAGTCTTCAACTCTTTTAATTCAGCCGGTGCCATGCGATAAGGTGCTTTATGCACAGGAGCCGCACCAGGTTCCAAATCTATAACAAATTCCATATCGCGAACGGGAGGCAATCCGGGCAAATCATCTACAAACACATCAGGAAACTTGCCCACAACTGGAATATCTACTAACGACTTCTTCTCAGATGGCGTAGACTCGACTTGGACCAAAAAAGCATCTGCTCCACGAGCTATATCTCTCCTAGCTTGAATTGCTGCTATAATTGTTGGTTTTGCCTTCAACTTACTTCCCGCGAATTCCAAATAATCATCATCCGAGAGTTGAAAACCAATTACCCGACTTCTACAATCAATATTTGCTGAATATTGATATAGCCAATCCATTCCCAAAATTATATCAAATCCCAGCAACTTGAATACAATCAAATCTGCATCCAGTGTCCTCCCTCCAAAATCCAAAGGACAGCCTAAAGCAACTTTAGAGCACCACACCATCTCACCATTTGGAAGTGCCACTACTAGAGATTGCGATAAAGGCTCCGTGACCATATTACACATCCGTGCAAAAGTGGCAGACACAAAAGATCGAGACACCCCAGAATCAAACAAAGTACATGCATAGAAATCATATAGGCGAACTCTACCTGAAGCAAACACATCCACCAGTCAATTCCAAAAAATCCAACCATATCAAATATTAAATCAAATTAAAATAATTAAATGCATACCAGTAATAACCCCAGCATCGTGGGTCTCTGGAGCTCCATAATCCACATCACCAGGGGTCACTGCATAAACCCGAGCTTGTACCAACTGTCTTTGGTTGCCCCTTCCACCTCGTCGACCTCCTCGCGCTCCTTGCCCTCCTTGAACTTGACCAGGACACTCCCGAGCAAAGTGACCCGGCTGGCCACATCTAAAACACTGAATCCCTCTCTGGCTGCAGTCACCCTCATGGGCTCTATTGCACCTGTTACAAACTGGAGCTCGACCTCCAGCACGAACACCGGTGGTCGTCTGTGGACGGGCACTAGTCCTTTGCACGAACTTATGAGGCGACCCAGAACTACTCCCTTCACCAACGTAACTCCGCCTCTTCTGACCCGGAGGGGAACCTGCTCCAAAACTATTTTCCCGTTCTGCAATGCTGGCTAAATCCACTAACTCTTGAAAGTCCTTAATCCGAAGGCAGGCCACTTGTTTACGTACCTCATGGCGCAAACCCTCCTGGAAGCGCTCGACCCGCAACTCCTCCGTAGTAATGAGGTGAGGAGCGAACCGTCCAAGCGCCATAAATTTTCTTGCATATTGCTCAACAGTCATGCCACCTTGGACCAAATTATTGAACTCCCGAGCCTTTTGCCTTCTCACTGAAGCAGGAAAGAACCGGTCATCAAACTCTTTCTTGAAACGCTGCCCAGACACAGCAGCCAAGGAACCCAACTCCATTTCTAATAATGTCCGCTTGGTCTCCCACCAATTAGCCTCTTCACCTTGCAGCATATAACTTCCATATAATACCATCTGAGCCTCCGTGCATCCACAAACTTCAAATGTTCTTTCCAAATCTTGAATCCACCTCCTAGCTCGCATTGGGTCCTCCTCCCCAGTGAAGGCAGGGGTCCTATGCGTTAGGAAGCGCTCATAGGGACACCCCACTTGGGCTCCCCTACTTGAATCTCCCTGCGGCGGTCGGAAATTCTGTTGAAGAAATTCTGTCATTCTATTTAATGCTCTTGCCATAGCATAATTTCCATCACCTCTAGGTAACTCATCTTCAGGCACCTCAGCTTGCCTTCTTGGTCTCACCATAATCCTGTCATAGAACATTCTCCAAACCCGCTTAAATCCAGATAATTTATACTCAACCAAAAATAAACAATAATTAAAGCGATAAATAAAATAATTCAAATAACATCAATTAACATAAAATGACATAGCAACAAACTCATAATATAAAATAAATAACTTAACTTACATCTCTTAAAAAAAAATTTTATTATTTTAAAATAATAATAAAAATAATTTTTTGGTACTATCCTAAGGAACATGTGGTTTTACCCAGAGCCGAACTGCTCTGATACCACCTGTGGCGCCCCCAATCCCCCTTATATAAATACACAGGGATTGAGACACCAGGATGGCGACAACACGGTCACACATCCCAACGAAGTGCCAGTGTGTGTACATGCAACAGTGTACAAATAAAATAACGCAGCGGATAGTGAACTAAGTACCAGAATTTATTTACAATCAAACATCAGTAAAGATTTAAATAGCAGTTATACAGTCATCCATAAAATAATTTACAATAGTTCCAGATATACAAACGAGTGATCCCAGATCACTCCTCAGGCGGAGCCGTCTCCTCAGGCTCGCCCTCCTCCTCCTCATCTGCATCAAAATCTGCGTTACCACAAAATGGTATCGCAGGTAAGTATAACCCAAAACAACAACGTAATATAAAATGCATTAAATGCAACTAACATGCATGCACATGATGAAATATGCATTTTTCCACAAACATCATTTTCCCCGAAAATGATAATTTTCCAACGCACGCCAAAATCCCATTTTGGCCCAAATTATCCGTAAAACATTTTTCCAGAAAATGATTTACCCAAAAACCAACTCGCACTATTTTCCCAGAAAATAGTGCATTAATTCCAAATGCACCATGCATCATTTCCATATGCACCATGGCCTCCCCTATGGACCATCCGCACGTCCTGGCTTCGTAGCGGTGCTCAGTTCCGCGCCCAGTGCGTACATGGCCAAGCACCCACACTACGCAACGAGCGATGACCAGTTCCGCGCCCAGCGCGTACGTGGCCAGACATCCTCTAGTCCCCGCCAGCAGAAGGACCACGGAGTCGGCACGAGACCATCTCGTCCGATCCCATTGTCGCCCGGCGACAATCCAGGGGACGTTACTCAGTATATTCAGCTCCCGAGTAACCAGAGGAGTTCCACCGAGTTAATACCCCATCTTGGCTTGGGGTCGTGATACACACGCACCAAAAATCCATTCTCACATGAAAACCCAGTTTTTATAAACACATGAACATGAATGCAATACACGAAAACCCAGTTTTCTTTTACAAACATGATCATGCATGAAATAATGAAATGCACATGTACCAACACAATATCCAAACCAACAATTACCAATCCAATCAAATCTAACCAAACAACTCCAATCACAAATCCATCCGACCCCCGAACTCCTCGGACTCAGTCCGGCATGCCAAAAAATACAGTGAAATGGGTTAGTGCAAAAATACATTTAAATTACGAAAGTTCATTGGAGAAATACTTACAGTGCAATATAATAATTTCCGGAGGATCACGAAGCTGCAAGTGGTGATGTCTGAGCAACACCACAGTGTAAAATACACTGTGGCCGTGGGTCACAGATACCCACTTTTCAACGAGGACAAACGAAGACCCAAAAATGGTAGGGTAGGGCCTAGACAGGTCGGTGAAGCCAATGGTGGTGGTGGTTTGCCGTGGGTGGCGGCGCAAGGGGTGGTTTTAGGCCAAAAATGCACAAATCGGAAATGGTCTTGGTGGGGCTTCACCGGTGACGGATCGGAGCTGGGGTTGGGTCCAATGGGTTGCCAAGAAGTCGAGGATGAAGTGGTAGGAAGATGGTGGCCAATGGCGGTGCGACGGCGGCGCAACGGCGGAAAGTGTGCCGCGGCTTCGTGGGTTTCGTGGGCTTCGTGGGGGCTAACGGCGGCACGAACGGAGGTGATATTGGTGGGGTGAGGTCGTCGGCGGCTGGGGAAGCTAGCGGGCTGGGCGGTGTCGACCACCGCCGATGCACGGCGGCGCTGGTTGGAGGAGAAGAAACGGACGCGGGGAGAGAGAAAGAGAGAGATCGCGCGCACGGGGGAGGGGAAATAAGGAAGAAGAAAAAAAAGAAAGGAAAGAAAAGAAAAGAAAAGAAAAGAAAAGGAGAGGAAGAAAAATGGAGGGAAAAGAAATGAGGTCCAATCCTCATAACTTGGGTCACAAAAATGATCCAACGGAGATGATTTTAAAACCACAAGTTAAATAAAATAATTTAAACGTAATGGTAAAGTCAAATTGAAATAATTAAATCCCACGGTAATTAATTTAAATATTAAAACCAATTTAAATGCATAACAATAAATAAATATTAAGAAAGCACATAAAAATAATTTTCACCAAATTAAAATCATAGAAATAAACTCACTAAAAAGCCAACCAATTTTAAAATAAGAGAATAAATTTTGATTACATAAAAATAATTCCTTCAGTAAAAATACACTAAAATACGGGGTGTTACAAAAAATATTCAAAACCAAGGCACTCTAGAAAATCATCCATACATGTCAACAACAACAGATCCTCCCTTGTGAATATAACATTTCCTGGTTTGTTTACTTATTTTCATACAAAATCCTTTTCCCACTTGACATATCATCCAACTCTAATTAATTTACAATCAAAACATCAGTAAAAATTTAAATAGCAGTTATATAGTCATCCATAAAAATATAATACAATAGTTTCAACTAAACAATGTATTAAAATAAAGTAGTCAAGCGAGTGATCCCAGATCACTCGTCAGGCGGAGCCGTCTCCTCAGGCTCGCCATCCTCCTCCTCATCTGCATCAAAATCTGCGTTACCACAAAATGGTATCGCAGGTAAGTATGACCCAAAATAACAACGTAATATAAAATGCATTAAATGCAACTAACATGCATGTACATGAAAAATATGCATTTTACTCAACACATTATTTTCCCTGAAAATAATTATTTCAACACATGCCAAAATCCCATTTTGGCCCAAAATATCCGTAAAACATTTTCCCAGAAAATGATTTACCCAAAATTCCAACTCACACTATTTTTCCAGAAAATAGTGCATTAATTCCATATGCACCATGCATTAATTTCCATATGCACCATGGCCTCCCCTATGGACCATCCGCACGTCCTGACTTCGTAGCGGTGCTCAGTTCCGCGCCTAGCGCGTACATGGCCAAGCACCCACACTACGCAACGAGCGATGCCCAGTTCCACGTCCAGCGCATACGTGGCCAGACATCCTCTAGTCCCCGCCAGTAGAAGGATCACGGAGTCGGCACGAGACCATCTCGCCCGATCCCATTGTCGCCCGGCTACAACCCAGGGGACGTTACTCAGTATATTCCGCTCCCGAGTAACCAGAGGAACTCCACCGAGTTAATGCCCCATCTCGGCTCGGGGTCGTGATACACACGCACCCAAAATTATTATCACATAAAATCATAGCTTTTCAAATCACACATGAGCATGAATGCAATGCACGTAAACCCAATTTTCTTTATAAACATGATCATGCATGAAATAATGATATGAACATGCACCAACACTGATCCAACATCCATCCAGAACCAATCCCAACAAATCCAATCAAAACAACTCATCAACAACCAAACCAATTAAACCAAACCAACCAAACAACTCTAATCACAAATCCATCCGACCCCCAAACTCCTCGGACTCAGTCCGGCATGCCAAATAAATACAGTGAAATGGGTTAGTGTAAAAATACATTTAAATTACGAAAGTTCCTTGGAGAAATACTTACAGTGCAATATAGCAATTTCCGAAGGATCACGAAGCTGCAAGAAGTGACGTCTGAGCAACGCAACAATGCAAAATGCACTGTGGCCGTGTGGCTCAAATACCCACTTTTCAACAGAGACAAACGAAGACTCAAAAATGATAGGGTAGGGCCTAGGGAGGTCGGTGAAGCTAGTGGTGGTGAAGGTTGGCCGTGGGTGGCGGCGTGGGCGGCGGTAGAAGACCAAAAAGCCCAAAACGGAAATGTTGTTAAAAATGCTTCACCGGTGATAGATCGGAGGTGGGGTTGGGTCCAATGGGTTGCTAAGAGGTCGAGGATGAAGTGGTGAGAAGATGGTGGCCAATGGTGGTGCGACGGCAGTGCTAGAGGGAGAGAGGCTGGGTCGTGCACGGGAGGGAGAGACCGAAGGAGAAATAAGGAAAAAGAAAATAAAGAGAAAAGAAAAGGAGAGGAAAGAAAAATGGAGGGAAAAGAAATGAGGTCCAATCCTCATAACTTGGGTCACAAAAATGATCCAATGGAAACGATTTCAAAATCACAAGTTAAATAAAATAATTTAAACGTAATGGTAAAGCGAAATTAAAATAATTAAATCTCATAGTAATTAATTAAATATGAAAATAAATTTAAATGCATAACAATAAATAAATATTAAGAAAGCACATAAAAATAATTTTCACCAAATTAAAATCATAAAAATAAAATCACTAAAAATCCAACCAATTTTAAAATAAGAGAATAAATTTTGAATCCATAAAAATAATTCCTTCAGTAAAAATACACTAAAATACGGGGTGTTACAACTTCTACACTTAGGAGTAATAGTTTTGGAAACCATCAAGTTTTTGGCACTGTTGCCGGGGACAACTGGTGTTTTCAGAACATTATCTTATTGCTAAGTGGGTGTTTGTGGAGCTGTGAATCTCTTCACAGTTTGGGTGATATATTTTCCTCTCATTCCATTTATTTGTTTTTATTTTACTTTATCTTTCATTTTATTTTATTTTGCTGAATTTGCATGACTGGTTGGGCTAGAGATAGCACATATAGACTTGCTAGGACTAAATCATCAGCCTCATCTTCAGGTTCATCTGTTTCTCATAATTCAGCATTTGAATCATCATTTGACACTCATAGCAACATGGCTGAAAATGATCAAAATGATAGGGAAATGGTAAATCCTAACAGGACACAGAGAATATTTGCAGCCTGTTAGGACTAGCCCACCCTTTTGTATCATTCAACCTTTGAATGCAAATAATTTTAACTTTAAACCCGGAATGATTCCATTGCTACCACATTTTCATGGCATGGAATCAGAAAACCCTTATTTGCACATCAAAGAGTTTAAAGAAGTTTGCTCAACTTTCATTGATAGAACATACACTGAAGAAGTCATTAGGTTAAAATTGTTCCCATTTTCTCCAAAGGACAAGGCTAAAACCTGGTTAAACTCCTTAAGGCCAAGATCTATTGGGACTTGGCAGGAAATGCAAACTGAATTTTTTTAAAACAATTTCCCTATGCATAGGACCAACGCCTCAAAAAAACAAATTATGAATTTTGGTCGAAAGGATGTAGAAACATTTTACCACTACTGGGAACGTTTTAAAGACTTATTAAATGCATGTCCTCATCATGGATATGAGAATTGGAGGGTCATAAGTTTTTTTATGAGGGTCTACAACAAAAAATGAGATAATTTGTGGAAACCATATGTGCAATAGTGAATTTTTTAACAAAGAACCCTTGGAGGCATTTGAGTACTTTGACTATTTGTCTGAAAATGCTCAGTCTTGGGATGTTTTTGAAGTATATGACAGTTCTGAAAATTAAAAATTTTTAAATGGGGGTGGAAAGTATGATATGAAAGAATCTGATGATTTACATGCTAGACTTGCATTACTCTCTAAGAAGGTAGAATCTATAGAGCTTAAGAAAGTCAATGAGTTGCAAGTCTTACCATCTACCTCTGAAAAATGTAACATTTGTGAAGATCTAGGGCATGTAACTAGTGCATGCCCAATCATTCCTGCTTTTAAAGAAGTCTTACTTGACCAATCTAATGCTGTAAATATTATCTCTAAAAATTTTTCTGGACCATATTCTAACACCTATAATTCAGGTTGGAGAAACGATCACAATTTTGGTTGCAGAAATGAGTAGCCAACAGCCCCAGGATCTACTCAATATGCTTCCTATTCAGCACCAACAGCCCCAAGACCTTCACAGTATGCGACTCACACACCTCCAATGCAAAAGAAGAACCTGGAAGAGACCATACAACATCTGTCTATAAGCCGCCAGCAATTCATGCAAAGTCCGTGGCTGAGCTGGGGGGGTGCTGCGCTGCTGGGCTTCACAAGGGAAGGATGTTCCCGATGGCAACAGGTTGCGGTGGCTGTTGTTCCACAATGGGCAGTGAAGCTAGTGCTACTGTTGGCGGCTATATAAAAAGAGTTTTTCACCAAAAAACCAAGCGATGGAAACCCTAGTTTAGAAGATGGGTATGTGTTGTATGTATATAGGAACAGTTGTCAAGAATGTAGAGGGATAAAGATGTGCATGCGGTGGGAAATTAGCTGTTGTGCTTATTTCCAGGACCCGTTAATGGGCTCGGACTCATAAATAAAACGGGTCGGACTCATAAATAATCTAGACCATAACTACCAAAAAAAATCTCTCATCCAACAATATCTTCAATCTTTAGAAAACTTTTTTATTAGGCCAAATCTAATTATTCCGGCTCCACCTTGGTCTGTGATTTATTATTTGAACCTTCATCCAATCATTGTGCCCAATCAAAAATTCATACTCTGCTAAAATAAATTTTTTTGACCCCGTGAGTTGCTCTGAAATTACTCATTAAAACTCAAATGGGCTTTTCTTACATAAGACCAAAAATATTTAACAGACTCGGGCTGGCTTGGTTGTTACAGTTAGGGAGTGTAAAAGGATGTTCTGAAAAATCTGTTGAAACTTGTAGTTCTTTCATTTGGAGGAATTGGGGACCTCGAATACCCCAAATCGTATGAATTCAATAGCATTTCTATCATCTCCTTCTCTGTTCATAGTTTTCTCTATATTTTATTGTGATTAGGTTTATACAATCTGTGAGGTTCATAACAATTAGTATCAGAGCCAGGTTTCTATGCTGAAGTTTTGCAATAACTATGACCTCAATTTTAAGTTCTTTCAAGCCTTGCCATGTGCACGTGTTGGTTGAATTAATATGTTTTAATCTCTTGGATATTGTTTGGTTGCTTACTTGTTCAGATTTCATAATCTCACTGTGGTGTTTCCACCTACAATTCTGTCTTATGGAACCGTAGACTTTGACACAGAGGATGAGTATGACGATGAGGGATTGGCTTCGCTGAAGGTGTGACTTGCTAATATTATGGTTGCTTTCACGATATGGGGTTTGCTTCCCCATGTTATGTTTTTCTTCTTCTATTTATTTATATGTCGGATGACTGTATAATCCTCTTGGAGGACATTTGTTGTTGTGCTGTATGAAATTTTTCTGGTACTTAGTATGAATATCTCTTTCATTTTTCTGTTGCGATATTTATAACTGCACACTTATTGCATGTTGCACACACTCCGAGCACTTGGCGATGGGGTGCGTGATCTATATGGTCATCATCCCAGTGTCACGACTTCCACCAAATCACACATGGGGGTCGAGGGCGCCACAGGTGGTATCAAAACGGTTCGGCTCTGGGTAAAACCACATGATACCTAGGTGCAGTACCAGAAATTTTATTGCATTTTAATTTGTTTGCTTGAATGAAATATTAGGTTTAAAAGATGCGTTTTGGCAGAAAGATGGTACGACCAAGAATGTCGCATCCTGAACTTGAGGACGAATTGCCTCGTGGTGACGGAAACTACACCATGGCTAGGGCGTTAAATTGGATGATTGAATTCCTTCAACAAAACTATTGGCCGCAACATAGGGAGCAACAAGTCGAGTGCCCTTATGAGCGATTTTTAGCCCATCAGACTCTTGCTTTTTCTGGTGAAGAGGACTCACTTCGAGTTGGGCGATGGATCAATGATCTCGAGAGGACATTCGAGGTCTGCAGGTGCACTGAGGCCCAAAAAGTGCTCTACGCAAGTTATCTGCTGCAAGGTGAGGCTGCTGCTTGGTGGGGGGACCAAGCGAGAGCTCCTAGTAATGGAACTGGGATCATTTGCAGCTATGTTTTGGCAGCGCTTCAAGAAAGAATTCGACGATCACTTTGTTTCGAACTCTATGAGGCGACATAAGGCACGAGAATTCAACAATCTTGTGCAAGGAGAGATGACTATAGAATAGTATGCCTGAAAATTCATGGAGCTTGGAAGGTTTGCGATGCACCTTATTGCCATTGAAGAAATGTGAACCGAACGCTTCCAAGAGGGTTTGTGGCGGGAGATTCGTAGACAGGTTGCTTGTTTGCAGATTTCGACCATCCAGCAGCTGGTTAAGGTGGTTGCCATTACAGAGCGAGAGTTTGTTGTTCCTGTTGGCTCTCCAACAGGAACAACAAACTCCCGCTGGTTGATGAATAGAGTGTTTCGACTGTATCTGGATTCGTTTATGGTTGTCTTCATCGATGAAATCTTTGTCTATTATGGAGAATTGGATAAGCATGCTTGTCACCTCAAATTGGTTTTGGGAAAGTTGAGAGAGCATCAGCTGTATGCGAAGCTCAGTAAGTGTGAGTTTTGGTTGGAATAAGTTAAATTTCTTGGACATGTCATATCCCAGGATGGTGTAGCGGTAGATCCCAGTAAAGCAGAAGCTATTTTAGCATGGCCACATCCTTCATCGGTGCAAGAGATTCGGAGCTTCTTAGGACTCGCTGGGTATAAAGTCACATACACTGATGTTACCCATGGTATGACGATGAGAGCTAGGTTGTGCGGATGGTCCATAGGGGAGACCATGACACATGCTTACTAAAATAAATGGTTAAATTTGGGCCAATGGGGTTTTTTTGACGTGGTAATTAAATGTGTCTTTTTGGGAAAAGGGGGTGGAATTGTTCGTCTATGTTTTATTGTATGGATGTGGACGTGTAGGTTGAATTAATATGTTTTAATCTCTTGGATATTGTTGGTTGCTTACTTGTTGAGATTTCATAATCTCATTGTGGTATTTTCACCTTCGGTTTTGTCTTATGGAACTGTAGACTTTGACGCAGAGGATGAGTATGACCTTGAGGGATCGGCTCTACCGGAGGTGTGACTTGCTGATATTACGGTTGCTTTGGGGATATGGGTTTGCTTCCCCCATGTTATGTTTTTCTTCTTTTATTTATTTATCTGTTGGATGACTATATAATCCTCTTGGAGGACATTTGTTGTTGTGCTGTATGAAATTTGAGTCTAATACTTACTTGAAAATGACTTTGTAAGAGGTCAAGCTAACCGAACACTGTTTTTAAGAAAATCTAGTAAGCATCTGCTTATAGCTCAGATATATGTAGATGATATTGTGTTCAGATCGACTCTTGATAAACTTTCACATGAGTTTGAAATGAGTATGATTAGGGAATTAAATTTCTTTCTTGGGATTAAAATTAAACAAATTGAAGAAGGAATTTTTATTTCACAATCTAAATATGCTAAAAATCTTGTTAAGAAATTTGGCATGGAAGGGAAGACACATGCTCGCACTCCAATGAGCACCTTAGTGCATTGATCCTACTCTATATAGAAGCATGATAGGAATCTTCTTTACATTACTGCTAGCAGACTTGATATTGCTTTTAGTGTAGGTGTCTGTGCACGATTTCATGTAAATCCTAAAGAATCATACCTTACAGCAGTAAAAAGAATCCTGAAATACTTGAGTGCTACGGTTGACTATGGCATCTGGTATTCCAGAGATTCAAATCTAAGTCTGGTTGGCTATTCTAATGCTGACTGGGCTGGCAATGTTGACGACAGAAAAAGCACCACCGGTGGTTGTTTTTATGTCAATAGCAATCTAGTAGCATGGATGAGCAATAAGCAAAATTCCATCTCCCTATCCACTGCTGAAGCCGAGTACATTGTGGTTGGCAGTTGTTGCACTCAACTTCTTTGGATGAAAAAGATACTTGAGGACTATGAGTTCTCTCAAGATACTATGACTATCAATTGCGACAATACAAGTGCCATTAGTATCTCGAAGAACCCTGTGCAACACTCACGAACCAAACACATAGATATAAGGCATCATTTCATACGAGAATTGGTTAAAACAAAGGTAGTATCACTAGAACATGTTGATATCGAACACCAACTGGTAGATTTGTTTACCAAACCTTTAGATGGTCTATGGTTTGAATTTCTAAGGAAGGCCATTGGTGTGTGTGAATGCCCTAATTTTCGCTTTATTTTCATTATAATAATAAAAAAGGGGGTTGTTTGTTTTTTTTTTTTTTCAAAATCTTTATGTTGCTATCATGTGTAAGGTATAGGTTTTCTGTGTATACCGAGTCCGTGAGCTTTGTGACTTCACCAATTCATTTTGTTGGGATCGAGGTAGATCTTCTCTGGTATGTGTTCTTACTTTTGATGCACAACTCCTAAGAAAGATCACTCAAGAATTCAATTCTCTGCAATGTGAGGAGTTAAATCTGACCTCTTACAAATTGGTGACAACATGCATATACTCATATAATGCACCAAGAAAGGGGGAGTCTATGCATTTGAATTGACTAAAACTAGTTGAACCTATTGCCCAAATAGAAAAAGGTCTCCTCTTGCCATCCACACAGGTCGATCCTTATAGAAAAAATTGGGTGTTCAAAAGTCATTGCGGAAAGAGACGAACACTCATGCATGGATCTAAGTTCTAATTGTCCTTGTAAGAAAAAATCATTGCCTTATTCATTATGGAAAAAGATGAGCAATACAAAATGGACATATAGGCCCTATGACCTTGTGCTTGGAGGGAAATGCTTTTTCGAGTATATAGGCCCTAGCATAAAGTTTGACTTTCAAGGAAATCCCTTCCTTATTGGAACATTTTAAAGAAAGAGGGACTAAGAAAAATAAAAAGTGGAAGGAAACAATAACAGTGGATATATTTCTTTGCCTCACTCACACACACACACGAATTCTTGGGAGGTCATCTATTAAGAATAAATGCTCAATGGTGAAGACTGACCAGTTAGAAATAGTTCTCCTAAATAAATGAAAAAGTGTTGAGTGGAACAAAGGTTAGGACAAAGAAATTACTCAAAAAGGCTCAAGCCTTGTGGATGAAACATACATATTGTTTTGTGGGTCTGTAAAAGTGTTTTATTTTTCCAAAATTTATAAAAAAATAAAATAAAATAAAAAGAGGAGCATGAATAACTGGAATTAATGTGGAGAGTTGCCTCTAAGGCATACTCTACGTGCTGAGAGAAAAAGGGGCCCGCGTGCATGGCACGTTCGAGACCTTGGGCGGGAAATCAGAAACAAAGCTGCTATGTAGCATTAACTACATGCCATCACCTCTAATCCATCATTAAGCGCTGTTTTTCATTCCCAATCACTCTGTTGTCTTCTCCGCTACTCATTGAGGGAGAAAAACCCCAAAATCATTCTGTACATCTCAAAGAAAGTTGTGTTGATCTTTTAACACAACCTCAAGGTAAGTTTTCTCTTTCGGATACACTCTCTGAAATTTGTTTTACGTTACTTGGAAACTCTGCTTAGGGTTTTGATGTCCTTGAATCCTTAAGAGTTCTTTGAAATGTTTGAAGTTTTCGAAAATCTAGCTGGCTTGGGACTTGAAAATATATTGGAAGGGGTTAGATGTTGCTTTGAAAAACATGCATGGTGATTTTTGTTAAGAAATATGACGATTAAAATTTGGATGTTGAGTCTGTTTGGTTAGTATCAATGTCGTTTTCCTCCACTCTGTACGGCAATGACTCTATGGTTTGGGCTAGATATTTTTCCCATCTGATAAAAACTGCTAAACATATATTGATTTCTAAAAAGTTACTAGAAATACTAGAAATACGTGTATGATTGGATTAACTTTTGAGGAGGTATTATTTCCTCTTAGGCTCTGGTTACATCAACATTTGTAGAGAAAAGTGAATCTGGGTACCTTTGTACACTGTGTATTTATCATACTCAGAAATGAATAATTTTTTTTTTTAGATGAAATTCAAAATAGTTGCAAAGAAAGCCAAATTTGACCGCAAGGTACCTCTGGAAAATTCTTCCAGTAAGGAGGAATCTTGTGGCGCCCCCAATCCCCCCTTATATAAATACACAGGGATTGAGACACCAGGATGGTGACAACACGGTCACACATCCCAACGAAGTGCCAGTGTGTGTACATGCAACAGTGTACAAATAAAATAACGCAGCGGATAGTCATCTAAGTACCAGAATTTATTTACAATCAAACATCAGTAAAGATTTAAATAGCAGTTATACAGTCATCCATAAAATATATTACAATAGTCTCAGATAAACAAACGAGTGATCCCAGATCACTCCTCAGGCGGAGCCGTCTCCTCAGGCTCGCCCTCCTCCTCCTCATCTGCATCAAAATCTGCGTTACCACAAAATGGTATCGCAGGTAAGTATGACCCCAAATAACAACGTAATATAAAATGCATTAAATGCAACTAACATGCATGCACATGATGAAATATGTATTTTTCTACAAGACATCATTTTCTCCGAAAATGATAATTTTCCAACACACGCCAAAATCTCATTTTGGCCCAAAATATCCGTAAAACATTTTCCCAGAAAATTATTTACCCAAAAATCCAACTCGCACTATTTTCCCAAAAAATAGTGCATAAATTCCATATGCACCATGCACTAATTCCATATGCACCATGGCCTCCCCTATGGACCATCCGCACGTCCTGGCTTCGTAGCGGTGCTCAGTTCCGAGTCCAGCGCGTACATGGCCAAGCACCCACACTACGCAACGAGCGATGACCAGTTCCGCGCCCAGCGCATACGTGGCCAGACATCCTCTAGTCCCCGCCAGCAGAAGGACCACGGAGTCGGCACGAGACCATCTCGTTCGATCCCATTGTCGCCCGGCGACAATCCAGTGGACGTTACTCAGTATATTCCGCTCCCGAGTAACCAGAGGAGCTCCACCGAGATAATACCCCATCTCGGCTTGGGGTCGTGTTACACACGCACCCAAAATCCATTCTCACTTGAAAACCCAGTTTTCATAAACACATGAACATGAATGCAATACACGAAAACCCAGTTTTCTTTACAAACATGATCATGCATGCCAAATGCAATGTACATGAACCAACACAATATCCAAACCAACAATTACCAATCAATTAAATCCAACCAAACAACTCCAATCACAAATTCATCCGACCCCCGAACTCCTCGGACTCAGTCCGGTATGCCAAAAATACAGTGAAATGGGTTAGTGCAAAAATACATTTAAATTACGAAAGTTCTTTGGAGAAATACTTACAATGCTATATAATAATTTTCCGAGGATCACGGGTGCGCTCGAAGTGGAAAAATAGCTGTCGAACAGTGTAAAATACAGTGTGGCCGTGGGTCACAGATACCCACTTTTCAACGGTGACAAGTGAAGACTCAAATTTGATAGAGTAGGGCCTAGGGAGGTCGGTGAAGCTAGTGGTGGTGGTGGTTTGCCGTGGGTGGCGGCGCAATGGGCGGTAGAAGACCAAAATACCCAAATCGGAAATGTAGATGGTGGAGCTTCACCGGTGGCGAATCGGAGCTGGGGTTGGGTCCAATGGGTTGCTAAGAGGTCGAGGATGAAGTCGTGTGAAGATGGTGGCCAATGGTGGTGCGACAACGGCGCTGGAACGAAAGTGACGCCGCGGATTGAAGGGCTACTAGTGGTTAACGGCGGCGCGAATGGAGGTGAGGTTGGTGGGGTAAGGTCGCCGGCGGCAGGGGAACACAATGGGGGGCGGTGAAGGCCACCGCTGGCTCACGGCGGCGCTGGCGTTGAAGGCGACGGACGCACGGGAGAGAGGGAGAGCGGCTGGGTCGTGCGCGGGAGAGAAGGGAAATAAGGAAGAAAAAAGAAAAGAAAGAAAAGAAAAGGAGAGGAAAGAAAAATGGAGGGAAAAGAAATGAGGTCCAATCCTCATAACTTGGGTCACAAAAATGATCCAACGGAAATGATTTTAAAACCATAAGTTAAATAAAATAATTTAAACGTAATGGTAAAGTCAAATTGAAATAATTAAATCCCACAGTAATTAATTAAATATGAAAAAAAATTTAAATGCACAACAATAAATAAATATTAAAAAAGCACATAAAAATTAATTTTCACCAATTAAAAATCCTAAAAATAATCCAATTAAAATCCAATAATTTTAAAACAAGAGAATAATTTTTGAATAAAATAAAAAATAATACTTCAATAAAAATACACTAAAATACGGGGTGTTACATCCTCCCCCCCTTAAAAAAAATTTCGTCCTCGAAATTAGCATGGTCAAACATTAAACCAAGACAGGATCAAGATTCAACCGAGAGAATACTTAGAACATACCGTCAAAATCAATCAAACAAGTACGGATATTGCTCCCTCATGTCGGCTTCTCTCTCCCAAGAGAAATCTTGAGCCAACGGATCACCCCATGACACTTTCACCATAGGTATTATCTGGAACCTTAACTCTTGCTCTTTCCAATCCACGATCGGTGTTGGGGCAACTTCATAAGTAAGGTTGGGCCGCAGTTGAATGTGTTCGGGATCCCCAAAATGTGGCTCTTGCTGTCCAAAACTCTTCTTCAATGAGGACACATGAAACACATCATGAACATCCCCAAAATAATCTGGCAAGGCAACTCTATAAGCAACAAGCCCAACCTTCTCTACGATCTGAAAAGGGCCAACATATCTTGGACTAAGCTTTCTTTTCTTACCAAAGCGCTTAACGCCTTTCATAGGAGAGACTTTAATATAAACCCAATCACCTTCTTCAAAGGATAAGTCTCTTCTTCTTGTATCTGCGTAACTTTTCTGGTGACTTTGCGCTTCAGCCATCTTCTTTCTGATAAACTGAACTTGATCCTTCATTTCTTGAATTATCTCGGGCCCAAACAATTTGTTCTCGCCAACTTCATCCCAACATAAAGGCGATCTGCACTTCCGTCCATATAAAGCTTCATACGGGGCTATCTGAATGGAGGAATGAAAACTGTTATTATAAGAGAACTCAATCAGCGGTAAGTGATTCTCCCAACTTTCTTGGAATTCCATGACACAAGACCGCAACATATCCTCCAGAGTCTGAATAGTACGCTCTGATTGGCCGTCCGTTTGGGGGTGATATGCCGAACTAAACTTCAATTTAGTGCCTAATGCTGCCTGCAAACTCTTCCAGAAATGGGACGTGAATCGCGAGTCCCGATCTGACACGATACTCTTGGGTATTCCATGCAAACGCACTATCTCCTTGACATATAACCGAGTCAACTTACCCAACGAGTCAGTATTATTAACAGGCAAGAAATGGGCACTCTTGGTCAACCGATCCACAATCACCCAAATGGAGTTCTTCCCACTAGGAGTCCTCGGCAAACCTACCACAAAATCCATAGAAATATCATCCCACTTCCACTCCGGAATAGGGAGAGGTTGGAGTCTACCAGCAGGTCTCTGATGCTCAGCCTTCACCTGTCGGCATGTGTCACATTTCTCAATAAACAAAGCGATGTCCAACTTCATTCCTTCCCACCAGAAATTCTTCTTTAAATCTCTATACATCTTTGTGCTTCCTGGATGAACCGAATAAGGAGCCGCATGAGCTTTTGCTAAAATCCGCTCGTTAAATTCAGAATCTCGGGGAATCACTCTACGATCCCGAAACCGAAGAATGCCATCCTTATCCAAGCTGTAATGCAAGGGTCCTCTAGACTTTCTGACTCTTTTCCTGACAGCCAACAAATTAGGGTCCTTTCTTTGAAGAGTCTTTAATTCTTAAAAATCCACTACTCGGACATCCAAGATTAAAGATAATAATTCTTCTTGCTGTGAACTCTCGATAAGAAGTCTCCTCATTCCACAAAGGAGAGAGTCCACATCTGATGATTCCGCTTCATCCACTTTTTGTGACTTCCTACTCAAGGCATCAGCGACTAAATTTGCCTTTCCTGGATGATACTTGATTTCACACTGATAGTCACTAATTAGCTCTAACCACCGTCTCTGCCTCATGTTTAGATTCTTCTGAGTAAACAGATGCTTCAAGCTCTTGTGATCAGTATAAACTTCACAGGCTTCGCCATACAGATAATGCCGCCAAATCTTAAGCGCAAAAACTATTGCCGCCAACTCCAAATCATGCGTGGGATAATTCCTTTCATGAATCTTCAGCTGACGAGATGCATAAGCAACAACCCGTCCCTCTTGCATAAGAACGCATCCCAACCCGAATTTGGATGCATCACTAAAAATCACAAATAGCTTGTGTGGCTCCGGAAGTGCCAAAACAGGTGTCGTTGTCAATCTTCTCTTCAACTCTTGAAAACTTCTCTCACATTTGTCAGACCATACAAACTCAGTATTCTTCCTAGTCAAGGCAGTGAGAGGTCCTGATAGTCGAGAAAAACCTTCCACAAATCTTCAATAGTAATCGGCAAGTCCCAAGAAACCTCGTATCTCACGAACTGTCGATGGGCGAGGCCACGACAAAACAGCTTCTACTTTACTAGGATCTACAGCCACCCCTTCTTGAGAAATCACATATCCAAGAAACTTAACTTCTTCTAACCAGAATTCACACTTGCTCAACTTAGCGTACAATTGATGCTCCCTTAATTTCCCAAGTGCCAGACGAAGGTGACAAGCATGCTCTTCCAAATCTCGAGAATAAATCAAAATGTCGTCGAGAAACACCACCACAAAAGAATCCAAGCAACGCCGAAACACCCTATTCATCAAATCCATAAAAGCAGCAGGGGCATTAGTTAACCCAAAAGACATCACCTTAAATTCATAATGCCCATACCTCCTCCTGAAAGCAGTCTTGGGCACATCCTTATCTCTTATTCTCAACTGATAGTACCCTGACCTCAAGTCAATCTTCGAAAAGATAGCCGCTCCCTGAAGTTGGTCAAACAAATCATCAATTCTCGGTAGAGGATACTTGTTCTTAATAGTCACCTTGTTATGCTCCCGATAATCTATACACATTCTGAGGGTACCATCTTTCTTCTTGACAAACAACACGGGCGCTCCCCATGGTGAAGTACTAGGCTGAATAAATCCCTTGTCGACCAGTTCTTGCAATTGAGTCTTCAACTCTTTTAATTCAGCCGGTGCCATGCGATAAGGTGCTTTATGCATAAGAGCCGCACCAGGTTCCAAATCAATAACAAAATTTCATATCGCGAACGGGAGGCAATCAGGGCAAATCATCTACAAACACATCAGGAAACTCGCCCACAACTGGAATATCTACTAACGACTTCTTCTCCGATGGCGTAGACACGACTTGGACCAAAAAAGCATCTGCTCCACAAGCTATATCTCTCCTAGCTTGAATTGCTGATATAATTGTTGGTTTTGCCTTCAACTTACTTCCCGCGAATTCCAAATAATCATCATCCGAGAGTTGAAAACCAATTACCCGACTTCTACAATCAATATTTGCTGAATATCGATATAGCCAATCCATTCCCAAAATTATATCAAATCCCAGCAACTTGAATACAATCAAATCTGCATCCAGTGTCCTCCCTCCAAATCCAAAGGACAGCCTAAAGCAACTTTAGAGCACCACACCATCTCACCATTTGGAAGTGCCACTACTAGAGATTGCGATAAAGGCTCCGTGACCATATTACACATCCGTGCAAAAGTGGCAGACACAAAAGATCGAGACACCCCGGAATCAAACAAAGTACATGCATAGAAATCATATAGGCGAACTCTACCTGAAGCAAACACATCCACCAGACAATTCCAAAAAATCCAACCATATCAAACATTAAATCAAATTAAAATAATTAAATGCATACCAGTAACAACCCCAACATCGTGGGTCTCTGGAGCTCCATAATCCACATCACCAAGGGTCACTGCATAAACCCGAGCTTGTACCAACTGTCTCTGGTTGCCCCTTCCACCTCGTCGACCTCCTCGCGCTCCTTGCCCTCCTTGAACTTGACCAGGACACTCCCGAGCAAAGTGACCCGGCTGGCCACATCTAAAACACTGAATTCCTCTCTGGCCGCAGTCACCCTCATGGGCTCTATTGCACCTGTTACAAACTGGAGCTCGACCTCCAGCACGAACACCGGTGGTCGTCTGCGAACGGGCACTAGTCCTTTGCACAAACTTATGAGGCGACCCAGAACTACTCCTTTCACCAACGTAACTCCGCCTCTTCTGACCCGGAGGGGAGCCTACTCCAAAACTATTTTCCCGTTCTGCAATGCTGGCTAAATCCACTAACTCTTGAAAGTCCTTAATCCGAAGGCAGGCCACTTGTCTACGTACCTCATGGCACAGACCCTCCTGGAAGCGCTCGACCCGCAACTCCTCCGTAGTAATGAGGTGAGGAGCGAACCGTCCAAGCTCCATAAATTTTTTTGCATATTGCTCCACAGTCATGCCTCCTTGAACAAAGTTATTGAACTCCCGAGCCTTTTGCCTTCTCACTGAAACAGGAAAGAACCGGTCATCAAACTCTTTCTTGAAACGCTGCCAAGACACAATAGCCAAGGAACCCAACTCCATTTCTAATAATGTCCGCTTGGTCTCCCACCAATTTGCCGCTTCACCTTGCAGCATATAACTTCCATATAATACCATCTGAGCCTCCGTGCATCCACAAACTTCAAATGAAATCTTGAATCCACCTCCTAGCTCGCATTGGGTCCTCCTCCCCAGTAAAGGCAGGAGTCCTATGCGTTAGGAAGCGCTCATAGGGGCACCCCACTTGGACTCCTCTACTTGAATCTCCTTGCGGCGGTCGGAAATTCTGTTGAAGAAATTCTGTCATTCTATTTAATGCTCTTGCCATAGCATAATTTCCATCACCTCTAGGTAACTCATCTTCAGGCACATCAGCTTGCCTTCTTGGTCTCACCATAGTCCTGTCATAAAGCATTCTCCAACCCCGCTTAAATCCAAATAAATCATACTCAACCAAAAATAAACACTAATTAAAGCGATAAATAAAATAATTCAAATAACATCAATTAACATAAAATAACATACCAATAAACTCATAATCTAAAATAAATAACTTAACTTACACCACTTAAACAAAAATTTTATTATTTTAAAATAATAATAAAAATAATTTTCTGGTACTATCCTAAGGGACATGTGGTTTTACCCAGAGCTGAACTGCTCTGATACCACCTGTGGCGCCCCCAATCCCCCCTTATATAAATACACAGGGATTGAGACACCAGGATGGTGACAACACGATCACACATTCCAACGAAGTGCCAGTGTGTGTACATGCAACAGTGTACAAATAAAATAACGCAGCAGATAGTCAACTAAGTACCAGAATTTATTTACAATCAAACATTAGTAAAGATTTAAATAGCAGTTATACAGTCATCCATAAAATATATTACAATAGTTTCAGATAAACAAACGAGTGATCCCAGATCACTCCTCAGGCGGAGCCGTCTCCTCAGGCTCGCCCTCTTCCTCCTCATCTGCATCAAAATTTGCGTTACCACAAAATGGTATCGCAGGTAAGTATGACCCCAAATAACAACGTAATATAAAATGCATTAAATGCAACTAACATGCATGCACATGATGAAATATGCATTTTTCCACAAGACATTATTTTCTCAGAAAATGATAATTTTCCAACACACGCCAAAATTCTATTTTGGCCCAAAATATCCGTAAAACATTTTCCCAGAAAATGATTTACCCAGAAATCCAACTCGTACTATTTTTCCAGAAAATAGTGCATAAATTCCATATGCACTATGCATTAATTCCATATGCACCATGCATTAATTCCATATGCACCATGACCTCCCCTATGGACCATCCGCACGTCCTGGCTTCATAGCGGTGCTCAATTCCACGTCCAGCGCGTACATGGCCAAGCACCCACACTACGCAACGAGCGATGCCCAGTTCCGCGCCCAGCGCGAACGTGGCCAGACATCCTCTAGTCTCCGCCAGCAGAAGGACCACGGAGTTGGCACGAGACCATCTCGTCCAATCCCATTGTCGCCCAGCGACAATCCAGGGGACGTTACTCAGTATATTCCGCTCCCGAGTAACCAGAGGAGCTCCACCGAGATAATACCCCATCTCGGCTTGGGGTCGTTTCACACACGCACCCAAAATCCATTCTCACATGAAAATCCAGTTTTCATAAACACATGAACATGAATGCAATACACGAAAACCCAGTTTTTTTTACAAACATGATCATGCATGCCAAATGCAATGTACATGAACCAACACAATATCCAAACCAACAATTACCAATCCAATTAAATCCAACCAAACAACTCCAATCACAAATCCATCCGACCCCCGAACTCCTCGGACTCAGTCCGGCATGGCAAAAATACAGTGAAATGGGTTAGTGCAAAAATATATTTAAATTACGAAAGTTCTTTGGAGAAATACTTACAATGCTATATAATAATTTTCCGAGGATCACGGGTGCGCTCGAAGTGGAAAAATAGCTGTCGAACACTGTAAAATACACTGTGGCCGTGGGTCACAGATACCCACTTTTCAACGGTGACAAACGAAGACTCAAATTTGATAGAGTAGGGCCTAGGGAGGTCGGTGAAGCTAGTGGTGGTGGTGGTTTGCCGTGGGTGGCGGCGCAATGGGCGGTAGAAGACCAAAATACCCAAATCGAAAATGTAGATGGTGGAGCTTCACCGGTGGCAGATCGGAGCTGGGGTTGGGTCCAATGGGTTGCTAAGAGGTCGAGGATGAAGTGGTGTGAAGATGGTGGCCAATGGTGGTGCGACGACGGCACTGGAACGAAAGTGACGCCGCGGCTTGAAGGGCTACTGGTGGTTAACGGCGGCGCTAATGGAGGTGAGGTTGGTGGGGTAAGGTCGCCGGCGGCAGGGGAACACAATGGGGTGGGAGGTGAAGGCCACCGCTGGCTCACGGCGGCGCTAGCATTGAAGGCGACGGACGCACGGGATAGAGGGAGAGCGGCTGGGTCGTGCGCGGGAGAGAAGGGAAATAAGGAAGAAAAAAGAAAAGAAAGAAAAGAAAAGGAGAGGAAAGAAAAATGGAGGGAAAAGAAATGAGGTCCAATCCTCATAACTTGGGTCACAAAAATGATCCAACGGAAATGATTTTAAAACCATAAGTTAAATAAAATAATTTAAACGTAATGGTAAAGTCAAATTGAAATAATTAAATCCCACAGTAATTAATTAAATATGAAAAATAATTTAAATGCACAACAATAAATAAATATTAAAAAAGCACATAAAAATTAATTTTCACCAATTAAAAATCCTAAAAATAATCCAATTAAAATCCAATAATTTTAAAACAAGAGAATAATTTTTGAATAAAATAAAAATAATACCTCAATAAAAATACACTAAAATACGGAGTGTTACAAATCTGAGTCACTTGAGAAAACACCAAAGAAGTCTAAGGTGATAGACAAAGGGTCAGCTCCTAATAAGGGAGTAAGGAGTACATCAAAGCCTTCCTCCAAAGGCTCAAAACCACCCAAGTTCATTAATGAGGAAGCTAAAACTGCATACAAAACCGTGTTCTCTAAGAGGAATGTACTTGGAGAAAGAGAGGTAACGTTAAATGATCTGAATGACCCTGAGTTTGAATTCGTTGCCCATATTTTTACTGACAGAGGATGGGAGAAGATTACTGAGGGAGCTCCTGCTCCCTATATTGAAATTGTTAGGGAGTTTTATGCCAATGCCTTACTAAGTGTTGACAACAATTTCATTACATATGTCATTAGGGGAGTTGACATGATTATCACACCTGAGATCATTAGAGAGTTATTTGAACTCTCGAGTGTGAAAAACCCAAGTTTTCCATACAAGGGCATGGGGACCCCATCGAAAGCCCAAATGAAAGATTTGTTTGATAGGTGCAATGCACCAGCATGGCCCCCAAAGATTCATAGGCTCTCTATGAAATCAATGCTCCCCGAATATAGGTTCCTTGTCAAAGTGGTTTTGACAAATCTTTGGCCCATTTCTAGGCATACTGAGCTGATAGTTGAGAAAGCCCAATTTATGTATGCTTTAGTGAAAGGTATACCTATAGATCTTCCCTCCCATATTGTTAATGTGATTTCAAAGGCCAGGACTAACAAGACAGACAAGTCTGCCATTTGGAGGCCTTATCACAAAATTGGCCAGAATACCTAAAGTCCCTTTAAGAAGCACCGAGGCCATAGTCAAAATGTATGGGATGTGGTTGGTGGAAAGAAGAGGAGCCATGTTCAGGCGTCCACATCCTCTCATCCTCCCCCAAGACAATCCACTGAAATAATTGAATAGCTTCAAATTTTGCAATCAAAATTTGACTTGTTTGTGGACAAATGGGAAGAAAAGATGGGGAAGATTGACCAAAAGCTCGCAAACCAGCAGGATGAATCATAAAAGATAAATGATAGGCTACAACAAATTGTATTGGATGTGGATCAAATTCTAAAAACAATCACTCCACCTGAGGCTGAAGACAAATCTGACTCTGACTGATGCTGGCAAACATAGGGGAAAAGGGCTGAAGAGCAAGCAGAGGAAGCTGGGCAGTGCTAATAGAATGCAACTGTAACGGCCCGCACCCGGACGGGTCGAAGAATTACTACCTGTCACTTACAAACCTGTCTCTCCAAGCACTTAAAACTCTAAGGACTTCATAATTAGCACACAAACCCATATTTTCCAAATAACCATAATACAAATTCCATAAGTCATCATTACAAAAACATAAACCAAAGGGGGTCAATCTTCCAATAACCTCAACAAAATTAAACAATATATCTTTAGGTCTCAATAGGTCCAAACAACATAAAGTACTTCAAATACTCAAGTTAAATCCATCTACTAACAATGGTACTCTTAGGTACCCAACCTTCCATCCATATCTAGCCAGCTTCAATTCTATTCCTAACCCCCAGCTGGGTAATCAATACCACCTGAAAATATATGAAAATAAGGGGATGAGTTATCCACAACTCAGTAAGCAGAGAACATATACTAGTATGTAAATATGAGCCTTTTTAGAAAATTCCATATGCAGAAATAAAATATTTCATTTTTTTTATATGCAGATCTCAGAAGCGTGTTATCAGAAAACCAGAGCGACTTTTCAAACCTTTTAGACTAAAAAATTATCTGTTCATATTTAAATACACTTTCCATATTCAAAGACCATTTTCATATTCAAAGACCATTTTCATATTCAACATCCAACTGTTCATATTCAAAGATCCGTTTCATAATCAAAGACCTTTTTGGCATTCAAAACCATTTTCATATTCGTAAACCAACTATACATATTTAAATATCCTTTTCACAAAATCGCTTTGGCATAACATAACTGAACCTCTTCATCTTATCGTATCATGTCATATCGTATCATATCATATACCATGTTTAACCTCCGTGATAGGGTTGTGCTATCCCCAGTGGCCAAACTAGGCAGTATCATATGGTGAACTTCCCCGTTTTCAATCTCGGAGCCTCGAGTGTGCACACAAGAAAGAACACATAAAAGACCACTTTGTTTCCAAAGTGAGTGCACTCATATCATATCATATCATGTTGGTACCAACCATATCACGTGAACCAATATCATCATATCATAACCATATTCAGAATCAGATTCAGAACAAATAAGTATGCCAAAGTTTTATCATATTCATATCATATCAAAACACGTGCGAAACATATTTATATCATTTCCATTTCATAAAAAACAGATCCAAATCATTTCATACCACATGCATAAAAATCTCAATGATATCATATTTGCTCTTTTGCATTTTTAGAAATATGTCAAATATTGCTCATGTCTACACATTTCATATCAAAAACATTTCTTTTCTCTTTCATACGTATCTTATGAGTGAATGCAAAACATATACTGAGGTTATTTTCCACTTTTTCTTTTTAAAATAACATGCACATTTTAACAAACCAACCTCAGTTCATTTATTTTTATGCAAATCCAGCATAGGAACCCTACTTACCTGAACGTCTTAGCTTTTTCAGAGATTTCCTCAACAATGCCGAACAAAATTAGTCGACACTGTGACGCCCCGACTCCCACGTACAAAAAACAAGGGAATCGTGGCGTCAGGATGGTGACAACACGGTCACACATCCCAACGAAGTACCAGTGTGTGTACAAATAAAATAACGCAACGGATAGTATAAATAAGTCAACTAAGTACCAGAAATTTAAATACAAATATTCAACACAATTTATCTTTAAAAATATACAATCATCCCAAATATAATACAAAAGGTAAATACAGTAATTGATAAAAACATAACTCACTAAACAGGAGCAAGCCCAGATCACTCCTCCAACGGAGCCAAGCTAAGGCTCGTCATCATCATCTGCATCAAAATCTGCGATACCATAAAATAGTACCACAGGTAAGTATAAACCAAACAACTCTCGGGATAAAAATACATTAATGCAACCAACAATATGACAAAATACATTTAGTCATAAAATACCATTTTTCCCAGAAAAATGATTATTTCCAACACACGCCAAAAATCCCATTTTGGCCCAAAAATATAGTTTGTCATTTTTCCATAAAATGATTCACACAAACAACCCATTTATCGGACACTGTAGGCGGGAATCGCAGGCGGGACTCTACCACCGTCCCTGCTTACCACCATCCCTACCGCGTGCACCGTAGGCGGGAATCACAGGCGGGACACAACCACCATCCCTGCTTACCACCATCCCTATCGCGTGCACTGTAGGCGGGAATCGCAGGCGGGACTCTACCACCATCCCTGCTTACCACCATCCCTACAGTTCCTTTACACACAATGAATACTTAACAGAGCACTGTAGGCGGGAATCACAGGCGGGACACAACCACCATCCCTGCTTACCACCATCCCTACAGTCTCTTTTCCTTTTACTCACATGAGAATCCAATTCCAATAAACACATGAACATGTATGCAATCATGCGAAAACCCAGTTTTCTTTACAAACATGATCATGCATGCAATATGCGATGTACATGAACAAGCCATAACCAACAACCAACAACCACAATTCACAATGCAAAAAAACACACAACTCCATCCACAATCCATCCGACCCCCGAAACTCCTCGGACTCAGTCCAGCAAAACAAACCAATTCACAGATAATATGTGTTAGTGCAAAAATATATTTAAATCACGAAAATTCTTTAAGGAAAATACTTACAGTACAATATAACAATTTTCGAAGGATCACGAAGTTGAAAAAGGCGACGTTTGAGCAACACCACAGTGTAAAATACACTGTGGCCGTGGGTCACAAATACCAACTTTCAAACGGAGGCAAACGAAGACCTAAGATTGATAGGGTAGGGCCTAGGGAGGTCGGTGAAGCCAGTGGTGGTGGTGGTTTGCCGTGGGTGGCGGCGAAATGGGCGGTAGAAGACCAAAATGCCCAAATCGAAAATGTAGATGGTGGAGCTTCACTGGTGGCAGATCGGAGGTGGGGTTGGGTCCAATGGGTTGCCAAGAGGTCGAGGATGATGTGGTGTGAAGATGATGGCCGGAGGTGGCGCGACGACGGCGCTGGAACGAAAGTGACGCCACGGCTTGAAGGGCTACTGGTGGTTAACGGCGGCGCGAATGGAGGTGAGGTTGGTGGGGTGAGGTTGCCGGCGGCAGGGGAACACAATGGGGTGGGCGGTGAAGGCCACCGCTGGCTCACGGCGGCGCTGGCGTGAAAGTGGCCCGCGGCTTCATGGGGTGCGTGTGGGCTACCAGCGATGAGGTAGGGGCTGGGATTTGGGGGGTGAGGTCGCCGGAGGGAGGGAGAGCTGGTCGGCCGGGCGGTGTCGCTCACGGCGGCAGGCTGGGTGAAGGTGACGGACGGAAGAGAGAGGGAGAGAGCTGGTTCGCGCGCACGGGGGAGGGGAAAAATAAAGAAGAAAAAAGAAAAGAAAGAAAAGAAAAGGAAGGAAAGAAAAATGGAGGGAAAAGAAATGAGGTCCAATCCTCATAACTTGGGTCACAAAAATGATCCAACGGAAACGATTTTAAAACCACAAATTAAATAAAATAATTTAAACGTAATGGTAAAGTCAAATTGAAATAATTAAATCCCACGGTAATTAATTTAAATATTAAAAGCAATTTAAATGCATAACAATAAATAAATATTAAGAAAGCACATAAAAATAATTTTCACCAAATTAAAATCATAGAAATAAACTCACTAAAAATCCAACCAATTTTAAAATAAGAGAATAAATTTTTGAACAATAAAAAATAATCATTCAGTAAAAATACACTAAAATACGGGGTGTTACAGACACCAATAAGATAATCACATAGATTTCCATAAATTCCCAATCAATCTCGTATTTCGATATTTAGGCCTAAACTTCTAAAATAACCTATTTTAAATTCCTCAAAATCCCAAAATTTTCATTAATTCTAAAATACCAACATCACTTTCTGAACTCATCAATATCCAATTTAATAACTTCGACTAAAACATTTAATTCTAACTTATTTACGATAGAGATCTTACTATAATTTATAATACTAAATAATATAACTATATTGAAATCATTATAAGCAGAAACTCGTACTTTTGTTTAAATAATGAAAAAAATATATTCTTTTAAAAGGATTCAAAAATAATATTTTGCACTTACTAATCATTCCAAAAATTTATCAGTATTTATTTAATAACCAATCCGATAAAAATATCAGTCTCTTGAAAATACCAACTTAGCAAAATAAATCCACATGTGCCTAAGTGTAAACATAAAAAAAAAAATCACATGCAGCCCACGTTTCCGTTAAAAAAAATACCAACTTAGCTGATGTTTTAAACAAAAAGGGCAAAAGGGTAAAAACACCCTTCACACCTACCAGTTACCTGAGACAACCACAATTCCCTTTTTAAGTAGTTGTTATTAACAACAAAGCTAAAACCAGAAGAGACAAAATGCGAGAGACGGCAAGGACATACACACGAAAAACAAAATCGAGGCAGCGGCACCGTGGGAGCACAACAGACGTTGGACAGAGGTGGTGATGACTTTCCGATGGCATCGCACAGAGAGAGAGAGAGAGAGAGAGAGAGAGAGGGCTGAAAATGAGGGAGAAGGAGATACTGTGAGAGAGGAAACAGAGGAAGAGCAAAGCCGAAAGGGGAGACACGGCGAGGGGATGGTAGTGGCTTACAGAGAGACTGAGGTGGCGTGCGGCGAAATGGGGCTGACGGAACGACAGCTTGCAGCGAGGGTTGGCAGGTTGATGGCACACGGTGGAGGTTTGTAGTTTCTCTATTTTTTTTGTGTGGGAAACAGGGGTGCTGGTTTTTACCAATAGTTGAGAACCGGACGGGGTACTCGGAGGGCGGTGGCGCACGACTGGGGTGATGGACTCAGAGTGGCTGAGGTACCGATGGGACTGTGTTTGGTGGAGTTACGGCACGCGAAACGGCTTTGCGGGTGGCAGTTTACTAGTTACAGATTGAGCCCTTCGGTTTGGTGTTTTGCAGAGAAACTATGGCCTTCTGTGAAGAGGGGAAAAAGAGGCACATCACCTAGGGTTGAGGATGTTTAACATATATATAAGATAAAAATAGTAAAGAGATAAAACATAGATGAAAAGGATAAACGTACATGCATGAAAATGGAAATAAGAACGTGAATAAGCGACAAAGGCGTGAACCCGTGAACCACGTGCATGGATGGCAGTGAGCTAGGTCTTACAGCAATCACCACTACCATTATTTTACATTTATTTCAATTTGGTTTGTACATTAAACAATGATTTGTGTGTTTTATTTTGCGTACTACATTAAACTGATATATGTGTGTTTAGGTTTAGACGCATTGTTACTTCACATATTTTGCTATGATAAAACTTGATATGGAGTATGACTGTCTATATGAGATATTTGCTGGTGGTTGGTTAGTTGTTTTTGCAGGTTAGATTACATTCATCCAATATATGTTGGCATCATCAATCAACCAAAGGGGGAGATTGTAAATGTAATTTAAGCTTGGGTAGGATTAGATGCGTATGCTGTTAGGAATAAATGTAATCTTAATAGGACTCTAGGACTGTAGTGATCCGATAAGGATAAGTATTTGAATTGTAGCTCTTATCAAATCTTGTTTGTATTATAAAATAAGAGTCAACAAGAGTGCTATGTGTGCTTCGAGTCTAAGAGTCAGTTGAAGAGATAAAGATGCAAGCTTTATTGAAGAAACTGAAACAGACTTGAAGAAGTGATCCACTCCGAAATGTTCGCAAATAGTTAGCAACGTATCTGACTGGGATTCTAGATAAACATGTCAGCAGAATCCTTCTCCAAATCAATGACAACATTGTCTATTTATAGAAGAATCGGCTGAGGGGTTCGGTGACACTTGAACTGCACATATTCACAAGTATTTGTGAGCTTGAAGATCTGAGTAGAACTTTAAGAGATCGTGCAAGAGAAAATTCTTGAGAGAATGATTTTCCGAAAAGACTCAATCCGTGAGATTGAGTGAGAGCATACTCCAAGGGGGAGTTGCCATGTTCAAGTTCAATCAATGGAGGTTCCAGTAGGAAAAACAAAGATTGGAGAGTATCAGATATTCTGACTACCTACAGCGGTAGAAGACAAGTAGGTCGCGTGTCTTGGGTAAACATATTGAATTACAAAAGTTTTGTAAACGTTTTACTTGTAATACTCTCAAACGATAAAATTGGCTTTCCTGGGTTTGGTTGCCCTGTAGGGTTTTTACCTTTGAGGAGTTCTTCAAAGGGTTTCCCTTCATAACCAAATTATTGTGTTAATGCTTTTAATATTTTATTTTGGTGACTAATCCGTGCTAACAATTTATGTTTAGCATTAACGTGCATAATTAGGGGTACTCAAGTAATTTCAAAGGTAAATATGCAGATGCATGCAGACAGTATATTGGATGACATGGCATAATACACATCAAACAATATACATCATCACAACAGTCACAAAGTGCACAGTTTAACAAACCCAACTACACGTAAAATCTCATCGTTCATCCGGCCCATGGCCCACTTCCAACCACTACTACGATTTTCATTCCGAAAACTTCACCGGGCCCAAGGCTCATCTCAACACAACCAGACTACAAACAATGTTAGTGATAAATCCACATCTTAAACTCAAGGGTCGCGTTGGAGAGTTACTTACAACGCAAACGGGAAATCTGGATGATCGAGTGTGCATCGGTCTGCAGAGTCCCGCGACTGGACCAGTGCGAACGTCGTGAAGGGGCACCAAAAATGGTGGAGCTGTTGGCTAGTGTTAGAGGTCGTGGTCGGTGTATGTGGGCATGTTTGAAATTTCCTTGGCTGACTACGAATAGACCAACTCAAATGGTTCCAAAGGGTATAGTTGTCTAGGGCCATGTGAAATGATTAGATTCAAAGGGTATAAATGTCTCGAGTCTGGTATATATGTTGAAATGGTTCTAGAGGGTATAAATGTCTCGAGCCATGTGAAATGATTGGAATTAGAGGGTATAAATGTCTTGGATCCAATGTGTATCTTGAAATGGTTCTAGAGGTTAGAAATGTCTCGAGCCATGTGAAATGATTGGACTCAAAGGGTATAGATGTCTAGGGTCTAGTGTGTATTAACTATAAGTCCTTGCTTATGTAAATTGTATGCATAACTTTGCCCATCCATCTACATGTATTTGAGGGTTAGACTTATTTCACTTATTGAGATTTTGCGAAATCTCATTGTGATGATCCATCTGGGGTTCCACTCCTTAAAACTGTAGATTTTGAAACAGAGGACGTATATGATCTGGGGCATGAGCATGGAGGTTCGCCTCTATCGGAGGAGTGAAGATTGAGATTATTTTCCCTATGTATTTAAGTGTTATTTTGGCTTTGGACTAATTATGGATGACTGTAATAATCTTTTATCTATCGTTTGAAGACTTATGGCTTTTGGTTATTTGGATTGTGATGAATTTAAAATTTCTTTGGTACTGTTAGTTAAATTTTTAAAACTACCTTTTTTATTTTCTGTTGCGATATAACTGTAAACATTATTTAAATATGTGAGCATACGCTTGTCACAATAAGCGAGGGGTGTGTGATCCAAGTAGTCTAGATCCCGGCATCACGATTACAGCCAAAACACAAGCAGGGGCCAGGCCGGGGCGCAACATGATGAATAGGACATGATTCTTTCAGGGCTGGATCAGTAGCCAAAGTTGATCAAGGATTCTGCAGATTACATGCGAGCATTGGATTATATACGTACAGGTAAATTTATATTGTGAATCTATATAGATTTAGTTTCCATTATTCGAATGGAAATATTAATATAACTAAGTAATGTTAATTTCTTGACTGAAAGCATGGGTTTTCCGTTTTCAGTACTCTTTTTAAACTTAAAATAACAAGATTTTCCAACAATGGATCATATGCATGCATGATACATGATATTATTTGGAGCTAGCTAATTAACTGGATGGTGGAAGCACTGAGTTAGATTTTAATATTTATATTTGTCGTAACACCTTGCACTTCGTGACATGCATATATGCACTGAGAAAAATGTTCACTTCTAGATTAAAAATCACAAAAAAAGAACCAGTAATCAGCAATGCTGATTTTCAATAAAAGTGCTAATAAATTCTTTCGTAATTAGTGCACCATTTGGCAGAAAACGAAGCAATGCAATCATTCAGATAAAAAACAGAGGAAAAACAAAACAATATAGGCAAATATTAACAGAGCAAATTAACTACTGGAGTTGCACACCTCTGGATATTTAGGAAATGTTCTAAATGGATGTCTATTTCATGAACAAAGAGGTCTGATCTGTCGAGTCTCAACAGGCAACCTCCAATATCAGAATAGGCATAAATGCATAAACATACGCACCCTTTCGCCACAGTATTTACAACTGAGTATCAAATTTGAAGTGAAGGTTATGATCACTTCAGGCAAAGACGGTGAGTGTAGTACTTCCGCGTATTGCAATTTTCAGATGGCACTTGCACCAGTGTTTTGAACCATCTACAAGCATCAAACAATTAATAACAATTAGCATTCATTATACAGGTAACCATGGGGATCACAGACACAAATTGAGGATCCTCAACTTCTTGTCTGAGTTCAGGGTTTCAAAAGCCCATAAAATACACACTGACCCCTTAAAAACTTATTTTAAAAAATCAAAATTACACAGGATTCAATTTCTGGCTACCACTAATATTACAAACCATACAATAGCAAATATAAATATAAATATAGATCTAAAATTACAATAAAAACAATAAAAACATAAGCATACTAAGAAATATCAATACTACAACTTAACAATAATAAATTTTAATTTTGAAATAAATTCGAAATGGGTCAAAACGGATTGATTTCGTGTTTAACCCTTTATTGACCTATTTAGAAATCATGTATGAATGAGTCAACCTGTTTTGACCCGAACTCGTTAACATCAAATACAAATCTACTAATTTCGTATCGTGTTCGTATTAGGTTCATGTGGGTTGTGTCATGACATATTGCCACCTCTAATCCAAACACAGCCTTAGCCTTAGATCATTAAGAAGAAATAATTTATAATTTTTTAAAAATCATAAACAGAGTATTTATTATGCAAAAAAAAAGAAAAAATCTTATTAGCAAGATTACTAATCCGGCCGTCCTCCAAAGTTGGATTCCCGACCCCAGTAGCAATAATTAATCTTAAAGACTACTATACAAGATGTTGCATGAGCAGCAAAACATACCTCTTCTTATTCATTTGCTTCATGATCAGTTCATTATCATGCAGTTCGGTGCAAAGGAGATCTGATAAACGTAACCAGTTAATCATAGGAGTAATAATAATTCCCCCTTCTACCCAAAGAAACAAACCAGAAAAGAAGAAAGAGCAAATACCATCAATATCTAGTCGAGGAAGACTATCTTCATGTTTTCCCTTAATGCTAAGGGTGTGATGACTAAAAATTATTGGATCTGTTTTGGGCAAAACCAATCAGACTTGGGAGCAATAAATAGCAGCGACTGGATGCCTTCAATATCCACATGATTCAAAGGGGATCGGATGGCCTTCGATTGAGATTTGTATGAAATTGAACGCGAAGGACGTGAGCTTTCTTTCTCCCTTCTCGTCCTTGATCTTTGTTGCAACGTTTTGCCAGCTTGGGACATTGAAAGACGTAAAGTTCCTGCAGTGAGAGAGGCAACCCTTTTTTTGGAAAGGACCGTAGCTTTTCGCACTTAATGAGACAAAGTTTCAGAAGTGAGGGAGGTAGGCCATCCTTTGAAAAGAACTCTAACTTTCTGCACTCAGAGATATACAGTTCTTTAAGAGAGACGAGTTTTGAAAAGCCCTTGGAAGATAGATGTTTCAGATTCGGAAAGTCTGAGATGGTGAGGATTTTTAGAGAGGCAGGAAACATGATCTTTGAAAAGGACACAGGCTCAAATTTTCTAATTTCAAGTTTATTAAGAGAGATAAGATTGTCCAACCCCCACCCAAAAGAGGCATCAGTACTGTTTCTGACATGAGATATCGTAAGTGATGCTAGGTTGGTGAGAAGATTTGGTTTCGGAAAAGGAACTACTGAACAATGGTGCATTGTCAATTTTTCAAGGGAGGTGAGGTTGTGTATGGCTTCGGGTAGGGCCGACACCTCCACACAGTCAGATATATGAAGTACTCTCAGGTTGGCAGGGAGCAAATCTCGGTCCAAGGACAAATGAAGACTCGGACAATTCCTAATATCAATATCACGTAGAGTGCTGAGAGCGTTTATGCCAGTGGGTAAGGACTGAAGGTTTTCACTATCTGAGATTTTAATGCATTCAAGAAACGAGTTATAATGAAACCTGTTCGCAATTGACTCCAGCTGTGGACACCCCAACAAATTGAGGTGTTTGAGTGATCTAGGTAACTCTCTGCATGATGTCAAGGATTTGAGAGAGGGACAGTATTGAATTGTCAGGTATTGAAGTTGAGATGTGGTGCTGCTGCAACTGCTGGTATCACTATCCACCAGCAAAATTATCTCCATGTTCTGGCAGTAACTTACCTCTAATCGCTTTACAGTTGGTGGTAGCTGGCCTCTTGCAATATGCTTTAGCGAATCACATTTTACAATTCGAATCAGCTGAAGACAATTGTTGTTATACATCATTGCCTTTGGTAAGGATTTCAGGACCATGCAATTCTTGATCACGATTTCTGTGAGCATGGATGGCGTACCCTGTTGGAGGCGTGCTTCTACTTCTTCTGACACCAAAGAAACTAGTTTGGGACAGTTATCAATGTGCAGAAGACGAAGAAATTGGAGATGTGGCAATGGTTCCTCAACGACAGACCACAAACATTTTAACTCCTCACATGCAAAAATAGTTAGATCTTCTACATTTGTGAGCCACTGCATTGAAAACCCTTCTATTTGAGATGTGAATCTTAAACTTTTAGAAAGAAACCCGAGTTCTGATGAGCTGATGCCATCCATACTTCTGCCCACCACTCCTTTTGATCCCTCGACTTCTAGTTCACAGAGATCCGGAAAGTTTGAAACTAAGATCCGTAACTTCCCACAACCATCTATCTGAACCTTCTTTAGCAAAGGAAGGTGTTTCGGTATATATCCCAATAGCTTGGGACAACTTCTAAGTGAAAGCTCACATAAATTTGGGAATTCTTCACAAGAACTCCAGCCCTTCCACTCTTTCATATTTTCGAAATGCAAAGTCTCCAACGATCTAAAAGGCGAGACACCAGCCCCATGAAACTCAGGACCAACATTCATCACTTTATCCATGCCGCGGATGGAAAGGACTTTTAGTGCTGGTAATTGCCCAATTGGTGGCAATGACTCGCACTCTTTACAATTCTCAATTGTCAAGACCTCCATATCATGAAAGGAAGGACTTTTTAACCAACTCGGAAATTCTGTACCACCATAGCAGCTAATAGTAAGCACTTTCAAACCGTTGTGAGGCTGTAGCACGTTGAGTACATTTAACTCATTTGTTCCATCCCTCATGCTTTCACTCCATTCCAACGACAAAACACTAATTTTGGTCTTATTTATTAAATCAGCGTCCCTTGCATGTTGGAGTTCAGTCACTTTCTCCAAGTTTGAAATGCAGAGTGTCCCTTGAAGATGTGACAAAGATGCTAGATCTTTTATTCCGAAGCAACCACCGTCTCCAATAACCACATTAGACAGTGTTTGGAGAAATTTTAATTGACCTATTTGCCTAGGCATTCCTTTCAATTTAGTTGCTCCTAGAATATTGAGGTGGCGAAGGTTGACCAGGTTCCCAAACATCGAAGGCAATTTCTCTAAATGAAAACAATCCTCTAACAGCAATGTCTGTAAGTTGTAGAGATCAGTCATTGATTCGGGCATGCTTCTGATCGAAGTTTTGGAAAGGTCGAGGTACCTTAGAAGCTTTAACTTACCAATTGAATCAGATAGCTCAGTTATGACGTACCCCCTTAGAGAGAGAACCCTTAGCCTTTGTAATCTTGGGTACAATTGAAGAGGAACACGGAAATCCAGATAACAAGTGACTGGAGTAAGAGGTAAGAAGGTACGCAAATTAGTGAGTCTAGAAACTACGTCAAACATGTCAAAACTATCGTATTCACCACCCAAGTAAGACAGGTGGCGGATCTTTTCAAAATTATCCTGATCTTGCTCATTTCCCTCAGCTCTCTCCTGCATTCTAAAGCATGTATCTCCTGCTGCCAATTTAGCAAGATAATTGACGATCTCATGCATTAGAAATCTTGATTTGTCCTTGCCAGACTGTTGAAAAACTGACCATGAAACCAGATTGTCAAAATACTCCATACCCAAATCTTCCATTTCGATGTTCTCTTCTTGTTGAATCAAACCTTCTGCCATCCATAATCGAACCACCTGAGTCTTCTCAAATTCATAGTCTTTTGGGAATATAGAACAGTATGCGAAGCACCTCTTTAAATGTAAGGGGAGATGGTGATAAATCGACATAAGAATTGAAGCAATTCCACTTTCCTCCAATGTATCCCATATGTTTCTGTTTAAAACTAAATCCCACTTACTTTCTTCCTTATTGTGTAAGAGGCTTCCGACTGCTTTTACCGCTAGAGGCAAGCAGTAAAATTTTCTTACAATTTTCTCACTAATATCTTTAAGCTCCGGATGTGCACTAAAATCTCTTGAATGCAATGCATGTTGGGCAAATAGAGACAAACAAGCATCATTTGACAATGATCCTAACCTGTAAGGTTTAACTTTAAAGGCGGTCATCCGTGACGAGACTTCTTGATCACGAGTTGTGATGATAATGCTGCTTCTTGGAGCCATTGCTTCGAAAGGAGCACACAGGAGAGTCCACTGAAAAGAGTCACGATTCCAAACATCATCCAGAACAATTAGAAACCTCTTCCTACGTATTGCCTCTTTGAGTTTGAGTTGCAGCCGATTTAGATCCATGTTGTTACAGTTGATTTCAGGTTGCGCCTGGAGTAATATTGTTTTTGTAATCGCCTCAACATCAAAATCTTTAGAAACATAAACCCATGCTTTCAGATTAAAAAAGTTTTTCACTTTTTTATCATTGTATATATACTTGGCGAGTGTTGTCTTGCCTATACCCACCATACCAATTATAGAAATCACGTTTACTTCAGTTGAAGCAGCATCACTGAGCAATAATTTAAGTACAGCCTCTGCATCCTCCTCCCTGCCATACATGTGATCTGTGGTCCGCACCAAAGAAGTTGAAGGCGTTTTCTTTGTTCTTGTGTTTGCCGTCCCAACAACATTTTTATCTAAGTTCAGTTTATCTTTTCGTGCCATAAGTTCATCTAATCGAGGAGTGATGTCCTCTTTCATTTTTCTCATCACACTCTTCAAATGAACACCAGTACTTGGAGACAAACCAGTAACACAAGCAGTGACAAGATTCCGTACCTTACTCGTGCCTGCAGCCCCATTTTCGTCAATCAACATGCGGTGCGAATTAGCTTCCGTGGACAGCTCATCCAGAATATCTTCCACGTTGTATGCCAATTGTTTGAAATCAGTAAGCCATGCTTTGACTAGTTCTTTAGTGTAATGTTCCTCAGGTGCATCTTCAAACGCCATCTGAACTTGTGAAAACTTTTCCTTCCAATCCTCCAACCATTCTTGAACTCCCTCTCGGCAGGCAAAGTTCGGCAATTTGAGCTTCGTTAACCGGTCAAACAGTACTTGAAGGCATGCACCAACGGATGCACCAAGAATGACCTCTACGAAAACCATTGTTCTCTTCGGAAGGAGGAAATGAATCAAGAAAATGAGCAAAGAATAGCCAAACAGTAAGAAGAATCTAAAATAAGAGTCTCACAACCAACTTGGTTTTGGGTACTGCAAATTTGCAAGAGTCCCAAAGTACTGTTTCGAGAATTGCGCGAGAGGTACCGTAAATGTAACGCCCCATACCCGGAAGGCCGGTGGGAGAATTACCACCTGTCACTCTATAATCATGTCCCCAATACACATAATCTCCAAAAGTTCCAATAAAAATATAAATTCCTCTTTTTCAACTCAATACGTACACAAATTTTCTCCATAAGGTCATCAACTTAATAACTCAAATAACATAAATTAACGTTTCCCCAATCTCCAAATAACTTCTACATAATAAACTAGTAATTTCTATAAGTCTCACTAAACCAAATAACATAATGAAATCCAAATAATGAAACGAAACTCTAGCAATGGTACCCTTAGGTACTCAACTCCCCTATCCTCATCTAGCTTTGCTCACTTTTCTATTTCTGATCCCCCGCCAAACCATCAACATCATCTGAAAAGTATTGTGAAGATAAGGGAATGAGTTATCAACAACTTAGTAAACAAATCACATATACTAGTATGTAAGTATTATAAAATTTCAAGACACACACACGGTTTCAATGGAAAAACCACCACACTTTCCATTAACTATTGAATAAAATATATACAAGAGCAGAACCTATTTTAGGTAACTAATACATATATACGTTGCTGTAATTATGGAAGAATATAAATTTACAATGAATGAAAAGATTCCTAACAGCTGGAATTCTAAACTTGGATGGAAATCTCTGTTGACTGGGCAGAAATAATGCTAGGCAGATTTTGTGTAGTCTTCCGTAATACGCCCCCGCAAGATGGAGCTTCCATCGGTAAGGCCAATCTTGGATCGAAGAATTTCAGAACGCTGCCTAGACAAAGGTTTGGTCAACAAATCCGCAAGCTGGTCCTGGGTATGAACGTGTCTGACATTAAGAGTGCCTTTTTGAACCAAGTCACGTACAAAATGAAGATCAATTTGGATGTGCTTCATTCGAGAGTGATGAACCGGATTAAAGCTGAGATGAGTGGCTCCAAGGTTGTCACAGAGCAGTGAAGGTGGAGCTTTGAGGGGGAATCCGAGTTCATTGAGAAGACTTAATAACCACATTGTTTCCGAGGCTGCATTTGCTAATGATCTGTATTCAGTTTCTGTAGATGAGCATGCAACAGCCCATTGTTTTTTGGAACTCTAGGAAATAGGATTGTGGTCGAGAAAGCTGATATAAGCGGAAGTAGAAGTACGATCATCAACATTCCCAACCCAATCAGCATCAGAATACGTTGTGAGATGCTAAGAGGTATCCTTTTTAAGCTGAATACCGTGAAATATAGTCTGCTTCAGATAACGAAGTAGTCTTTTAACTGTTGTCTAGTGTGTATTTGTGGGCTTGTGCATAAATTGAGACAACTTGTTAACGGCAAAAGAAATGTCAGGACGAGTAAGTGAAAGATATTGAAGACTCCCAATGACACGACGAAATTCAGTACTATCAAAAGAAGCAATACCATCAACCAATTTTAAGGATGTACTAGTAGATAACGGAGTTGAGACATCCTTAGCACCAACCATGTTTGTTTTGGACAGCAAGTCACGAACATATTTATGCTGTGACAAGAATAAACCTACACGAGTTGGGATAACTTCCACTCCCAAAAAAAAGTGAAGATTGCCCATATCTTTTAAGGAAAATTTAGCACCAAGTTGCTGAATAATAGATTGCACAAAACTTGAATCATTCCCAGTGAGCACACAAGATCATCCACATATACCAAAAAATAACATATAAGTGAGCTACTTTGATAAATGAACAATGAAGAGTCGGCCTTAGAGTTATGAAAGCCAAGATGAATAAGAGCATCCTTAAGAGTAGAATACCAGCTTACGTAACCTGCACACATGATTTGGTTTTGACTGATCCTTAAACCCTAGTGGTTGGCTCATATAAACATCCTCAGTAAGCTCACTGTGCAAAAAAGCATTATTAACATCTGTTTGCCTTAAAATCCAACCTTGCATGACAGCAACAATAAGCACAGACCAAATGGTTGCTGGTTTGACAACTGGACTAAAGGTTTCTGTGTAATCAATCCCAGGCCTTTGATGATACCCTTTGGCAACAAGTCAAGCTTTGAAGCGATCGATTGAGCCATTAGCTTTTCGCTTAACACGGAAAACCCACTTACAACTCACGGGATTACAACCAGCTGGAGGTGGAACTAAGTCCCAGGTGCCATGTCTCATAAGAGCAGTGAGCTCATCAGACATGGCTTCACGCCACTGTGGCATGGATAAGGCCTGAGTCACACACGTTGGTTCTAGACTTTGAGGAAGAGGATGTTTTGTGACAATATTGAGCTGTTTGGGTTTGAAAATATTATTCATGGATCGAGTAGTCATGAAGTGGGTTCGGCGAGTTGGGGATGGTGGTATGACTATCGGACCTAAGTGAGAAACAGAGTGAGGTGAAGAGGAAACTTGGGTAGCTATCGGACCTAACTGTGTAACAGGGTGAGGGGAATGAGCAGATTCACAAGTATTTTCAATCACACATGGGACCGACAGAGATGAAGTATTGAGATGATCCGAAGGATTTGAAAAAATCGGAGAGTAAGAGGGAGAAGAATTACCTGGAGGAGAATTACCTGGAGGAGACGGGTCCTCGGCAATTGCAGATTCTGAAACCACTGGTGCAGCAGGAGGAGGAGCCACCGGAGTGTATGCGGGCTGGGCAACATTTGAAGAAGATGGCGCAGACAGAGAGAATGAGGACCCGATGGAGGCTAGGGTTTTTTCTTCATAAAAAGCACATGCCGAGAGAGATAGACTCTGTTTGTTGTGCGCTCGAGACAATGATAAGCATTTTGGGTTAAAGAATATCCAATGAAGACACACGGAACGGACTTGGGCTGGATTTTGTGTGTACTGTAAGGCTTGGTTAAGGGATAACAGATACACCCAAAAGTTTTTAATTTGAGATAATTAGGCTTTTGTCCAAAAAGAGCCTCAAAGGGTGATTTGTTTTGAAGGAGAGGAGTGGGTTGACGGTTGATTAGATATGTGGCAATATGAAAGGCGTGAGGTTAATATGAGAGAGGGAGATTGGCATCGTGAAGTAAGGTGAGACCAGTCTCAACTAAGTGACGATGACGACGTTCAGATACACCATTTTGTTGAGGTGTGTGAGGGGCAGTTGTGTAGTGACTAATCCCATGTAGAGAGAGAAATGGTTTGAGACTGACATATTCACCCCCATTGTCTGAGTAAAGACTTTTTATTTTTGCTTGAAACCGTTTCTCAACAAGATTTTTGAATTGAGGAAAAATGCTCTTAACACAAGATTTTGCATTAATGGGATAAAACCACATATATTTTGTGTAATGGTCAATAAAAATTAAATAATAGCGTGAACCATCTAGACCAACACAATGAGTGGGTCTCCACACATCAGTATAAATAATATCAAGAGGAGCATGACTTTGAAAACTCGTGGGCCGAAAAGGAAGTTGATGGGCTTTATTAATAGAACAAAAAGAAATACAGAGAATTCATTTTATTGTTCACAATAGGAAGAGAAAAATGATTGACAAGGCTTTGAACGACTTTGAAGGACGGATGTCCAAGACGCTTGTGCCACCCATCAAATGATGTACGTTCATGAACATTTGCAACAAGTTTAGAGGAGGAGCCCACCAGTGAGTTCGGAAAATGATAAACACCGCTTTCACATGCACCTCTTAGTAAGGTCGCCCCCGTAGTCCGATCCTTCACAGGAAAATGAAAGGGGTGAAACTCAAGAAAAACATTATTTTGAGATGTGAAATGATGAACAGAAATTAAGTTTTTGCAAATATTAGGAACACAAAGAGTATCACGAAGGATAAATGTCTGTGTTGGTGATTTTAAAGTCAAAGAACCAATATGTGAGACTGCCAAACCTGACCCATCACCAATAACAACTTCATCAGTGCCATCATACTCAGAATGAATAGATAAATTCGCCAAGTCACCAGTTATATTATGAGAAGCAGCAGAGTCAAGAAGCTATTTCTGATCTTGTTGACTGGAAGTAGTTGCACAGTTAGCCATGACTTCTGATTGATGGAGCTGTGGGCAAGACTTAGCCGTATGGCCTATTTGAGCACGAAGTTGACATTTCGGTTGATAACGTCTCTGAGTGGACCGATTTGTAGAAGACTTGCGATTGTCTTTGGATGGGCCTTGAGGAATTTTATTTTGGCCTAGTGACCGAGAAGGCCCATTAGTCTTATAGGAGCCCTTCGAATGAGACCCACCATAGGAGCCAGCATTCTGCTTGTGACGATGAGAGTAATTCGCAGAGGCCACAAGCTGCTGAGTCGAAGACTCCAGACGCCGCAGGTAACTTTCATGCCCCACAAGAATGTCGTGAAGCTCTTCGAAGGCCAGAGATGTTTCACGGGCGCGAATTGGTGCAGTAATTTCTCTGAAATCAGAACCCAATCAATTAAGAATATAAAGGGTAAGATCATCATCAGATATTGGATGATCAATGAGTGCGATCTCATCGGCAAGGGCTTTCACCGCATGCAAATAGTCAGGAATAGAGCGATTTCCTCTTTGAATCAAGGTAAGTTCTTCCTTGAGTTGCATGGCTCAGGTTCTAGATTTAATAGCATACATGTGATGAAGTTTTTTCCAAGCCTCATGAGAGGTTTTGGCAGTGGCGATGAGAGGAGTAATGGTGGTTGAGGTGGAAGCCAAAATGGCGCTCAGGATTAATTTATCCTGACGAACCCAATGAGTTTTGTTCAACTCGGTTTGAGAGATGCCAGCAGGAGAGGGGCACTGAGAAATTCCATGAACATAGTCAATGAGATTATATCCTATAAGGAGAGCTTCAAATTGTGCTCTTCATTGAGGAAAGGTGGATGGCGTCAGTTTCTCATTGATTTGTATGGTGATGTTGAGAGCAATGAAGGCATTTTCGGTGGAGGAAATGGGATGTTTGATTTGCAGAAGACGACATTTTAGAAAAAAAGAATCTGTTCGCTCGTTGGAGAAAGGCTCTACTGATACCATATAAAATTTCAAGACACACACACGGTTTCAATGGAAAAACCACCACACTTTCCATTAACCATTGAATAAAATATATACAAGAGCAGAACCTATTTTAGGTAACTAATACATATGTACGTTGCTGTAATTATGGAAAAATATAAATTTACAATGAATGAAAAGATTCGTAACAACTAGAATTCTAAATTTGGATGGAAATCTCTGTTGACTGGGCAGAAATAATGTAACACCCCGTATTTTAGTGTATTTTTACTGAAGGATTATTTTTATTTGTTCAAAAATTTATCCTCTTATTTTAAAATGGTTGGATTTTTAATGAGTTTATTTCTATGATTTTAATTTGGTGAAAATTATTTTTATGTGCTTTCTTAATATTTATTTATTGTTATGCATTTAATTTGACTTTACCATTACGTTTAAATTATTTTATTTAACTTATGGTTTTAAAATCGTTTCCGTTGGATCATTTTTGTTACCCAAGTTATGAGGATTGGACCTCATTTCTTTTCCCTCTATTTTTTTCTTTCCTCTCCTTTTCTTTTCTCCTTTTCTTTTCCTTATTTCTCCTTCAGTTTCCTTCCCGCACGCGAGGCTCGTCCCCCCTCCCTCTCTCTTCCGTCCGTTCCTTCTTCACCACCCAGCGCCGCCGTGCGTCGGCGGTGGTCAACACTGCCCAGCCCGTTAGCTTCCCCAGTTGCCGGCAACCTTACCCCACCAACCTCACCTCCATTCGCGCCGCCGTTAGCCACCACGAGCCCATTGAAGCCGCGGCACTCTTTCCGCCGCTGCGCCGCCGTCGCACCACCATTGGCCACCACCTTCACACCACTTCATCCTCGACCTCTTGGCAACCCATTGGACCCAACCCCAACTCCGATCCGCCACCGGTGAAGCTCCACCATCTACATTTCCGATTTGGGTATTTTGGTCTTCTACCGCCCATTGCGCCGCCACCCACGGCCAACCTTCACTACCACTAGCTTCACCGACCTCCTTAGGCCCTACCCTATCATTTTTGGGTCTTCGTTTGTCCTCGTTTGAAAGTGGGTATTTGTGACCCACGGCCACAGTGTATTTTGCACTGTTACGTTGCTCAAACATCATTTCTTGCAGCTTCGTGATCTATCGAAAATTGCTATATAGCGCTGTAAGTATTTCTTCAAAGAATTCTTGTGAATTTAATGTATTTTTGCACTAACACATTTCACTGTATTTGAACTGTTGATTGGTTTTGCCGGACTGAGTCCGAGGAGTACGGGAGTCGGATGGATTGGTGATTGGAGTTGTTTGGTTGGATTTGATTGGATTGGTAATTGTTGGTTTGGATATTGTGTTGGTTCATGTACATTGCATTTGGCACTCATGATCATGTTTGTAAAGGAAAACTGGATTTTCGTGTATTGCATTCATGTTCATGTGTTTATGAAAACTGGGTTTTCATATGAGTATGGAATTTGGGTGCGTGTGTATCACGACCCCAAGCCGAGATGGGACATTATCTCGGTGGAGCTCCTCTGGTTACTCGGGAGCGGAATATACTGAGTTACGTCCCCTAGATTATCGCCGGGCGACAATGGGATCGGACGAGAGATTCGTGCCGACTCTGTGGTCCTTCTGCTGGCGAGGACTAGAGGATGTCTGGCCACGTACGCGCTGGGCGCGGAACTGGGCATCGCTCGTTGCGTAGTGTGGGTGCTTGGCCATGTACGCGTCGGGCGTGGAACTGAGCACCGCTACGAAGCCAGGACATGCGGATGGTCCATAGGGGAGGCCATAGTGCATAGGGTAATAACGAATTAATTGTCTATTTTCTGGAAAAATAGTGTGCGTTGGATTTTGTGTAAATCATTTTCTGGGAAAATGTTTTACGGACTATTTTTGGGCCAAATGGGATTTTGGCGTGTGTTGGAGAAAATATCTATTTTCAGGGAAAATGATGTTTTGAGGAAAATGCATATTTCATCATATGCATGCATGTTGGTTGTATTAAATGCATTTTATTCCTGAGGATTATTTGGGTTATACTTACCTGCGGTACCATTATGTGGTAACGCAGATTTTGATACAGATGAGGAGGAGGAGGGCGAGCCTGAGGAGACGGCTCCGCCCGAGGAGTGATCTGGGATCACTGGCTTTGTTATTTTATTTTACTCATTTGTATTTGGGACATGTGTTAAACTTTATTTTGGGATGACTGTATAAATGCTTTTAAACCTCTTCTGATATTTAGATTGTATTTTAAATTCTGGTACTTAGTAGACTTAATTATCCGCTGCATTTTTATTGTACTATATTGCATGTACACACACTTGGCACTTTCGTTGGGATGCGTGACCGTGTTGTCTTCATCCCGGCGTCTCGATCCCCGTGTATTTTATATAAGGGGGTTTGGGGGCGCCACAAATAATGCTAGGCAGATTTATGGAAATCTCTGTTGACTAGGCAGAAATAATGCTAGGCAGATTTTGTGCAGTCTTCCGTAATAAGTATGTGCCTTTTCATAATGCAGTAACAAATCATTTCAATTTTCAATATGCATATCTCAAAAAATGTTTTATCAGATTATCAAAGCGACATTTCAAAGTATTCATATTCAAAAACCAACTGTTCATATTCAAAGACCATTTGGCATAACATGACTGAACATCTTCATCTTATCATATCATTTCATATCATGTTCTTGTATCACCATGTCATATCATATACTATGTTTAACCCCCGTGGTAGAGTTGTGCTATCCTCGGTGGCCAAACTAGGCAGTATCAGAATATGAAACTTTTTATTATTCATTCTTGAAACTCCGAGTGTGCACATAGAAAAGAATACCAGAAAAATCAATTTGTTTTTAAAGTGGGTGCACTCATATCATATTAGAAGTGTTGGTACCAACTATATAACAGAATCAGAAATATCATATCAGAACCAGTACTAAAATTAGAATAGAAATAGAAAGTCATGCCAAAGGTTTTTCAGATGCATATCATATCAAACAAAGTGTGGAACATATTCATATCATTTTTATATGATAAAAAATAGATTCAAATTAAATATTTTCATATAACATATACAAAAATTCTCAGAATTCACACTCGCTCTTTTACACATTTGAAAAACATGTCAAATATTACTCATGTCTACACTATTCATGTCAAAAAATATTTTTCTCCTTCATACAGATTTCATGGAATCATGAGTGAATGTAGAATACATAATTGAAGAGACGAAGAAAATAGTAATAATAATTTAACGCCTCAAAATGCAAATAAATGAAAGAAGAAAAAATAAATAAAGCAATGAAAAAATATACTATAAATACCAGTGATTAGATTTTAAAAATCCACATTCGTTAGAAAAAATGAATTACGTACAATAACGACCTGAATACAATATGAAATATAAAATCATTTAAATCCAATATACCAATAGGACCTAAATTTCACTCACCGACAAAAGTAACTTTTGAGAAATTTCTCCAGATTGTGTGAGATTAATTTTTTTTTTAATATTTCTTTTATTTTTATAGACGTTCAACGACCAGTTAAAAGGATATATATAGTTCCCACCTCTTTATAAATTCTCTTCTAAAGAGGCCGTGGGAGTCCATGATTCCAATTTATTTATAGAATTAATCTAGAAATTAATAAAAGGGCTAATTTGAATTATAAGGAATTATAGTCTGATCTCAATTAATAAATCATGTACTATACCGCAAATAAATTAAGAATTGGATTAATGTACATACAGTACATGATTTCTTTAGCCGGAATAAGAGAATATGAGTACTCAATATTCCACATAGTACCAACTCTATCCTAAATTTGTGTCTTAAACTAATTACAGTACTATTTTCACCTTTAAATATTGAGTACTACATACAGTCGTGCAGTGCGCAGTCGCTTTGAAAAAGAGTGAGATTTAATATTAAAAAATTAATTTATTTTCATGTGAGTTCTTTATTTATTCATTTTTTTAAAATGATTACACGGCGCTTGCACACTCACAATTGTAAATATCATTTCTCTTAAATATTTTATTTCAAACTTCAACGAATCCGTGCGAAACCAAGAAGAAAATTCTGTTCTGAGACAACGTGCCAAAAATAATATTCCGAAATGATCATCAAAAAGATCAAGAGGAGCATGGGAATAGATTATTAATAATAATATTTTATAAGATTAGATCAGTCGTCGTTGCATACAAACGATGCAGTTTGTATTTATAGTCTCTTTTAATAAATATATATAGTCACAAAGATATTTATTTTATCAGCGTAATCGGCCCGGCTGGATTAATCGGCCGGTCAGGTTAAGTTGCCCTAGTTTCAAGAAAAATTGCGCATCTCCAGTAAGTGTATCTTTCCAACTCAAAGCAAACAATTTAGGGCAGTAATAAATGAGTAGTGGTAAATATAGTTATCGGCTGTGTAAGCGTCGTATATTCTTTTTGAAAAAGAGTAAAGTCTACTATTAAAATAATTTTTTTCTATTTGAATCTCATATTTATTTATTTTTTTTAGAAGTGCATGACACTTGCATATTTTATGATTGTAAATATCATTTCTCGTAATAAATACACAAAAAACACGGTTTGGTTGGTTAATTTATACATATATGGTTTGGTACATTTCTTAATTGGAAAATGCTTCTCCTCTTGAGATCAGAAGCTACCGAAAGAAGCTATCGATTCTTTGTTTTAAAAATAGTATGTATTAAAAAAATAAAAGTGAAAAATAATCCGTACGATTTAAAGTTCACCTTTATCGATGCCCTAGCATTGTCCATCTTAATTTCGTATATATATCGGAACGATTTAATTTGGGTGCAGGTTTTAAAAAACTTTGTATGGTTGCGATTTGGATTTATTATTCTTTGGAGTTGGTTCCACGTGTGGTGTACACCGGCCATCCCCGGCCTTGAAGACTGAAGTTGCTTCGAAATTTCCATTATTATCAGTGCGAGTGGGATGCATTCGATAAACGCGTGATAGCAATTGCATGCTCTTTCTGCTAAAAGTCGATGGCTTCATCCCAATGGAATAGTGGGTAACATGCACTACTTGTAATTTGGGCCTCACTAGAATATCAATAGCTTTATGCTTTATCGTGCCTTCTCGTGCTTTATCGTGCCTTCTCAATTTGCGTTTCTAATTCTTACTTTATGCTTTTTGATCATTCCGAAATATCATATTTTACGTCTTGGTTTCGGATAGGCCGTTCAGCTTTGAGATTTGATATAAAATATTTAAAGGTGAAAATAGTTTTAGCTTAAGATCACACTGTGATATCTCGTATTTACGTGTATTTTAACTAAGTAAATTATTACATTTATTAAGATTATGAGCTTTTTTGTTTTAAATTTTAGATGATTTACGTTATATTATTTTAAAATTTTTAATTGATAATTAAATGTGTTTTCTTGTTATTAATTATTGTTCATTATTTAAATTGCTCTTTATTTTAAATTAATTTATTGTTGGATTTAATTATTATATTTTTATTTAAGCACTACGTTTAAATTATTTTAATTAACTTGCTGTTTTGAAATTCTTTTCGTTGGATCATTTATGTGACCTAAGATATGAGGATTGGACCTTATTTCTTTCCCTCCATTTTTCTTTTCCCTCTTTTTTTTTTTCTTCTTCTCTTTTCTTTTTCCTTCATTTTCTTTTTTTCTCCTCTCTCCCGCGTGCGACGCCTTCCCTCTCTCTCCCCGCGTCCGCATCGTTCTCCACCCTGCGCCGCTCGTGTCCGTCACCACCCCTACCATTCGCTTCCCCACCAGCTGGCGACCCCACCTCCCAAATTCCAGCTCCTCTCGTTCCGCCATTCTCCTCCACGCACGACGCAAAGCCACAGCACCTCTTGTGTTCGCGCGCCGCCGTCGCGCCACCTCTGACCACCATTTTTTCACCACTTCATCCTCGACCTCCCAGCTACCTAATGCACCCATCCTTGACTCCGATCTGACATCGGTGAAGCCCATCTATCTTCATCTCCGATTTGAGCATTTTAGCCTTCAACCACCCTCTACGCCTCCACCCACTGCTAACCACCACCATCATTAGCTTCACTGACATCCCTGAGCCATACCATATCAATTTCGGGTCTTGGTTTGTCCACGTTTGAAAGTGAGTTTTTGAGAACCACGGCCATAGTTCATTTTGCACTGTTTTGTAGCTGTGTTGCCACTTCTTGCAGATCCGTGATCCTTCAAAAATTATAATAAAATACTGTAAGTATTTTTCCAAATAACTTTCGTAATTTAAATGTATTTTTGCAGTAACTCATTTTACTGTGAACTGGTTGGTTATGCCGGACTGAGTCCGAGGAGTAAGAGGGTCAGATGGATTGGAGGATGGAGTTGTTTGTGTCATTGGATTGTGTTGTCATTTGTTGGTTGTTGGATATTTGTGTCTTTTCATGTACATTACATATTTGCACACATGTTCATGTTTGTAACTGAAAATTGAGTTTTCGCATGATTGCATACATGTTCTTGTGTTTATTTGAAAACTGGGTTTTTATGTGAGAAATAATTTTGAGTATATTTGAAATGATTGGATTGACTGGTTTGAGAAAAATGAAAAGAAACTGTAGGGATGGTGGTAAGCAGGAATAGTGGTATAGTCCCGCCTGCGATTCCCGCCTATGGTGCACGCGGTAGGGATGGTGGTGTAGTCCCACCTGTGATTCCCGCTTACGGTGCACGTGGTAGGGATAGTGATAGAGTTCCGCCTGTGATTCCCGCCTACAATGCTCTAATAAGTACCTCTTGTGTGAAAAGGAACTGTAGGGATGGTGGTAAGCATGGATGGTGGTATAGTCCCGCCTGTGATCCCCTCCTACAGTGCACGTGGTAGGGATGGTGGTAAGCAGGGACGGTGGTGTAGTCCCGCCTGTGATTCCCGCCTACGGTGCATGCGGTAGGGATGGTGATAAGCAGAGATGGTGGTAGATTCCCATTTGTGATTCCCGCCTATAGTGTCCGATAAATGATTTTGTTGTCGGTTACGAGCACATTTTCTAGGAAAATGATGGATATTATTCATGGCGTGTTTATGGTCAAATGGAGTTTTTGGCGTGTGTTGGAAAATAATCATTTTCGGAGAAAATAAGGTTTTGGGATCTGTTTGTTGGTTGCATTAATGCATTTTTATCTTGAGGGTTGTTTGGATTATTACTTACCTGCAGTATCGTTTTATGGTATTGCAGATTTTGATGCAGATGAGGACAAAAAGCCTAAGGGATTGGCTCCGTGAAGGGAACGACTTGTGATTGCTTTTGAATTATGGAATTTGTTTCCTTTTGCCTATGTATTCAGCTTTTTACTTTATTTTACGGGATGCGTGCATAACCCGTGTTGTCATCATCCCGACATCACGATTCTCGCGAATCTGTATGTGGGAGTCGGGGCGTCACAACACATCAAGATGGGTGCTTAATTTATTCCATCAACAAGAGTTGACACAGGTGTTGGATGTCTAATTTTGTGTATTGAATTAATGGATTTGGATTTGGAAAATTTCTTGCCACTTCATGAAGATTTATAAAAGATAGGGAAATTATTTATTATTCTACTTCTGATAACTATAAATAAGCTAAGCCATATGCTCTTGTATAAAGTTCACAAGTCACATCTCTCTCGATCTTCAGTACTAGATCAACCAAAGAATTTCCAACGATTCATGCTGTGTAGTAGACTATACTATGCCTACAAATGAGGTGACATAGCTTTATGTAAATTTGAAACCATACACATCATCCGGATCAGCAACTCTCTCCTTCTGATCGATCACCCTATTTCGGTTCCTCAAACCTCATCATGATTTCTTCCTCAAACCTCTTGCGCTTAATTTGTAGTAACCTGCATGCAATACATTAATTAATTTATACATAATAATGTTTTTTCCTCAATTTCTTTTTTCCAATGTTCATTTCATGTTATCATTTATCTTGTGTCTTGAGCTTGTGGTGCAGTTCTCGGCTTATATATGTTAGCATTTATGCTATCACAGGCACTGGAAGAGTAATTTTCACACTAGCTAATTCAAATGCATCATGCTGTGCGTACATAAATTATTAATTATCAAGAAAATGATAGTGAGGTTCTAGCCTTTTGGGTGCCAATTCATGTACACACCTCAACAACAGTATGTTCATCATGTGTGCCATCACCGGTTCTTATCCAAAAAAGGCTATAAAACGTTTCATTGTTCTTAATACTCCACTCATGTGTGGTTTAGGTTTCTCTTTAATAAAGAGTCCATGCACACACCACGAAGAATATTTAATTAAATGGAGTGAATGATTTGTAAGAGAATGGTGCACTCTCCTCCTGATCCCAGATGAACTTAGCTCCGAAGTTTGGCATTCATGAGGACACCGTCCCAGTTATCTGGATCGGGCATTCATTCCTAAGTCTTTAATGCTATGTGAAATCACCACATGTACGTCTTAAAAACATAAGCTAATGAAAAAAATAGATTTAATTATTTATATTACATTTTTAACAACCTCATTATAAACGGTCAAGATTAGGACATTTGCTGATCTGATTACATGTAAAATTATGTTCTTTTAAATTAAAATGTTTGCAAGAGAAGATTTTAAATTAAAAAAAAAAATTGGAGGCCGGATTGATATTATTTCATCTTCATTAATCAAACCAGAGTTGCATTTTGTTGTACGGAGGCTCAAACGAAGACTGGTTGAGCAGATTTACTGAGACAGCAAATAGAGTGGCTCAACATCGGGTCCTTCAACAATATCCGCTCAACATTTCCATAAACGTTCTTGCGGTCCGATCCGACAACAAAAGAGAGGTTCGAGCACAATTACCGAAAAGTTACGCAGATGGGAGGCGAGTAGATGCTAGCGACATATTCAGACGTTTGATAAATAATCAGAGCGGATGGATTGTGCTGAGCCAGGGAAATCTCATATTGCTCTCTGATGATGGGGAAAGAATGCTGCAAGTCTTGGAGAATTTTGATCAGCAGGAGTACTGGATGCGAGTTTCATGAATTCCCATCGACGCCGTAATTTGTTTCGTTGACGGGTGCTATATATATATGAATGGTCAGCATCCGTGCAGCACTTACGTACCAAATAAAGATGTGGATCGATGTACTCGTGTCTTAGTTTAATAATGTGTCTCTTGTCATGCAGCCACTAGGAAGTTCGTACGTATGATATGTCACATGGACGGGTGCACATGCAATATATCTGTGATGCCGAGCACTCTAGAATTTCTTTCAAACACGCCCAACTCATAATTTTCTGGGCTAGCTTATGGAGTATATATATAATATTGATCAATTGGATCATGATGGTCTATTATTCTGAATTAAATAAGCATTATTGCAACAATATAGACAAGAAATAGGACGAGATATAATAATACAACTATTTATAAATTATATAATAAAGTCATATATATAATAGAAATGGGATCATTTAAATTTTAGTTTGAAGGGATCAAAATTAAAGAACTTTTTATAATTTTTGAAGTAGTGCATGTCACGGCCATATCCGCCTCACTTCGATCCCTTGCCGAACTATAGCACGTAACAAGGTGATCACGCATGGAGTTGGTGGATGGACCAATTAGAGAGTAGATCAGCTAAGGTTGAAGAAGGCGATGAAGGGAGAAAGGTGGATGAAGCATAGCTCGTCTCCTCCTCTGACATCCAAAGGAGACGAGATACTCACTGGCTACTACAAGAAATCTGCCAGTACGTACGAGTCTACATTTATCATCTGCCAATACGTACGAGTTTACATTTAAGTCAAGGCTCTTCAAATTTGCTGATGGTAAACCTGATCCAACACTGGATGCATTCCTCCTACAAACTTTGCAGAGCACATGCCCAGAAGATGATGCTGATTCTGACACCAAATTGTCTCCCTTGGATTCAATCACTGCAAATAAATTTGATAACATCTATTACAAAACCTTGTGAACAATTCTAGGCTACTTCAGTCAGACCAAGCTCATAGTTACAGGGAGGGAGAGAGAGTACCCAAACAAGTGAACAATACCCTAGAGGGAAAGGCCGATGGCGACAGGGAAGGTTTGATCTAGGCCGAAACCTGGAACTGAAACCCGATTTTCTGGGTTTCGGGCCGGGCCAGGAACAGTCCTAATCTCCACCGTTCCGATTGTAGAGCCTTGAGTTGTGAATGTGCCTACAAAATTTCAGCTCAATCGGACCACAGAAAACTCTAATCGAAGCGTATGATTGAACCTGGATGAGTTCCTCTATTTTGGCTCGTGTCTTTTCCTCTTTCAATATCACTCCCACGTTTTTTACTTGTTCTCTCTTATCTAATAACAGCAGCACTTAGGTTTAAGAGTTTTGCTAGGTACAAACGAGTTCGTGCACCGTATCGCGTACCAATAAATTTTTTAAATTAAAAAAAATGAAAAAAAAATTTGAGAGACGAAGAAAATCTCTTATATCATGAAAATTATTTTCGTCTTTAATTCACATCATTTCGTTAAACATATGTATTATATATTAATATTGGTACACGAATTGGTGCACGAACTTTCTTGCAATAAGATTTTTCCTAGGTTTAAAACCTAATTAAATTGGCCTAAACCCTCTCTCCAGGTGGGCTTAATGTCCCACATGGGCCATCCTCCATATAGGAGGGAACCCAACACTACAGAAGCGGCATAGGTTCTTTTGTCAAGGTGATCCATAAAGAAAATTGAGAGAAGATCTGGACTCACTGCAGTGGGGATTGTTTGCCTTATGGAGGTATAAGGGTTTCTACGTAAGACATATATCTAGTGAATACTAGTCTGATGTATCAGTTAATTTTCCGTTGTGCCCCATTTTTCTACGATTTTTCAAATCAAACACTTTTTCTTGGATCTACCCTATGCATCACAAATCATACACCTTTTCTTGTTTTGTGCAATTCAAATGCATTGCTGAAATTTTCCTGAGCACTAAAATAAAATATTTTCAAATTGATTGAAGAGTGGAATACTTGCCCAAGGAATTTCGTGACTAACTCCAAAGTAGTGACATTTACCACAGAGTCTCATGTCTCTACAACCCCAACAGAATGACCTTGCTAAAAGAAAGCATAGGCATCTACTTGAGATAGGTCTTACCCTTCTATCATAGTCCAAATTGTCCACCCAAGTACTGGCTCGATGCTTTCAACACAACTCTTTTATTTGATCAATCGACTTCCCACAGCTGTTTTGCACAAGAAGTCTCCACCTACACAGCTCTTCTCCAACAGAGAGTCCACCTGTAGCCTCATCAAACAACCATACCTGGCAACCAACAGCCTCCCAATTATCTGACCAACCAACAGTGCCACAATCATCTCAATCATTGCAGCCTTCACTCCAATGATGACAAGGAAAAAAACTATTTGTGATATGAACCCGGAGGAATAAAATCCCTTGAACCCACAATCAATTTGAAAACTCCCCAAGAAAACCAAATTCAAGTCAATGGATGGAAAAACCTAGACCCGATGAGAACTCGTTTCAAGAACCTAGATTATATCAATATCTAGACCCGTTGAAGAACCTGTCTCAAGAACCTAGATTACAAAGGAGGAACGCCACAAAGGTTGTGATTTACCTTTGATAAGTTCAAGAGTTCAATCAAGAACAAGAGGAGAAATCTCAACTCACAAATAACATTCAATATTGTCTAACCTTCAAATGAGGCTACAAGGAGTATTTAAACTAAACCTAATTAAAACCTAGCCAAAATAAAGTCTCTTTTTACCCAAAATGCCCTGATGAACAGTGTCGCGCTACAGTACCCACGGCTATAGTAATGCTATAGTACCTCTTGAAACCCTAATTCCTAAAAAGTAACTTTCCAAATAAGCCATTGGCCAAAATACAAGGCCTTCTTGAAAACCCTAGTTCATTAAAAATAAGACGTGTGGGCCAGGCATCTTCAAGCCCACTTATTCTAAACTAATAAAATAAATCATTTAACCAAATTGGAAGTCACCAATAACAATTGGCTCTATCTCTAAGTCATGTCTTCCACAGCTTGAATCAAGTGGATCAAAGCCGGTTCTCCTTCTTTCAAGCCCTTCTTGAGTGTTGGGCTCTTGCTAGCTTCATCCCAAGTGGATTGTACCAATCCGTGCATTGCTTCCTTGATCTTCTTGGCCCTTGATCTTGTAATTGGCCCATCTGGAATTTGCAAATGATCTTTAAGACTAAGCCCACCTTGGTTCCCATCATTCCCCCTCTCCTCAAAAGGATTCGACCTCGAATCTCCACCTGGATCAAAAGGAAAAATGTTAGTAACATTGAAAATAGCAAAAACTTGATACTTACTTGAAAGATCTACTTCATGTGTATTTTCATTAATTTTCTTAAGAAATTGAAAATGTTCATCCAAGCTACTCCTATCATCAACAAGCAAAGCCATCAAAGGTAAATGAGTAAGTGGATTAAAACCATAAACAACCTCAAATGGGGAATAAGAAATAGTAGTATGCAAGGTTTTATATGCAGACTCTAATAAGGGCAAATGATACTCCCGCAAATCTCCATGTAGCAATTCAATGAATGGCAAATGATACTCTCACAAACGTTCATGAAACACACCTAAAATTTTTCTTACACCACTCCAATTATATGCAAACTCAATGAATGGCAAGTAATACTTCCACAAATGTTCATGCAACACGTTAATGAATGACAAATGATACTTCCACAAACGTTCATGCAATACGTCAGTGAATGGCAAATGATACTCCCACAAACGTTCATGCAACATATTGAAAGTCTTCCTTACACCAAAGTTACCCAACAAACCACCATGTCTATCACACACAAGCAACTTAAGCATAAAGCTAGTTGGCACACAAAATCTATTCTCTCTAAACAAGTACCAATCTAATTTATAGAACTTACCAAACGATGCTTTTTCACATGTTCCATACACACTAGCAAAGTCATCATCATTAGCATGCAATTCCTTATTATATTCAAGTCTCAACAATTTTGCATCTAAAATGAAGATAAAGACGTACCTTCTTGCTAAAGCATCAACCACAAAATTTTTCATACATTGTGTGTATTTGAATACATGAGGAAAAGTCTCAACACAGTCCTCCCGCTTAGCATGCATTATAGCCAACGACTTACCTTGTCCCTTCAAGTGTGAAAAAGACTCATGTTCTTCAAAGAAAGGTCGGTTAGGAATTGTCGCACCTGGCACAAAATCAATGTAGTATTCTATCTCCCTAATAGGTGGCAATCCACTAAACACACCTCTAGGAAACATGACCTCATATCCTTGCAACAAAAAGACAATAACACTAGGCAAAGATACGTCAAGTTCGTTAGTATTAAGACTCGCCTTAGCATAAAAACTCACTTTTCTTTTTGTTTTTCTCTCACTTTCTTCACTCTCTCTTTTCTTTCCACAATTCTTTTCTTTTTCACTCTCTTTTTGCTTTTCACTCTCTTTTTTTCTGTCACTCTCTTTTCCTTCATCTTGTTTTGACCTCTCGACCTGACAACTGTTTTTCAACTCATTCTCTCTTTCTCTTGAGGTTTCAGCCTCACCCTCATCTTTTCTCTCTCTCATTTTACTCTCTCTCTCATTTTCGGCCTCACTATTTCTTTTTTTCTCAATCTCACTTTCACTCTTGCTTTTTAGCTCAATCTCCTTTTCACTTTTTCTTTTTTGATCACACTCATTTTCACTCTTTCTTTTTTGAGCAACCTCACTTTTCAGTTTCAAATGGTCCCCATGGACTTGTGTTGGAGTTAAAGGAGCAAGTTTGATTGTTTTTCCATCCTTTTCAAAACTGTACATGTTCCTTAACCCATCATGGATCACCTTCCTATCATACTCCCATGGCTTTCCCAACAAAATATGACCAGCATGCATAGGCACTACATCACAAAGGACCATATCCTGGTATTTTCCAATTGAAAAAGTAACTAGCACTTGCTTATTGACCCTAACCTCCCCACAATCACTCGACCACTGCAACATGTTTGGTCTAGGGTGTTTTAAGGTAGGTAAATTCAATTTCTCAAGTAAAGTAGTGCTAGCCAAATTAATACAACTTCGCAAATCAATGATCATACTACATACCTTGTTGTTGATGTGGCATCTAGTATGAAAAATGTTCTCGCTCTGCTTCTCTGTATCATCCATCTTAATTTGTATATTGAGAGCATGCCTGGCAACAAGAGACTCACTATACTCTTCATTCTTACAGTTATGTTCAATACAAGGTTCACTCCTCCTCTTATCTTTCTTGCCTTGTAAATTTCTAATTACCACTTCTTAATGATCCATCCTATCCCTCACTTCACCTAACACCAAGTCCAGCCGCTCAAACTGTTGTTGCATAGATTGCAACACAAATGATGAGTTATCTACCATCCCCTTTGGTGAAGAGCCACTCCGATGAGACATTGTAAAGTGCTGCACAAATGAATGTTAGTGGAAAAACCTCACACACTCCCTTACGTGTTTACGCTCGAATAATGGCATTCCACTCGTGTTTCACTCCTAATTGGCTTTTCCCCGATCATAGTCTCACATTCTCTTGCCTTTTACCTCAATAGTTTTCCCGCTCAAGTTCTTTAAGAACTAGTTGAACTAAATCAAGACAATACAACCTTGTATTATTCCAACCACTAATATAGATCCAAGAAACAAGAAACAATGAAGGAATAAAACGACACGGGACTCAAGGAATTTATATGAGGGAAAGAGTAATTATAGAACAAGATACCAACTACAAATATGTATTCAGCCCCTTTGAGGATAAAACTCAATCAACAAATGTTTTTCTTTGTCTTTGTTATAACTATGTAGCAACCTTTAAATATGCTACATCTCTTTATCTTCTTCTCTTTCTTCTTCTTCTTCTTCTTCTTCTTCTTCTTTTTTTTTTTTCGAATTTTCTTTTCTTTTCTTTTCCTTTCCTTTCCTTTCTTTTCTTTTCTTTTCTCTTCTTTTCTTTTCCTTTCCTTTCTTTTCTTTTCTTTTCTTTTTTTCTAATTCAATCACAAACAGAAATACTCAATTGTAAAAATCAAGCAATTGAATTGAAGCACACAAGAATTGATAACGAAATAGAAGAGAATCAATGGAACTACATTCCAAGCAATTGACAAACTCAGATATGCATTAAACCCTAGAATTTGAAACCCTAGGTGATGCAAATTTCAGCCAAACCCAAAACCCTAGAATTTTGGCAGCTTACTTTTCGTTTCTGCAAATTTTTTTTTCTTTTTTTTTGGCAACTCTAGAACAATGTAGCCCTAGAATTAAATTTAAGGATGCAAGAAATTAAAAGATAGAATCAGACCTGATTGGAAACCTTGCTCTGAATACCAAATGATATGAACCCGGAGGAATAAAATCCCTTGAACCCACAATCAATTTGAAAACTCTCCAAGAAAGCCAAATTCAAGTCAATGGATGGAAAAATCTAGACCCGATGAGAACTCGTTTCAAGAACCTAGATTATATCAAAATCTAGACCCGTTGAATAACCCGTCTCAAGAACCTAGATTACAAAGGAGGAAGCCACAAATGTTGTGATTTACCTTTGATAAGTTCAAGAGTTCAATCAAGAACAAGAGGAGAAATCTCAACTCACAAATAACATTCAATATTGTCTAACCTTCAAATGAGGCTACAAGGAGTATTTAAACTAAACCTAATTAAAACCCTAGCTAAAATAAAGTCCCTTTTTACCTAAAATGCCCTGATGAACAGTGTCGCGCTACAGTACCCACGGCTTCAGTAATGCTACAGTACCTCTTGAAATCCTAATTCTTAAAAAGTAACTTTCCAAATAAGCCATTGGCCAAAATACAAGGCCTTCTTGAAAACCTTAGTTCATTAAAAATAAGACGTGTGGGCCAGGCATCTTCAAGCCCACTTATTCTAAACTAATAAAATAAATCATTTAACCAAATTGGAAGTCTCCAATAACAATTGGCCCTATCTCTAAGTCATGTCTTCCACAGCTTGAATCAAGTGGATCAAAACCGGTTCTCCTTCTTTCAAGCCCATCTTGAGTGTTGGGCTCTTGCTAGCTTATCCCAAGTGGATTGCACCAATCCGTGCATTGCTTCTTTGATCTTCTTGACCCTTGATCTTGTAATTGGCCCATCTGGAATTTGCAAATGATCTTTAAGACTAAGCCCACCTTGGTTCCCATCAATTTGTTTGCATCCTAAGCTTTTCCCAAATTATCATATTTATTATTCCACTAAATATCCTTTGCAGGATTTCTTTCTGCAGCTGCATGCACCAGTAGGGCCTCGATCTTTTTCTCAAGCCCCAAATACACGGAGTGGAAGCAAGCTATGCTTAATGAATTCAAGGTTCTGTAGTCAAATGGCCCATGGGTTTTATGTCTCCGACAAGTGGGTCTTCAAAGTAAAACACAAATACGATGGTTTAGTAGACAGATTTTGGGAGAAGTGTGATGATCACATACTCATAATTTTCTTTCCCAACATCATTAGAAATAAAAACTTTTCAATTTTAAATTTTAAATTTTTTTATTTAATCATTAATTACCTAATCATTATAATTTTTTTAAACTTTTAAAAAAATACAAAAAATAATATAACTTTTTCAAATTTTAAAAAATTATATTCTAATAATATTTTAAATTTTATAATATTTTTATTTAATATCTTCTCTCTTCTTTTTTAAAAGTCAATAAAATATTTTAATTCAAATTATTTGATAACTATTCATAATTTTCATCTTACCGAAACATGCCCTTGTTTCCAAAAGCATCCAACAAAAGGACAGCCGGACCAAAATGAGATCTCTGGTCCAGTTCTAGTTCTAGCTGTTCACAATAGGAGTAGTTCCAGCTCTAGCTGTTCATTTTGGATGGCAGATTTGACAACTTGACGTATGAAATGCTTTCTTGCATGGAACTCATGAGGAAGAATTTCATGGAACCACCTACTGGCTGTCAGTTTTCAGATTCTTTGTTATCTTAAAAGAGAAATGATAATAATAATCATGAGTGTGTAAGTATCGTCTAATCATTTTAAAAAAAATAAATAAATATGAGATCCACTTGAAAAGAAATTAATTTCTTTTAATAATAGACCACACTCTTTTTCAAAACAATTACACGACGTTTGCACATTTCATAACTGTATGTAGCATTACTTTTTTACAAATTTGTTCAAAAATGGCAAGTGTTGGCATGTAACAGTATGAAGCATTTTTTTTCTTTTAAAAAATAAAAAACACCAGTCATGAAAATATTCTATTACATTTTGAGAATGAAGTTCATAAAGCACAATTTCCATAAAAGAAATTAAGAAAAATTCTGATCTAAAATACAAATAGAATTATTTGGCTCAATTTCTATCAAATTAATACAAATAAAACATAAATGAAATACTTCGCAACCCTTGGATTCTTTTGTAAACTTTCTTGATACGAGAGGTACCTAGTTTGTCCTCAGTCCAAGTGATTGACAGATTTCTTGCGTACAAAGAAGCAGCAGTTGTTAGATTTGTAGTCAACCCACCGTATCCAAATCATGTGCTTCAGCTATATATTACAACTAACTATGCCCTGTGTCTCGTCCTCTCCCTCTCTCTCTCTCTCTCTCTCTCTCTCTCGGAAATTGGGAAATTAGATTTCAGGGCAACACTCGTGGTCTTCTTTCTGATTAAAAAAAAAAAAAAAAATTCCGTGAAGCAGCAGTCCTTAGATTTGGGTAAGTTTTTTATTTTTTTTAAAGTATTTTTTTATGTATTTAAAAATACAAAAACAAATAAAAAAACACTATACTAAAAAATAAACAAACACAAATCTTAAAAAAACTAAAAAGCATGATCGGTATTACACTTTCTTGTACCTATCATTTTCCAAACATATAATATGGTTTTGTCCAACTTGGCTTAAATCAATTAGAAACATTAACCACTAATCAATATTCAGTTATGTGACATATTTTAAATAATTTTAAAAATCTATAATTTACCCTCGTCAGTTTAAATATGTATAATATGAGGAAAAGAAAAAAAAAGAACATGAATTCCTCGATCCCCAATCTAAATTTTCCAGAAAAGTTTTTCGTATTGTTGTGTACATTAATGATCATCCTTTGGTAGAAGACGAAGACATGCAATCAGTAAATGAAGATTAAAATAAAAGGCAAGAGGAAAAACAAAGCAACATTGCAAAGTAGAGTTTCACACAGCAAATAGGTATCTCAACATGCTCTGAAAGGATGTCCTTCTCATGATCAAAGAGTAATATCTCAACAGGGCAACCTTCAGAATTAGAAAATAGGTATAAATGCATAAAGATAAGCTCCTTTCCAGTTTCCGGCAATGAATTGAGTATCAAATTTGAAGTAAAAAAAGGTTATATGATTACTTCAGGTAAAGACTCTGTACTTCCACGTGCATTTTTCCGATAGCGATTGCATCTGTGTTTTGAGCCATCTACAATCATCAAGGAACAGATTAGTATTCATTAGACAGGTAACTATATATGGGGAAAGACATCCTAGTAGAAACAAATTAGTTTCCATGACATGCGAGAATCAACACTAGACATAAATTGTAATATTCTAAGTAAGTTAAACAACCTTTTTTCTTCACAGTTAAGGAAAAAAAAAAAAGTACTGTTTAAGTTTGTTGTCATGATCCCCTTCCTTCTTCATATTTACCAGTCCAGGGCAAAGGAGATCAGATAAATGTAACCGATTAATCATATGGGTCAAATTAATTGCCCCTTTTTCTAAAAGAAATAAACAAGAAAAAAGAGCAAAATATTACCATCAGTATGCTGTTGAGGAGGAATATCGATCTTACAAGACTACATATGCTCCCAAGCTTGTGCAAAACTAACCAGACATGGAGCAATAAATAGCAGTAATCAGATCTCTTCAATATCCACATGATAATTCAAAGGATATCAGAACACACAAAGATTTGTATGAAATTTAATGCAAGGGATGTGGGCTATCTTCCGCCACTCTCGTCCTCTATCTTTCTTATAGCGTTCTTCCAACAGAGGACATTTAAAGATAAAAAGTTGCAACAGTGAGCGAGGCAGGCCATTGTTTGGAAAGGACTTGAGCTTTTCGCACTTGCAGATATAAAGTTTCACGAGCTTTTTTAAAGGTAGGCCTCCCTTTGGAAAGGAGGTGAACTTCCCACAATTAGAGATAAACAGTTCTTCAAGAGACTCCAGCTTTCTGAAGCCCACATAAGACAGGTGTAGTAACTCCGGGGATTCTGAGATGCTGAGACTTTTTAGAGAGGTAGGTAGCCTCATCTCTGGAAAGGACTGATGCTGATATCCACCAATTTCAAGTTTAATAAGAGAGGTAAGGTTCTCGAACCCGCATTCGAGTATGTCATCAGTGAACTGGATATGAGATATCTCAAGTGATGTTAGGTTAGTGAGAACATTTTCTTCTGTAAAGCATACAAGAACTGGACAATGTTGTATTCTTAATTGTTGAAGCGAGGTAAGGTTGTGTATGCCATCGGGTAGGGCCAGAATTTTCTCACATTCCGATATCTGAAGCACTCTCAGGTTGGCAGGGAGCAAGGATTCTTCGTCCCTGGAGAACTCAAGACTCTGACACCTTTGAATATAAATGTGAGCTAGACTGCTGAGAGAGTGTATACCTTTTGGTAAGGATTTAAGCTTTTCACAAAATGAGACGTCAATGCGTTCAAGAAATGAGTTTTGCTGTAAGCTCGTCGCTATTGACCCCAGCTTTGGACAACTTCCCATACGGAGGCTTTTAAGTGTTGCAGGTAATTCTCCACTTGATGTCAAAAGTTCCAAGGATGGACAGTTGTAAATTTCCAGGTACTCAAGAAGAGATGTGGCGTTGCCGCGACTGTTGGCATCATTATCCTCCAGAAAAATCTTCATGTTCTTGCATTTACTTACCTCTATCCGCTCTAGAGTTGGAGGTAGCTGGCCTCTTGCAATATGCTCAAGCGAATCACAGTTTACAATTCGAATCAACTTAAGACAAGTGTTGTTGTATATCATTGCCTTTGGTAAGGATTCCAGGGCTATGCAGTTCTTGATCTCGATTTGTGTGAGCATGAGTGGCCCACCCTGTTGGAGTCGTTCTTCTACTTCCTCTGACACCAAAGAAACTAGTTTGGGACATCTATCAATGCGCAGATGACGAAGGAATGGAAGATGTGGCAGTGATCTCATATCAGTTGACCACAAATATGTCCACTCCTCACACATAAAAATAGTTAGATCTTCTACCTTTGTCAGCCCAGCTTGCATATCAAACCCTTCTGTTTGAGATTTGAATCTTGAGTTTTCAGAAAGAGACTTGATTTCTAATGAGTTGAATTCAACCATACTTCTGCCCACCACTCCTTTTGATCCCTCAATTTCCACTTCACATAGATCTGGAAAGTTTGAATCTGAGATGTTTAATTCCTCACAATCATATATCTGAACTTTTTTTAGTGAAGGGAGGTGGTTTGGTATATATCCCTCTAGCCTGGGACAACTTCTAAGGGAAAGCTCATGTAATTTTGGAAATTCTAATTCAGAGGAATTCCAATTCTTCCACTCTCTCATATTTTCGAAACTCAAAATCTCTAAGGATCTGAAAGTTTTTGAGACATCATGATCCCCACAAAACTCAAGATGACCAACATCCTTCACATTGTTCATGCCTCCAATGGAAAGGACTTTGAGCAATGGTAGTTGCCCGACTCGCGGCAATGTTGTGCACATTTCACAATTTTCAATCGTCAAGAACACCAAATTGGAAAATGATGGACAACTTAACCAAGTCGGAAAATTTGCACCACCATAGTACCTAATGGTGAGTTCTTCCAAACTCTCATGTGGCTTTAGCTTCTCAAGTACCTCTAACTCACTTGCTCTGTCTTCCGACTCATCAATATCTTCACTCCACTCCAACGTCAAATCTGCGATTTTGGGATTACTGTTTAAATTAGCACACTCTGCCTCATTGGATTTAGTCATGTTCTCCAATCTTGAAATGCAGAGTGTCCCTTGAAGATGTCGCAAAGACCCTAGCTCTTTTATCCCCGAGCAACTATTTTTTCCAACAACCATATTAGATAGTGTTCGGAGACGGGTTAATTTACCTATTTGCACATGCATTCCTTCCAAATGAATTGCTCCTTGAATATTGAGGTGGCGAAGGTTGACCAAGTTCCCTAACATTGAAGGTAAATTCTTTAAGTGAAGACATTTCTCTAACAACAAGGTTTGTAAGTTGTAGAGAGTTGTTATTGATTCGGGCATGCTTCTGATCAAAGTTTCGGAAAGGTCAAGGTATCGAAGATGCTTCAAATTTCTGATTGAATCTGGTAACTCGGTTATACAGTACGCCCTAAAAGAGAGAACCCTTAGGTTTCGCAATTTTTGAAGCAATTGAACAGGAACATCACAAGACATATAACAATTTCCTGAAGATGGCAACATAAGATGCAAGAAGGTACGTAAACATCTGAGGTTAGACACAAACTCAAACTTTTCAATTCCATCATATTTGCCAGCCAACCAAGACGAATGGCGGGCCCTTTTAGCAAGACTCCCTTTATCTCTATGATCGTCAACTATATCTTCCATTCTAAAGCATGTATCTCCTGCTACCGATTTAGCCAGATCATTGATAAGCTCATGCATTTGTAATCTTGATTTATCATTGTGTGACTGCTGAAAAAGTGACCTTGACAAAAGATCACGAACATACTTCATTCCCAAATCTTCCATTTCTTCAGTGTTTGGTCGTGGTTGAATCAAACCTTCTGCCATCCATAATAAAACCAGCTGCTTGTCCTCAAATTCATAATTCTTTGGAAAAATTGAACAATACGCAAAGCACCTCTTTAAATATATGGGGAGATGGTGGTAGCTCAACATAAGAGCTGGAATAATTATACTTTTCTCCCTGTCTCGATCTATATCCCATATCTCACTGTTCAAAACTTTTTTCCACTCATTGGGGTGTTGTTTAACTCGTAAGAGGCTTCCGACTGCTTTTACCGCTAGAGGCAAGCCTTCACACTTTCCTACAATTTCCTCACTAATATCTTTAAGCTCGGAATGGGCACTGAAGTCAGTTGCACCCAATGCATGTTGGGCAAATGTAGACAAACAAGCCTCTTTTGACAATAATCCCAGCCTGTAAAGTGTGACTGTACCGGCTCCCACAAGTAATGAGACTTCCTGATTCCGAGTTGTGATAATAATGCTACTTCCCGGAGCACCTGCTTCAAAAGGAGCACATAGGAGAGTCCACTTTTCGTAGTCCTCATCCCAAACATTATCCAGAATGATTATAAACTTCTTCCCATGTAGTCTCTCCTTTAGTTTGACTTGCAACCAGTTTAGATCCTTGTCTTTACTTTTTTCAGAGCCAACAGAGTCTAATATTACTTTTGTAATCGTCTTAACATCATAATTTTGAGAAACATAAACCCATACTTTTAGATCAAAAAACTTTTGCACTTCTTCTTTATTGAACACAATCTGGGCAAGTGTTGTCTTTCCTATACCCCCCATACCAACTATAGGAATCACATTGACTTTGGTTAAAATAGCATCGTCTCTATGTTCTTGGCTGAACAACAATTGAAGTACGGCCTTTGCATCCTTCTCCCTACCAAAGACGGGATCTTGGAGAAAACAAGTAGTTGGCAACTGATCCTCCCTTCCTATGTTTGAGACCCCACCAACATTTTCTTTCAACTCCAGTTTATCTTTTTGTTTCATAAGTTCATTAAATCGAGGAGTGATTTTCATTCTCTTTACTCTCGTGATCATACGCTTGTAGTCAACAACACTTTGAGGCAAATTACTAGTGAAACAAGTAGGGACGGGATTTCGTACCGTACTAGTGCTAACACGTCTTCCTCCACCAATCAACTTGCGCTGTAAATTAGCAGCTTCCGTCGCGAGCTCATCCAAAATATCCTCCACGTCGTATGCCAAGTCTTCGACATCCTCAAGCCATTTTTTCACTTCTCTTTTAGTGTATTGCTTGTCATGTGCATCTCCAAGCACCTTTTGAATTTCTAACAATTTTTTCTCCCACTTGTCCAACCGTTTTCTAAGTCCACCTCGGGCAGCAAAGTCCAGGAACTCGCGAGACGCCAACCGTTCAAACAGTACCGAAAGGGATGCAGCAAGAAAGACCTCTGTCAGTACCATTGTTCTCTTCCGAAAAAGGAATGAAACAAGAAAATGAGCAGAAATTACTTGGCTATGACAAGAATCCCCAAATTGTTTTGAGCAACGAGCTGGAAGTTACTTCCTAGCACTTTCTGGCTTCTTTTCTTGTGCATCTGCTTTTCTCTTTTTCTTTTTTTGTCCTTTGTAATGATTATGCTTACCCTTGTCCTCGGGATAAGAAGTGGGTTGTTTTTCTTCTTTTTTTTTATCCATTTGTTTCTTTTTGAGACCACGTTTAGATTGTGACTCGTGCCATCTTTTCTTGGTTATAATTTTTTTAAATTTTTATAAATAATTTAATTTTTTAAAGATTAAAATATTAAAAATATTAAAAATAATATTTTTACGATATTTTTTTAACGTTTATCTAAAATTATCAATCCAAACCAATCCTAATTATCTTTTATGTTTTAAAGAAAAAATAATAGTCTTCCATCATACTTTTTTTTTCTCTCTCTGAAATATAAGAATTATAAGCAAAAATTTTTAATTAATTTAATAAAAATAAATAAATAAATAAAAACAAATATAATATATAATATGTAAGATAATAAGTAATATTTCGAGTACTACTATATATACAAAAAAAATTTTATAAAAATAATTTTATAAATTAACATAATTTTATTTAATCTCTTAAATTTATTTTATAATAAAAGTAACTTTATACTCCTTATTTTTTATAATAATCCGATACAAATATTATTATTATTATTATTAAAATTATTAAAAATGCATTTTGAGGTTTTAAATTTTTCGCCGCTCTTCGAGCCTCCGCTCTCTCTCGGACGAGTCTGGATGCACGTTATGCAGCCCATGACTGATCTCCCTCTCCTCCCAAAACCTTCCAACAAACTGCAGCAGTTATCCCCACAACAAGCACTTCTCGCAACACTAACCAGAGCATCATGTCTTTGCACCAGAGTTCTCCACGCACTTGAGTACCCGCCACTCTTCACGCCCTATGTTCCTCCCAGACCCACTTTCGTTAATGGTATTAACGTATAAACATTATTTCCTTTTTTATTCTCTGTGTACAGCACTAGCATACTCTAGAAGTAGGTATATAGCCTTTTATATTCCTTTTTCTGATTCTATGTAACAGAATTGATTCTCTCTGTATGTGTACAAATACCCACTACTTCTAATGTGAATATTACGATGGAATTCATGAGAAATAGCAAGTCTAACATGGTATCAGAGCTGCTCGACTAGCAATCTCTTGATCCAAATGGCTATGCTTCCAGTGTCCCCCATTCCGCAGCCCTCTTCCTCATTAATCTCCTCATTTTCTCATGTGGTTATTGTCAAGTTAACTACAGAAAAGTTTTTGTTATGGAAAGTGCATATATCGACATACCTTAGAGGACAAGATCTCTATTACTATGTTGATGGAACTCTGCCTCGTCTAGAAAAACTTGTTGCCTCTAGTTCTGATGCACCTCCCACATTCAATCCTAATTTCACCTCTTGGGTACGCACAGATCAGTCTGTCCTTAGTGTCTTGTTTTCTTCTCTATCTAACTCAGTCATTGGCCATGTGTTATCTGCAACTACGTCTTACTCTTTGTGGGTGGCTCTTCATTCACATGCTAAAGATTTCCAGATTAGATTTCAATTAACTAATCTTTCCTCTGGTGAGAAAACCATCACTGAATACTTTGGAAAAGTAACATCCCTGGCCGATACCCTAGCTGCAACTGGCAATCCATTGCCAGATAAAGAGTTAGTCACCTATATTCTTACAGGTTTAGGTCCCCTCTATGAGTCCTCTGTGACCTCAATCACTACCCAATCTGAACCCGTCTCATCCCATGAACTATTCCAAATGCTTTTAATCCATGAAAGTCGCATGGCCCATTCCACTAAACAACTTCTTGAACCTTCAGCCAATGTTAGTGTTCAGACCTCTCAAGGAGGTCGATCTCAAAGGGGTAGACATCCCTTTCGAGGAAGATAGGGTCGTGGCCATGGTATTAACCCAAGCCGTGGGGGTCGCTCTTGTTCTAACTTCTCTGGGAACCAAACTCAAACATCTGGTGGGGCACGTCCTATTTGTCAAGTCTGTCAAAAAATGGGTCATATTGCCTTACAATGTAGACACCGTTTTAATCACTCCTATCAATTTGAAGCTCCACCATACTTCTCGGCCAACTACACCACCAACTACCCAAATTCCCATCCTTCCACAGACTCCACTTGGTATCCAAACTCAGCAGCCACTCATCACATCACAAATGACCTCAGCAACCTCAATCTGTCCAGCGAGCAGTATACTGGTAATGAAGCTATCTGCATGGGTGATGGATCGTGTCTTCCAATTCAGCACATCGGTGAATCATCTTTTCCCTCTACCTCTTCTTTCTCTTTTCGTTTGCACAATCTTCTTCACGTTCCACATATCACGAAAAATCTAGTGTATGTTCTTAAATTCTGCATCGACAACTCTTGTTTCTTTAAATTTCATGCCACCCATTTTTTTGTAAAGGACAATCGGACGAGGATATCCCTCCTCATCGGACCAACGTGTAACAGCCTCTATGTTTTCCCGTCAATAAAATCACCATCTGCCTCAGCTCATGTTGGTGAGAAAGCTCCTTTCTCTCAATGGCATAGACGCCTCGGACAACCTTCCCTCGAGCTTGTTTCTTAAGTGTTGCACTCCAGGTGCTTGCCTTTTTCTCACAAAGAACCATATTACAAGTGTCCCGATTGTCCACTTGCCAAAACGTACCATCTACCTTACTCTTCCAATTGGACCCAATATAAGAGGCCCTTAGAACTTGTTAGTGCGGATCTTGGGGCCCATCTCCTGTAATTTCTCGAAATGGTTTCAGATACTATGTTTCCTTTATAGATCATTTTACTCGGTTCACCTGGCTATTTCCATTGAAATTAAAATTAGATGTTATTCAAGTGTTCACTTCCTTCCTACCTTTCATTGAACGTTTATTTAATTCTAAATTGCTTATGCTTCAAACTGACAATGGTGGTGAGTTTAAACCAATAAACAATTTTTGTCAAAAACTTGGCATCATACATAGATTCTCTTGTCCCCATGCTCATCAACAAAATGGGCTAGTTAAATGCAAGCATCGACACATTATTGAAACTGGGCTTGCTCTTCTAGCCCATTCATCTCTCCCAACAAATTTTTGGGTTGAGGTTTTTGAAACTGCCGTTCATTTAATCAATCTACTTCCTTCAAAATTTCTCAAAAACAAATCACCATATTCTATGGTTTACAACAAAGAACCCGACTACAATTTTTTAAAAGTCTTCGGATGTGAGTGCTAGCCCAACTTGCAGCCTTACAATAAAAACAAACTCATTTTTCGTTCCACATCTTGCCTTTTTTTGGGCTATAGTGGTACTCACAAGGGTTATAAGTGTTTAGACCCTCAAACCCAAAGACTCTACATATCCAGAGATGTCGTTTTTAATGAACAGGCCTTTCCCTTCTCTAGCTCAAAGCCCGCTGCATCAAATCCATCTTAACCTGCTCCTTCCCATATTACTCTCCCTTTATTTCAACAATCCATATTAGGGCCTGGCCCAAGTCCTGTCCCATGCCCAAATTCCTCCCCAAGCCCCAATACCCCTTCCTCTGAAAACCCTAATACCCCATTTCAATCAAATTCCTCTCTCAATCATTCGATATCCTCATCTCCAGAATCTTCTATCTCGCCCACTCCTATCATACCTTCTCCCACACTGTTACCTCCTGTTCTTCACCCACCTCGCTCCCCTGTGATTAGCTGCAGTCAAACAAACTCTTCTCGCCCTCGTCTTCCTACAAACGACACGATTCCTTACCCATGTCGACGACACTGCCTTCTCACCACAGTTATTGCTCTGGATGATCCTCCCAGCTTCTCTGTCGCCAACAAATTCCCTGAATGGCAAACAACAATGGCCAATGAATATCATGCTTTAATCCATAATAAAACCTGGAGTCTGGTACCTTCTAACTCTTCCTTTAATGTTTTAGGTTGTCGTTGGGTATTTAGAACCAAATTTAAATCTGATGGCTCTCTTGAAAGAAGAAAGGCTTGATTGGTAGCCAAAGGCTACCATCAACAACTTGGTCTTGATTTCCATGATACACATAGTCCTGTTGTAAAATCAACCACCATTCAATTGATACTGTCCTTGCTGTTTCTCATGGCTGGCCCCTACGTCAATTAGATATTCAAAGTGCGTTTTTACATGGTGAATTATCTGATGCAGTTTACATGCAACAACCTCAAGGGTTCATTGACCTAAAATTTCCACAATATGTGTGTAAACTTCACAAGGCTCTTTACACAATTGAGCTCATGGTTGATTGAATATGGCTTCTCATCATCTCATGCAGATCCATATTTATTTATTCTTAATCATGGTGATTTAAGAATGTTCATGCTTATATATGTGGATGATATAGTGGTAATTGCTTTGAAACCCAGTACTATTGATTCTCTAATTTCTGATCTGTTTACTGCTTTACCTGTTAAAGATCTTGGACGTTTGTCTTTTTTTCTTGGACTTGAAGTTGATTACCTGGATTCTGGTCTCTTTTTATCTCAATGGAAATACATCAAGGAGTTGTTGAATTGAAGCAATATGCTTCATTCCAAACTTATAAGCTCTCCAATGGCAGCTTCCCTTAAGCTCTCACAATATGATGCACCTACATTTGAGGACAATACTCTGTTTCAGAGTATTTTAGGAGGCCTCCAATACTTGTCTCTCACCAAACCTGACATAGCCTTTGCTGTGAATAAGGTCTGCCAGTTTATGCACTGTCCCAAAGTTCCTCACTGGGTTGCTATAAAAAGGATACTTAGGTACCTCAAGGGCACACTCAACTATGGTCTGTTTTTTAAGTCAAGCTCTACTATTTTCTCCAAGCCTATACAGATGCAGATTGGGTAGGTTGCCCAGATGACAGACGTTCTACAGGTGGCTTTGCTGTTTTCTTGGGTAATCACCTTATTTCTTAGAGTTCCAAGAAACAAAAGACTGTAGCTCGATCAAGCACGGAAGCTGAATACAAGTCCCTTTGTTCCACTACAGCAGAATTGATATGGCTACAAACCATGCTTAAAGAATTAGGCATCTCTTTATCTCAGCCTCCTACACTTTGGTGTGACAACATAGGAGCCGCCTACCTATCTGCCAACCAAGTCTATCATTCAAGAACCAAGCATATGGACATCGACTATCACTTTGTGAGAGTTAGAGTTGCTGCTCAAGCTTTGAAAGTCTCATTCTGCAGTTCCAAAGATCAGTTAGCTAATGTTCCAAATGGAGTGTTGCACTACCCGTAATTTTCGGAATCAACATTTTTTCAATTCCCCTCTTTTCCAACATTCTGTATAAAGACTGAGAGCAACCCAGTATACCACACAATGATTTCTCACACAGCAACACCCTTCCACGACAAACTAGCAAATCTACAACCTCAACCCAGCCGAGCTCCACGACAATCACACAATAAGCACCAACCAAACCACAGTGCGT